>NC_136324.1:2556529-3137488 GCF_964198595.1 Lampetra fluviatilis
GAGGACAGCTGCTTGCGTTGTGGCCGAAACGTCGTGAGAATTGTATTTTATTACGTTTTATTTTTATTATTGTATTATTTCACTTCTACGTGACTTTACCGAAAGAACCAAGAAGACGAAAGCTTTAAATCGAAATTCAAAATAGAGTTGCAGGTAAAGGTGCGTGCGTAGCCAGGCTGTGGCGTGCCAGGGGTACGGGTGAATCTCAATTAACACCGTGGAATTCCCTGGAACAAGACGAAAACAAAGCAGGCCCTTGCGGCAAGCATCACGGCCCCGATGGGCTTGCCCCTGTTGTGATAAATGAGCATGCGGGTTAGGGGCTATAAACAACGCCTTGCGGTACGCGAGCGTGAAATACTCCACCCAATTAAATAATTTTCATGTCCACAGTTGCTTCGGTCCGTGCCTCCTTATATGCACTGTTCGCCGAGCTTGTATCCATTCCGTTGATCTCTTTTGCCCGAGGTGTTTGTTTTGATTGTTCTAATTATGCATTATGAAAAGCAAGTATATATCATCAAAATTGGTGGTGTGCTTTTGCAAAGCTGAACTTGGTAATGCAAATGGACACAATCGACAACACTGTGACGGCAGAGCTGCGGTTAAACACCTGATGGTGCTAGGTGTAATCTACAGCGAAACTTAGAATGTAAACTTGTCAGAATTTAGCTTTTTAACAATAGTCAATTTGGAGTGATGTGTTTTGCCCGTGATGTGACAACTTGATTTGATTTTCCCTGTTGGGTGAAGGAGGGCACAGCTGAAAATTGCCATGGTACCGACACGATCTAACCCAAAAGTTGAATAATTACTGTACTGTGGCCTCAACAAGAAAGCTTTCAATCATTGCGCACTACCTGCTGCACCACACTTGTTCAGAAAGGGCCATTAATTAAGAGGACGGAGAGACGCGTGCCTGGAATTACAATGAGAAGATGGAAAGAGGAAGACATGAGAGGTGGTGGTGGCTTGGTGAAGGCCTTCATCCAACAGTGGATTGACCATGGCTGATGATGATCAAGATAACACTCATCCATTAAAGCTCATTTTGGATCATCAGCATCTGTGATTTAATCGGACATTATGGCAGCAGTGTAGGCCTAAGCGATGTTGGAAGTCGCCGGGGTTGGGTCGGGATGTCCCCTTGATTTTACCATCACCCGACGCTCTTGAGAAATAAACCCCCTTGTTGAATTGAGGCGACAGAACTGGGAGGAATTAACTGGGATTTCGTTGGCATTGATGAGGTGAGTAGGAAAGGGGGGAGCTTCCGAGATTTTTAAAGCTTGGCAGCATTGTCTGCCAAAGAGGGAGAGTTGACAGTATTACGGAGGCATGGAATTCTTAGTCTGTCCAGGAATAATTTAGCAAATGTATGCATTGTTTTACATTGCTGCATTGTTGCTTTGCATTTTGTTATATAATATTCTCGAGAATGCTCCTCGCTTGCTGGCCTCACTATCTATTAACCCATCATGACCCAATACATTTAAATTGTATATATATTTGATCTTTGGCACTGTGCACGCATTTTAAATTGTAGTCTATATTTTCCTAAAGTTATTTCAATTGTGCTCTCAGCATCGTGTCACGACACGGGGAAATTTGCATTCAGAGCTCGCTTAGAAAGCCGTGCAACATTGCGCCCATGTTAGAGAGCGGCCTGTGGAAGGTGATAACATAGAACTACTTCTGAGGCCTCTTTAAGTGCACTTCCTCAATTGATGGTGCCACCGTTCACTTATTCCGTTCAACGATTTTCCCCCAAATTGTGATAAAGAATTCCCATTTACATATTTAGGCCTCGGATGTGTAGTGTGTAATATTAAGTGCAAAAAATAAATGAATTTTTTTCTTTTTTTGCTGCGGTCATCGGTGACGAGTCTCGGACCGTCATCTCGCCCCGACCTGAGCACCTAGCTTCACCTTGAGTGGCTGCCTGCATTTGAATTCAAGATTTCACAACGTGTCAGAGCTCAGTGCAAGCCACCTATATTTCACGTCATTTTCAATGCCGCTGTGTTTTTATCGCTGTTGGCAGTTATATTCATATTTTTACTTTCCGCTGAACAGCAAAACACATCTTTCCCATAATCCCTATACGGCCAACTTTCCCAGAACGCGCACCATCTTGTCAGATGTTGGAAGCCTGGGCCTGGTGAAGTGCTTGGAGGGGTGACCACCGTGCACAACAGGTGTTATAGGCTGCGACGCTACGTCGTGCTCAACAGAGGTCATGGGCGGAGTTTTCAGGGGGGGGACACATATTCTTAGGTTTTTTCTGTAAGTCACGTAGGTAAAAAATTAAAATTAATAAAAGTAAAATAAAAATAAAATAAAAATCACGACGTTTCGGAGGCAACACAAGCTTCCGTCTTCAGGTGGAACCGTCACAGCACGATAGCTCACTTGATACAGCTATCGTGCTGTGACGGTTCCACCTGAAGACGGAAGCTTGTGTTGCCTCCGAAACGTCGTGATTTTAATTTTATTTTAATTTTACTTTTATTAAATTTAATTTTAATTTTTTACCTACGTGACTTTACCGAAAAAACCTAAGAATATGAATCCTTGCAGTCACGAAAGCTTCCAATCTAGAATTCAACTGGAGACCTTTAATTTATTTTAAGCAGTTTAAAATAAAAGATTGTGAATTAATTATTTGTATGCATTTTGCGATTCCTGATGCGTGGGACGCAGCAAACCCCTGCCGCCCCCCCCCCCCCCCCAAATATAGAAGTCAAACGCCGCCTATGGCAGAGGTCGAATGCGGCAATTTCCATGCAATTTTTGTTCATCTTCTGCTGGGTGAGGCCCTCACCGTGCCGCAAGCTTCGTGGTGGGGTTCATTTAACCATACTTCACCATGCCGGTCAGTCCGGGTTGGTGATGGTGACCGAGCATAGATGTGAGCATAGGACAGTACAACTATGGATTTTTGTCGCTCTGCGCTTTGCTGCTCACAGCGTAGGCTCTTGTAATGTTAAATTTCGATTTAAAGCTTTCGTGACTGCAGGGATTCATCTTCTTCGTTCTTTCGGTAAAGTCACGTAGAATGGAAGTAATAAAATAATAAAAATAAAACATAATAAAATAATTCTCACGACGTTTCGGCCACAACGCAAGCAGCCGTCCTCAGGTGAAGACCAGGTCTGTCGGGGAGACAGTGATCGGACAGCTGTCTCCCCGACAGACCTGGTCTTCACCTGAGGACGGCTGCTTGCGTTGTGGCCGAAACGTCGTGAGAATTATTTTATTATGTTTTATTTTTATTATTTTATTACTTCCCTTCTACGTGACTTTACCGAAAGAACCAAGAAGATCTTGTAATGTTGTTATTGTCGGTCTGATGCTGCCCATTGCTGGGCAAAGGGGGGCTCCCCATTCTCTCCCCAGTCCTCTCCTTCCCAAGTGCCTCCTGTCCAGTTGTGGCCCGCTGGACTGGGATGTCATCTCGCTGCTGCTGTGCCCTCCGCTGTCTCCCTCTCTGCCTCCCTCCTCTCACTCCACTCCGTCGTTAACTTTGTCGCTCGGTGGCGAGATGTCATCTACCTCGCCTGGTATGCAGGAGGTCGCGGGTTCGATTGCGGCCCTTTACGCCCGTTGTATGTTTGGAGTTTGCTTGTTTCTCTCTCCCCGTGGTCGCGTGGATTGCTCTCCCTCCACGTTCAGAAACATGCATTTGGAGTATTTGGCTGCTATAAATTTCCACGTGATGAGCCACTTCGTTGAGCTATCATTTGTGGCCAGATCACTTCTGAAAAAGAACTACATAGTTCAGCGGGCCTTACCTGGTAAAATAAAAAATAGTTTCGTTTTTAGTGCTGCCACATTGCAAATCCATTTGTATTTATTTAACAGCAGCCTCAGTGACACCCCTATTCGTCATTTTATTTCCACCATTCCAAAATCCCTATCTCTTTGATGCGTACAATGCACAGTACGGCGTCAGGCGGCGTATGACGGCGGGTGGTGACCCGTGGAATGCTCACGGCGGTGTTTCACTCCTCCTTTGTCTGCAGTCGGAGCTGATCAAGAACGTGAGTGGCCTGGAGAAGCCCTTCCTCTTCACGAGGCACGTCCACTTCCTCGACTTCACCAGGTGCTCACCCCCCCCCCCCCCCCCCGGGGCTCCGGACCGCTCCGTTCGTTGCCAGCGTGTAAATTCATTTTCACTAGGAAGTTGCCCAAGCCCAAGCCACAGCAGCGCGCGCACGTGTTTATCGTTCTGGAGGTTTAGCGTAAATGTACGAATATACGTTGAACTTCTTTCGCACCGTACGTAGCCAACCGTGCTAATCGGAGGTGATGGCTGGGGGGGAAGGACAACAAACTAAACACGAAAGACTGAAGAAGCCAAACTAAAGGAACGTATTGCAGACCTTAAGAAGAAGTGAGAGAAACTTCCAAAGAAATGTCCTTGACGTTTGCCTTGTAAATGATTTATGTTGCAGGCTTGTGAGTGGTATTAGGCCGTATCACCCCGCGCATAAACAATGTGGCTTTTATTTTCTAAAATGGGAGCCCTGGATTTGAACCTAGTGCTGGATTTGAACCAAGAATCTCAAAGGTGCTGGGCTCAGAGCTCTGACATTGGCATAAGCATTTCTGTTCCTTGAGTCACTTACAAATTCCTCCCAATCTGCCCTTAGAAACCTTCACAAAAACCTACAGGCAAGCGAAAACAACGTGGACACAAACAAACCAACGCGTTGGAGCTGTGTAAATAAACAAGCGCTCTCCGCCACACGCAAGCACCGTGATTGGTGCCCGTTCAGCAGCAGTAGAATCAAGAACCGCACTTTATTTCTTGTTTACAATGTACGTTCAAGCTGGTCACGTGTAACTTTGACAAAGCACCCGGCGTGCACATCGGAAGGTCGTGAGTTCAACACCTGGTCGGGGGGGGGGGAGGGGGGCAGAGGGCGGGTTAATGCACACCCACAATCCTGGCAGGTTTCATGAAGAACAAAAATTCGTATGCCACTTTTTCTTTCAAAGACGTTCATATTTAACGCTTCCGTGACTGCAGGGATTCGTCTTCTTGGTTCTTTCGGTAAAGTCACGTGACTCTATCGAAAGAACCAATAAGACGTTCATCTTGTATTGATCCGCGGATGGACTTGCCTCTGCCCTAAGAATGTATAAATTAAACTCACTGGGGTCAGGTACAGCGGCAAAACATGAGCACCCACCCAGTGATCGGCATGCGCCCATCCTGTGGCCGCACTCGGAAAAAACAAACCGGGCAGCAGCATCTCATGGGTGGGGTGGGGGCGGCTCCACAAAATATCAGCTCAGATTCTAAACAACAACAATGAGCTCATCGTCACAAATACAATCGTTATCTTTTTATCTACAGCTTGCCTGCAGCCGTCTTGTCTCACCCCGCAGTGTCTGTCACCTGTCACCATCCTGGTTTGTGTCCGCCCCCCATTCCTGCCTCATCTGCTGCAGCCCCCCATCTCGTTGCACCTCCGTCTCGCGTTGACATCTCTCTCATTGCACTCCATTTCTCTCTCTCTCTCATACCCATCTCTCTTCTCCCCATCTCTTGAGGTCTCTGTATCTCGACTGGCGTCTCACTAGAAGTTTTATACATTTTAAAGGAGGTGCCCCCTCGCCCCCACTGGGCTAGCATGGGGGCGGTGGGGTGGTGGGGTGTCGGCAACCAAAACAACAACAAGGGTTTCCATTTGTTTCGAATTTGGTGGGGAAAAAAACTCAACCTTTCAAGAGCCACAATGCACTGTGATTAATGCGAGAGGGTGGCCATTGGTAAATGACTGTCACGAAGCAGCAGTCCTCAATGAGCCGCACGCAGCTCCAGAGCTGCAGGTTGCCGATCCCTGCCCACGGTAAACTGGACTTCCATGGTGAACTGGACTCCGATGGTGAACTGGACTTCCATGGTAAACTGGACTTCCATGGTACACTGGACTTCCTTGATAAACTGGACTTCCATGGTGAACTGGACTTCCATGGTGAACTGGACTTCCATGGTGAACTGGATTTCCATGGTGAACTGGACTTCCATGGGGAACTGGACTTCCATGGGGAACTGGACTCCCATGGTACACTGGACTTCCATGGGGAACTGGACTCCCATGGTAAACTGGACTTCCATGGTGAACTGGACTTCCATGGTGAACTGGACTTCCATGGTGAACTGGACTCCCATGGTAAACTGGACTTCCATGGTGAACTGGACTTCCATGGTGAACTGGACTTCCATGGGGAACTGGACTCCCATAATAAACTGGACTCCCATGGTAAACTGGACTTCCATGGTGAACTGGAGTTCTATGGTCAGGGGTCGGCAACCAAAATAACAAAAAGCACAATTTTTTAATTCGAATTTTAAGAGCCCGCACTGCACTCCTCTTAAAGAGTCGCACGCGACTCCTGAGCCACGGGTTGCCAACCCCCTGGGGCTCGCAAAGCCTCCTCTGCCTTGGCGCTGAAGGTGCTGACAGCAAACAGAGAAAAATCCACGCCAACGCTTCTCCGCCAGGAGAGCCCCAACGAGACTGCCCCTCTGCACGCACAGTTGTCGGCCGTAGGAGATTTCTGGGGAACCTTGAAAGTGCCGCACTATTCTCATTATTTGTGTGTTTGTTCCACGGTGTGTTTGTTTTATTTGATGCCCAGCTTGGCGAGGCCCTTCAAAGGCTGCCCAGTTTTGGGCCTGCCTCAGCCTTATCCCTGCGTGTACTAAAGCAGTCTCACAGCTTGCCTGTCAGCCGGTCACACGTGCTCGAATTTATTCGCTCGTCCCCTTGGACGTGAGGACGACAATCGCCTGCTCTTCTTTCAGGAACTGTTGGTGGGATTTTTTTCTTGTTGCATCGTACGCAAGGCCGAGTCCTTTTTGTACCCACGTCCTCCGCGTGTGTTCTCTGAAACGTTCGTGCCACGCCGCACGCGCTGGGCCGACCACGGGGAGCGGGGCCGGTGACCAGCGAGAACGCCGTGACCGACGCGCGCACTCGCAGACGGACAATTTAAGTTGTAATCAATGGTTCGAGCGTGGATTTACCGAGTGCCAACGCCCCACGACCATTATCTCGAGCTGCAAGGAGGGTTGGGTGGTGGGGGTGTTAATTGTGAGAGCCTGGGAAGAGGGAGGGGGGAGGAAGAAGGGAGAAGGGGGAAGGAGGAAGAGGGAGGAGGAGGACATCACAATGGAGGAGTGATGAGATCGCTTCGTAGCAGCGTTGATGCCCACATTACTGAGTGGAAAATAAAATAAACAAATGACTGGAGCTTGGGGGGGGGGAGGGGGAGGAGGGGTTGTGCGTGCTTCCAATTAACATTAAGACACATTGATTACGCCGCTCAATTTGCATATCCCTTAAATTAAACAAATGTAATCGTTTCCACCACACTTCATTTGGGCTATTAAAAAAAAAGCAGCACGTGTGATTGTTTTCAAATGATGTGTTATGTGCGTGGAATGCAGCTGAACTTTGAATTGTAGGAACTGGAGCGTTGGGGAACGCCCCCGCTTTCCTCAGCAGATGAAAATAATCGTCCCCGGCGTGTTTTCGGGTTGTGCCGCATTTTTTCTTCGGCACGGTGCCCGACGTTACGCTCCGCGTCCTCGGAGCTTCTTTGAAATCATTAGAGAGCTACACAGCAAAGACAAAGATCCCTCCCGTATAGCCTCAACAGGCTGTTGGGACGCAGAACGGCACACGAGGGGGTGGGTGGCCAGCACCACACCCGGCCACCTTTGTCTCCCCGACGGTGATGTTTACACACAGCACCAGGTAGCCATTTGAGGCTGAGTAGACCTAGGGGAGGCACAGGACCGGTTCAGATAATTGCCACTGGTGTTGGCCGTCGAACTCTGGTCGCGGGTTTGTCTTGGAGTACGTTAACCGCTGCGCCACCGCTCCCCTACTCGGCACAACCGCGAACTCATACGCAGCGGGCAATGAGACTGTTCAGAGTAACCTGGCATGTCACGGATTCATTGGTACGGATCGATTCTTACACTCAACGCGACACGCGTCAGAGTGTGCGTGTGTACGTGTGTATGAATTCCTTTTGACTTACGCAGGTTTCAAACTCAAATTGAATAGTAATTTCGTGTTCTTCTGCGCTCGTTCCACCTTGTATGTATGTTGAACTTATCTCGCCAAACCCGCACTGTGGTCAGATATCATTCGCAGCCCACAGTACGTGCCCTTGTCCAGCAGCGAATGGACAATAACGGTCCGTACCTGTGCGTATATTCCCGCATACCTCTAGTTAAGCGGAATTTATTAGACGCAAAGAACGAGGCAGAGGAATGTACTCGAGAAGTGGGCAAAGCAAACGAGACGCTGCCTAACGAGATGAACAAGTATCGACCCTTCGAATTGAATTCTGGTCCTAAATCATCCTGAACGGCGTAGCTTGTCGGAGATCTACGATTTTTTTTGCAGCTGACATTATGGTTCCCGTTGAAGCATTGGGTTTACCGTATAAATTGCACACATTTTATTCTGACTTCCCGTATCTTGTCCTGACGATGCTTGACATAGTTTCGAGTGAAACGTCGCGTCCAATTGCCACATTTCGGCGTGAGAATAGTCGCTCAACTTAACCGGTGCGCTAGCTGAAGCAACAATTCGTAATCTCAGCACGTGTTGCTTATATCAGAACTATCCAGCTTTTGCCGTACATACGCACGCACTTATGTTTAAAAAATACGACGGCAGCGTGAATGACAACAAAGGCTGGTGGGTTACTTCATTCCCTCTGTGTGTTGGTTGGAAGCCATTTGCGCAAACACACAAGTCTGAATAAACAAACACAATTACATGTTAGGAATCGTAAATTCGGGTAACCAATTAGATTTATTTACTTGAATTGCAGTGGGGAGGTGATGACGTTGTTGTTGTTGCTGTTGCATCTGTTTATGAATTGTTTGTGTGCGTAACTGTTTATCCGTTTCCAACTTAAAATTGCACACAACAGCTTGGGCTGAACGTTTTTGGTTCACCTGCAATGATTGCCCTTGGCATTTCCGCCCTGGTGTGTGTGAGCGTGCGTGTGTGCGTGCGTGTGTGTGTGCGTGCGTGTGCATGCATGTGTGCGTGCGTGCGTGTGTGCGTGCGTGCGTGTGTGTGTGCGTGTGTGTGCATGCATGTGTGCGTGCGTGTGTGTGTGCGTGCGTGTGCATGCATGTGTGCGTGCGTGTGTGCGTGCGTGTGTGTGCGTGCGTGTGTGTGTGCGTGTGTGTGCGTGCGTGTGTGTGTGCGTGTTTTTCCTTCCCGTTAGCAACCTTGTAGTGCCATTGCCCCATCTTTATTTACGAACCCTGCCTAATCACACGATAGCCAACTGCATTAGCATGCCACCGACTCATTAGTGCGGTCGCCTTTTTTAAAAACATGTATACATAATGTGATTAGTTATGTTTCGTTCGTTACCCCCCCACCACCCGCACCTCCCGATAGGCACGGTTGGCTACGTTACGGTGGTGCGAAATAAGTTCAACGTGCATATCTATGCGCCCCACGTTTTGTGGTAGATGTTTGCCAAAACGATACTGAATTAACCATTTGTTTTTAATCCAGACAGTTGTAAACATTCAGCCACCAGACGAGTGCAAGAAGACAAGTGGTGTAATGCTGTTCAAGATAAGACTTGTTCATTTATCGGTTGGCAGGGCGGTGGCGTTGTGGTAACCGCAAGAAAGGTTCTGCGTTTTAATCCCTAACTTGGGCATGGAGTTTGTGCGTTATTCCCCCTGTTCTGCGTAGGTTTTCTCTCGGTTCTCTGGTGAGTTAAAAACCACGCACGCAATGTAGTTGCTGTTCAAGTTCATTTATTAGGTATAGCCCTGTGAGCCATTCGGCTCTTGAATCGGGTGCAACCGCAACAAACAAAAAAACAAAAACATGAACAAGAAACATCTTAAAGTGACTATGCAACAACTGAAAATCCAGGGAAAAAAAACCAGCAAAAATTCCAGAAAATAGCACCGTACACGCCAAACATCCCAATGTGGCAGGACCCTCCTGAGAAGAGAGAGAGTCTTTTGGACTCGGCGTGGCGTCGTTGAGTAAATGGCTCCCTATTGAATTTCGATTTAAGGCTTTCGTGACTGCAGGGATTCATCTTCTTGGTTATTTCGGTAAAGTCACGTAGAAGGGAAGTAATAAAATAAGAAAAATAAACATAATAAATTAATATAATAATATAATAAAATTACCCAATATAGTAAAATAATAAAATAATATGATATAATAAAATAATATGATATAATTCTTTTATTTTATTATCTTTTATTTTTATTATTTTATTATTTCCCTTCTACGTGACTTTACCGAAAGAACCAAGAAGATGGCTCACTATTGCTCGGTAACTCTTCACGCGTTCAGTTTTTTGTAGGTATCTCCGTATTCACTTCTAACTTTTAAAATTGACGACGGCGGCTTACTGGAGCGAACGTTTAAACTCCACGATGCCGGTTGTGCACCGCGCTTCTCCGAAGGGGACAACAAAACGTCCACCGCCGCTTTGCCAGTGGCCGTGGGAGTTTTATTTTCATAGCCGATGCCAGAGGAAATGTCAGCGACGCTCAACGCGCCCCCAGCCTCCTCCCCGTGCTGCCGGTCGCGGTGAAACGGCGCGCCGCCTCTCCGCACGAGATACTCGCCCAGAGACCGCTTCCTTCCTGCGGTACAGTGTCACCATCTGTCAGACGGGGCGACACGACTTCCGCGAGTTGACTTGTGGGACTGCCAAAACGTGTGGCCGTTTTATATTTTTTTTTAAAAGAACGTACTCCCGTGGGACTTTTCTATTTTGTACCTTTTTTTTCTTCCCTTTCTGCCACTGCCACCCCCCACCGCCCCCCCCAATTGTATCCCGATGTTGCTATTGTTACTGCGTCCATGAGATGAGGAACTCATCCGTGACTCCCCCAGAGCGGCGCGACCGTTTGCGTTCGAGAACGGGACGGCTCCGCGGAAGCGGAGGCGACAGAGCTACCCCTGAGAACCCTTCGCGTGTAAAGGGCAGCACCTTCTTGCGCGCACTGCTCCCGAGAAGTAACGTGCGTTGCATCGCGCGCGCTTTCAGATGCGCTTTTGCGGTCGTCTGGAACGCTCTTCCTTCCGATATTAGGAAGCTGCTGGAGCTATGCATTTTTAAATCATCATCTAGATTGACAAACTAATTTTTTGTTAAATATTTTTTCGTGTTTAATTTGTTGCCTTTCCCCCGCACCCCCAATTAGCACGGTTGGCTACGTACGGTGCGAAAGAAGTTCATCAACGTGCACACATTATAGTCAAGCTGACATCTCAACTCCCAGAGCTGGAATGCAGCCAAATTCAGCGCAGAACCAAACGTTACGCGATGGGTCATTAGTGGCCGAGCTGAAACCACCAACTCACGACACTTGACGATCTAGTACCCAGTTTAACCGCAGCTGTTTGGCTGGGCTCGAATCCAGGGTCTCAGCAGTGACTTTGAGCTGCCACCTTCAAATTTGCGTGGAGTTTTTACAGAAGGTGCCATTCGTTGCTCTCACTATAACCTCCTCCCTCTCTCTCTCGCTTGCTCGCTCGCCTCTTTCACCGTTGTGATCCCAGCGCAGGGCCGTATTATCCAGTAGGCGACAGTAGACACTGTGTCTATGGCCTACAAAAACTAAAAGAGCTAACGATTTTTTTTTTATTACCCTGTTTTTTTGTTGTTTGTCTGGTCTAAAAGGTAACCAAGATGTCTTCTTGAATAAGTATATTCATATAGCAAGGATATGCACAGTGTATAGATACACAGAGGCAGAGTCATGTCAATTGTGTTTTTTCATAAGGTGAGAGAAACTAACATGAACTTTTCGAGATTTTTTGCATTTCAAAATTAGCAAATAACAAAATCACATGGTGTTTTTCGCAGAATCTCATTCTCAATAGAGCGGCGTTGTTGTGCTACGCGTGAAACAAGCGAGCGGCAGCGGCGGTAGTAGTAGTAGCATGGGCAGCAGCAGCAGTATCACCTGTAGATTGTTATCACTAAGGCCTACGAAACAGAAGTTCCTATGGTCTACAAAAATATCCTTAATCGGGCCCAGTGTGGTGCCTTCAATAATCACCCTTCTTAGTATGCACACTCTGCTGTGTGTTTGTGTTTTTTGTTACAGTTGCTTCCATCATGTGTGGCTCAGTTTCCACGGCATCGTCTTTATTCAATCATCATTAATAAATGAGGGATGCTGCAGGAGTGTGATAGTGAGCACACTTAACGTACAACCCAGAGGTTACCGATTCAATCTGAACTCCTGGCGCGGAAGCTGCATTGACGGTTCAGGTTTCTTGAACGGTGGCTAGGAGATGTTAACTACCTCGCCTGGTATGCAGGAGGTCGTGGGTTCGATCCCAACCCCGACGCCTCCTGTATAGTAAAACCTTGGATTGCGAGCATAATTCGTTCTGGAAACGTGTTTGTAATCCAAAGCACTCGTATATCAATATCAGTTGTGATCACGTGACGCTCGGCAGACAAAGCGTATACACGTGCGACTCGTATTGCAAGACCTCGCTCGTTTATCAAATTAATATTTATTAAAACATTTTGCTCGTCTTGCAAAACACTCGCAGACCTAGTTACTCGCAATCCAAGGTTTTACTGTATTTGGAGTTTGCGTGTCTCTCTCCCCGTGGTCGCTTGGATTTTTCTCCCGGGTCCCCCGGGTTTTCCCCTCCACATTTAGAGAATCAACGTCACGCGTTTAGAGTATTTGGCTGCGATACATTTCCACGTGATAAGCCACTTCGTTGTGCGATCAATTGTGGCCAGGTCGCATCTTTAAAAGGGCTGTATAGCTCAGTGGGCTTTACCTAGTAAAATAAAAAAAATAAACATATTTTAAGAAATAGTTTCTTAAACGCTTCCACCTCTCTCCACTGAGCAGACTTAAATGTGTTCAGAAGTTGAGTTTATATTTTCTATCGCTTTTCTTTTCCCCCCATTGAAACAAGAGCCCGGTACAGAGCGAGAGTGACAGGCAGGGGGGGGGGGTGTACAGACATCCAGCGAGTGACAAATCCTGGGGGCCAGGTACCCACGGGGTAGGGACAGCGTTCACTGACCTACTCGCGTAGGAGGGGGGAGGGGGGGGTCAACGATCGGAAAGTTTATTTTAAGTTTATTTCATTTAAAGTTTCTTTCCCAACTGAGTAAAGGCCCCATTGAGCTTAAGAAGTGACTTTTACAAAGGGCGACTCGGTCGGCAGATGACACCGCAGTGAAGTCTGCCGTCAGCTCGCGTTTACAGCGGTAAAGTTTGGGTAATGCCACCAAAAAAAGAGAGGGCAGAGTAACCCTCCAGAGAGGGGGTGGGGCTCTCTTAGAGCCTCCCTCTGACGAAGCCACGTCCGCCAGCGGTGGCGTGAGCACAGCCATTGCAGGGCTGCTCCTATAACTCGCGTGCGGTCACGTAGCGAGTCAACGTGCGCTCGGACGGGAGTTAAAATAGCCGGGAGTAAAAAAACACGCCAGCAATTAGTGAGAGGTTGTATTTGTCAGAAACAGTTTTTTAAAAATGCTTTTTTTTTTTACTGCTGCTCATATATAGTTTAACGACGCCTGACAATGCCCCATACATCAATTATTACTTTGAATAACCCTCCGGGTATCCACCTGCCAATCATTCACAATCATTACGGATGTGCGGTAACTGGCAAGCCTTTGAAAATAATAACGTTTATGTAATACTCAAAGGGTTCGGATGTTTAATTTTTTTTATTGGTATCTTCTTTTCTGTACTTAATGCATTGCCAGTGATTGTTAAATTGACTTGGAAGCATTTATTTATGGGACGAGTAAGTGCAGTAGAGTTAATGATTATCATTACAGAAAGCCTCATTCATTTGGCCTCAGCTAAAATTACTTCCCAGCAATAAAAATTTCGCAATCATTTGGATGTGCAGTGTGTATGTGTGCAGTGTTTTGGATGTACCCTATGTATGTGTGGATGAATAAATGTATGCACTGCATGTGGCACACACACATGTGTGTTCTGTATTTGGGATGTGTTCCTGATTTTAACATAAACATTTTTTTGCGAAAAAATAATAATCATAAATTGAGCCGAGATACGACATTTGAGATTATCTAATTGCATTCTTTTGTTCCGGAGTGGTCGGAAAATTTTACGTCATAATAAGTGATGTAATTTCATACTCTTTGGTTCTTTCGGTAAAGTCACGTAGGTATAAAATAAAATAAATCGCGACGTTTCGGGTGCAACATCAGGTGGGAAAACATGGCCTGCTGCTGATGCAGACTGTTTTAAAACAGTGATGATGGACGCTGCGCCCGAAACGTCGTGATTTATTTTATTTTCTACGTACGTGACTTTACCGAAAGAACCAAAGAGTATGGATTCCTGCAGTCACGAAAGCTTCAAATCTAGATTGATGTAATTTCTTACATCACTTAAGCGCTTATCCCACTGCAGGTGGTGCCACGTGGTGTCACGTGGTATCAGGTGGCTTCACATACACGTGCTGTGTCCTGGAAGGCGGCTTTTTCCGTAGGTACTGAACCGTATTCTCTCGGTTAAAAAAAACCACACACGCGCACCTTTTTTATTTTCAAAATCATCCAAAAGTTTTTGGGTGCGTCTTACTTTCCAGAGAGCCGTATAATCCAAGAGACGTGGTATACGAGCCCACGTCTAGGATTTCATCAAGTATATGCGCGTCGATTTTAGATGTATTGCAGAGTTTTTATTTCTGAGGTGATGCGGGCTGCCGATTTATCGGCAAAGCTTTTGACGGGCCGACACCTGCTCTCTATTTATAAAAGCCCCCGCGGGGGGCCAGGCATTTAAACGGTAGCGGCACAGCGTTCTAAAAAAAAATACTGAGATTTTGATTTCCCCTCCTTGAATCACGGCTGCTGAGCGCAGGGCCCAAATAACCCAAAACGTCAAGCGGCCAGCAACGAAAAGCGGCACATTGAGGGCTTAAACAAAGAACGAAATGGCATCGTGTGCAGAGTCGCCGTCGTTACTGCCGCCACGTTTTCTAACCTAACCCTCCCGCCAGATCCCGTGGCTTTGCCGAGCAGGTACGCGCCCTCCAAAGAACTGCCCGACCACCGGTATCCCGCCGGGGTATTTAATAAACGAGGGTTCGCGCGTTTCTTGAGTTGAGCGAGAGGGCTTTGGCGACTTGTGGGGTGGGTGGGTGGTGCGGGGGAAAGAGGCAGTGGGAGGGGACACTGAGGTCGACGTGGAGAAGTGTGAAGAAAGAAACAGCAAAGTGTTGTGACAGGCATCGTGGTGAGTGGGTGAGCGTGTTGATGTGACCTGCAGTGTGGTGAGTGGGTGGGTGGGTGAGCGTGTCATTGTGACAGGCATCGTGGTGAGTGGGTGGGTGTGCGTGTCGTTGTGACCTGCAGTATTTGGCGGTGGTTGAACCGTGTGCACGGTGAGACAGGACAGTCGGTGTCCGGTAGACCGAATCCTCAGCATGGGTGGAGGAATCCGCGTGAATTTCGTGGAAAAACTAACAATGGTCGTAGCTCGCGAATCTCCCAGTCTCCACTCCCGGGAAATGTTGATACGCATTTCAGGAGAATGGGTGTGGGGGAATTATATTCTGGAGCTCAGCTCCGGGCAGCTTTGCCCTGGTAGTGGTGAAAAATAATGACAACGAGGCGACTGACCGCCGGTGAGTGACTGAGCGTGTGAATGAGCGAGTGAATCTGTGAGTGGCTGAGCGAGTGAATCTGTGAGTGACCAAGCGAGTAACTGAGCAAGTGAATCTGTGAGTGACCGAGCGAGTGAATCTGTAAGTGACTGAGTGAGTGACTGAGCGAGTGAATCTGTGAGTGACCGAGAGCGTGACTGAGCTAGTGAATCTGTGAGTGACCGAGAGCGTGACTGAGTGAGTGAATCTGTGAGTGACCGAGTGAGTGACTGAGCGAGTGAATCTGTGAGTGACCGAGCGAGTGACTCAGCGAGTGACTGAGCGAGTGAATCTGTGAGTGACCGAGCGAGTGGCTGAGCGAGTGAATCTGTGAATGACTGAGCGAGTGAATCGGTGAGTGACTGAGCGAGTGAATTGGTGAGTGACCGAGCGAGTGGCTGAGCGAGTGAATCTGTGAGTGACTGAGCGAGTGAATCGGTGAGTGGCTGAGCGAGTGAATATGTGAGTGATCGAGCAAGTAACTGAGCGAGTGAATCTGTGAGTGACCGAGTGAGTGACTGAGCGAGTGAATCTGTGAGTGACCGAGCGAGTGACTCAGCGAGTGACTGAGCGAGTGAATCTGTGAGTGACCGAGCGAGTGGCTGAGCGAGTGAATCTGTGAGTGACTGAGCGAGTGAATCGGTGAGTGGCTGAGCGAGTGAATATGTAAGTGACCGAGCGAGTGACTGAGCGAGTGAATTTGTGAGTGACCGAGTGAGTGACTGAGCGAGTTAATCTGTGAGTGACCGAGCGAGTGACTGAGTGAGTGAATCTGTGAGTGAGCGAGCGAGTGGCTGAGCGAGTGAATTGGTGAGTGCTGGATCATGAGTCGCCCCAGTGGCCCTTATGCCCCTGGCTAGTAGAGACGAGGGGGGGTTGTACTGTAGGCCACAGGTCACGGCTCCTTCGCTCCGCTTCCACCCCCCGCCGAGTGCCCTCGACCAGACCGCACCGTCAGTGCCACCACTTCGTGTCCCAGTTGCGGTGACCATCTCCTGTTCTTGTGCAACGATGGCGATCTGCCAGCTGCCTCCGCAGTCCTAATACAGACGGCCCTCACAGTGCCCCCCACCCCACTCCTCTCGGTATGAATGTGTGTGCGAATTTAGTGCCCGATTGTGCCGCGTGAGTTGTAAAAAGGGCATCTTTAAATGGATCGCCCCCAATGAATGTAACAGGGTGATCCGTTTATAGATACTCCACAAAATGCGAGAGGAGAAATTACGTTTGAAAATGGCATTCTCTATGAAAGCCTCCACAGGCTACACCTATTCCGTACCCGCGAATCTCGATACGGACACTACATCTCTTAACACCCCTCTGTAAGGCTATTGGAGCGGTATCTTCTGTCACACGTCATTCAATCGCCTGTATATCCGTGTGTGCGCTACATTTTAGTTCAATAGTCACCCTACGTCAGTCTAACGTTTCTCTAACTTAAGCTGTAATTGTACCATGATCGGTCGAAACATCATCTGCCCGAGCTGACTCGTGTCACAGGGAATGGTAAAGTTTAACGTAGATTTGTGTCCGCAATATTTTCGATACCTCAATTGTTTTTACTTCTGATTTCTACGTTACTGAGAGCTCTACTTTATTTTATGTTACTTTTGTCAGTTTTGGTGACCCCAGGGTCACCGTCACAACGAGACTGTGCTGGCATGTTTGAGTTCTCACCACGGTTCAACAAATTCAACTTGAAACCCGAAACCTGCAGAGTTAAAAGAAAGAGGATCCACACTCTGTAGCTACAGCTACAGTTATTTTGCTGTCCATTTTTTACACCTGATGAAGGAAGCTCGTGTTGCCTCCGAAACGTCGTGATTAAATTTAGTTGTTTTCAATTATTATATTTTATTGATTGTTTTACCTACGTGAAAGAGGATCATTGGAGATCGGCAGGGCATCTACGAATGTGTCAATCTGCACGCCTCTGGGCCGTTTCGCGGATCACTGTTCACTGCGGAGTGGTTGGTCCACTGCTTGGAGCGCCACGCACTACGGACCCGGCCACCTCGGTTCGATTCCCAGCGTGAGCTAACATGAGTGGTGAGCGATATCTGAACCGTGGCCGAAGTCGCTCCTCGCCAACCGGCACTCACCACCAGCATGGTGAGCCACCATGACTCACGCGGCGTAGAGGAAGCCTTCATCCAGCGGTGGATTGACTTTTTATGTTTCATGTAAAATTTCATTATTGCTGTTTTACACAATTTTCTCAAATAAGCTCTGCGCGTGTGTGCGTGCGCGCGTATGTGTGTGTGCATTTTACGAATCCTGCAGCATTTCGTACGGTTCGTTGATGAAAGCGATAAATCAACTGCTCCAGCTGTGGGCACAGCTCATGGGAAAAATAAAACGGGAGAAACGAAGTGGATGGTGAAACGAACGCAAACGAACAGCACGGGAGGAGGCATTTGCTTGTTGTGCAAACGCGCGGTGGATGCTCATTCGGCAAACCGGAAGAGCAAAAAAGAAATCGATCCCTTGGAAATGTCCGTTGAGATGACGAGCGTCAAAATAAGAGAGACGGGAGAAGCAGAGTAGGGAAAAGGGAGTGGATGGAGAGAGAGAAAACAGCAAGCGAAGCTATGTGTTGTACAGCCACGCTGCTTCCTGTTTGCATAATGACTTGTGGCAGGTCATACTCCAACCACAAAAGGCAAGAAAGATCTGAAAAGATCCCCAGGAATATAATGTATCGATTTCAGCGGCTGTAGTCTTCACGAAGTTGCGTAAAACACGCCGGTCAATTTGAAGGGGGTTTTTTTTTTTCACTCCCTCCTCTTTACTTTTCATTGCGTTTTCCCTGCGCTTAAGATATTTCACTTCGCTGATTTTGGTGGCTTTTAATCAAGAGCGGTGTGTGTGTGTTTTTTTTGTGCATTTAAAAAAAAAAGTCTTTCAGCCATCAATGAGAGATGAAAGCATTCCATATTTAGACTTCTTATTAGGCCACGAAAACAGTAATTGCACCATTCACCGCCCGTGTGCGTACGTATTTATATATTTCACGCTGATTTTTCAAAAGCTCGCGTTGCAGATTTACCTGCCTTGGAAATATAACGTTACAGTGAAAACACGCAAGTTGAAAGGTGACTTTTATTACGTTTTGCGAAATGGGCATCGCAAAGTTTATTAGGGCATTTTTAGTTTTACCTCCGCTGTTTGACAGTTTTTGAGCGACCGTTTTTTCCCCTCCCTTTGTTTATTCTTTTTTGTCGAGGGGTGTTGCAGTTACAACGTTAAACAAAATTCAACGTAAGTCATGCAAAGCGTTATCCCAATGAACGTGCCAGCGTCGTTCCCGCTGTCCCATGCTGACTGGGACAGCACAGCCAGCAGATGCAAGAATCGAGAATACGCTTCCTTTGTACCTTTGAGCGCGTCAAATGCATGGGTGGCGGCGGGGGGGGTCTTATCAGATTGGGGAAAAAGTGTGGATCATCATCAGAGTTGTTTATTTTTGTTTGCATTTTGACTGCTTGTGTTGTGGTTATTACAAACATGATGCCTTGTATAAAGGTGTCAGTTTTTGTACCAGTTGAAAGGGTAAAAACCTATTACTAAAAAGTGTGGAGTTCGGGTCAATATCAGTATCCGAGACACTGCTTTACCAGGCACCGTCTGACATCAGTTACACAAATGTTGCTCTGACATACAACGGGAGAAGATCGGTGTGCATCAAGGCGAGCTCATCGTCTGCGATGCGCTCGCCTTCGTGCGCGCCAGGCGACGAGCTGTATATGAAAGCGAGTTCAATTAAATTACTGCGACGTTCATCGGGGCACGGTGTGGCAGAGGTCGCAACCGGGTACCTGATACCCGTACCCTACCCGATACCCGGCTACCCGTACCCGGCCAGGTACGGGTACGGGTACCCGTTTGTGACCCTGGTGCGGCCGGGTACGGGTAGGCCGTGAGTCACTGGTGAGTAACCGTTTGTCACTCATTTCCGGTAGGGTGTGGGTACGGGTAGGGAATCAAAACCCGTTTGCGACCTCTGCGGTGTGGCGAACGCGAAAACAAAAGAAAAGGCATCGTGCATCAGAGGTGGATTAAGCCCCTTGGATGAATTCACGTACAGAGTATGTAAAACGAGGGTCCCCTTTTGTGACAACATGGAGGCGATTGGAAGTGGAAGAAGTAGTAAATAAAGTTTCACAGTTTCGATTTAAAGCTTTCGTGACTGCCGGGATTCATCTTCTTGGTTCTTTCGGTAAAGTCACGTAGAAGGAAAATAATAAAATAAATACTTTATTATGCTTTCTTTTTATTATTTTATTATTTTCCTTCTACGTGACTTTACCGAAAGAACCAAGAAGAAAAACGTTTCACAGATCACACTCTGCGGTGTTGTGATCCTGCGCAAGGTATTCACATCGATCACTTACGTGCTGCCTCCTGACATTTGTTTCAATTGACAGAGCCGTGTTTAACTATCCTTGAATTTGTTCAAACAATCAGCGGTTTCCTGACACGGGGCTGCGCCGTCATTCCACTGTGATTTCTAGCGCCCGGAATCGGCGCTGCGTCACACACATTTCTCGTCAGTCCGAAGCGGGTTTTCCTTTTGAAATGAAACTCAAAGAGAAATCCCAAATCCCCGCTCGTACGCGTGCACATTAGCGGCCGTGTTGACACGATCCTGTTAGCTGCCGATATTTAATCATTTCCTCTGCCAGGTGGTATTTCCTCTGGCGGATTTTCACAACCTCCCCCCCCTCTCGAGCCGTTTTCGCTCGCCCAGCGGTTTTGTTTCTATTTATTCTATTTTCTCGCGCGCGGTGGAAGGACGTGACGTCAGCGGGATTTTTTTTGTTTAAATTTGTTTTGCCTTTCCCTGCAGGTATGGCGTGGAGCAGCCAGCTTACATCAACATCATCCGCGACCCCATCAGCCGCTTCCTCTCCAGCTACTTCTTCCGCCGGTTTGGCGACTGGCGCTCGGAGCAGATCCACCTGGTTCGCACGCCGGGCATGAAGGATGACGAGAGGTTCCTGGTGAGGGGGGGGGCGGCCGTTTGCAACCTGGCGAACAAGTTAACGCGCCGGGTGGAGATTATGATTACACGGCGCCGGTTTGCGTGAAAGGAAAAGTTCAACCCTGCAGTGACTCTCTCGCTCCACTGATGGTGGAAGGGCCTCCACTAAAGAACAGTTCTTCTTGGTTCTTTCGGTAAAGTCACGTAGAAGGGAAATAATAAAAATGTGAGAATTATTTTATTATGTTTTATTTTTATTATTTTATTATTTCCCTTCTACGTGACTTTACCGAAAGAACCAAGAAGATACGTACGTACAGTAAACCTGTGCACGCGACGGGGGGCTGAAGACTGAACGCTTCGCACAGATAGATTCAAGGATCCATTGCTGTAACGCCATCCCCTGACCATCCTTGTGGCCCACGCCGACAGCACCAGCACTCTATTCACCAGGCTCAATCAGTCTTAAGTTTGATAATTGGTTCTTTACCCTTCTATCTGGCAACAAAACTGACACCTTTTTACAAGGAGTCATGTTTGCATAGACCGCAATACCTGCAGTCATAATACAAACAAAAGACATAACTCTGATAATGTGCACTGTCATTGAAGTTGATTGATCCACACCCGAGACAGCTTTCCTTAGAGCCTAGTCTCATATGGATTGGACCAGATGACGCCTTTTGTTTGTATTATGACTGCAGGTATTGCGGTCTATGCAAACATGACTCCTTGTAAAAAGGTGTCAGTTTTGTTGCCAGATAGAAGGGTAAAGAACCAATTATCATATTTTTACTGGCAAATGAGGTTCCCATAGTCTTAAGTTTACCAAGAACTTCTGAGATCGGGCAACATTCCAGGGCGATTTGGTAACGTAAAATGGACGAGGGCCACCCCACACCGTGCGGTTTTGTGGGGGCTACTTGACCATACTTCACCACGCTGGTCTATGCTCGTTTGCTAAAAATAGGAGCAGCATAGACGTGGGAGCATAGCTCAGCAACACAAATGGATTTCCCTGCTTTGGTCACAGGCAGTAAAAAAATATGTATTTGTGTGTTTAAAGCTTTTAAGAGATGCTGCCGCCGCCGCCATGGGGTCACGGTGTGCGCACTGGGCGTCCAATCCAGAGGTCACCGGTTCTGTTCAATCTTCCGGCGTGGCAATGGACACAGTGTGCTGCGAACTTTCTTGTAACGTCACCGCCCCGATCCACCGAGCAGTGTAAATCGGGCAGGTCGCGTGTGGTGGGGTAAATTCTGGCTGCTCTGGCTTATTCCAAGACGTCTGCCAAGTGTGGAACAGGCGGCCAAATCTTCTTGGTTCTTTCGGTAAAGTCACGTAGAAGGGAAATAATAAAATAATAAAAATAAAACATAATAAAATAATTCTCACGACGTTTCGGCCACAACGCAAGCAGCCGTCCTCGGGTGAAGAACAGGGCTGTCGGAAAGACAACGTCTGAATGAAACACCACCAGGCGGCCAAATGTATGTGTGCATGTTGAACTTATGCTTTCTACAGAGGAGCCCTCTATATCTCTCTATCGGTGGAGGCCATTCTGCCAGCAGAGGCGACGAGCAAGCGGTTTCAGGACTGCACCTTGACCTTGCTAGTGTCGCTCATGTTTTTAAGACGGACGATGAGTTCTGAGAAGATCATGTGGGTTAGATGGCTGTCGTTAATTAATGAATGCAACCGTTCCATGGCAGGATCCTGACTCAAAGGCGACCCTCTATCCGTGAGCTACATCATTTAATGGAAGCCGTCTTATTCAGAGCCCTACCCAGGTGTGCGGGGATACCGTTGTTGCATTGTATATAGCACGGCCTTGGGGTAATAATGAAGCCGATACGTTGTGAATTGAAGCACCATTGTGATAGCATAAAACCGATGGAGTCGTCAAACATTCTCGCCGCAATTATGACGGCGAAAATACCATTTCGTCTCATTGTTCTCGAAACGGCTGAATTTGAATCTTGAAACGTGACTGGGATTTTTCTTTTGGACGTACGCTCGTGAGTTTTTTTTGTCTTTTTTGGGAGTGAGAAGGCCAAATCGTATGCACACGTTGTTTGGGTTTCACATCCTTAGATTGAGGAGGTTGACTGAGTGGCTCAGAAGCCTGTAGATCTGCCACCTACTTTGAATCTCGGTTCGACTCTGCCTGCGATTCAGCCGGTTGCTCTCAAGGCTCAAGAGTTGACGATCTCAGCTCATTTACCAATGACCACACAGACATCCGTCGCACTAAATAGCAGTACTGCAATTTGGCTAAGTTCCACTTCTGAGAATTAAAATAAAGCCTTAACTTGTATTTAAGAACTTGCATTTTGGAATCCCTGCCTCACTTGATACAGCAAATCTGGCTGTGACGGTCCCACCTGATGACGGAGACTTGTGTTGCCTCCGAAACGTCGTGATTTTTCTTATTTTTTTTAATTAATTTAAATTTATTTTTTTACCTACGTGACTTTACCGAAAAAACTAAGGGTATAAAATATACCGGCTTGAGTGGCGTGTGACGAACGTTACTCTCGCATGGCAGTGGGTGGGGAAAAGGGTGCCCTCTACTGTTTGGGCAAGATGTCACTTGAAGATATCACCAGAGGTGTCTCTGTGTCATGTCCACTTCTGTGGGCTGTTCTCTAGCACGAAGCATTGCGATGCTCGGCGCGATATCCGAAATGAATACGTTGACTCGTGACGTGAAACCGATAGCAAATTTGGGGCAACGCTCGGGGGTGGGAAATGTTTTTATTTATCTGGGGAGGGCTCAAATGACCGCAGTTTGTCTTTTTGCTTCCAGAGTGTGAACGACTGCATCCTCAAGAATTACCCAGAATGCACCAACCCTCGCCTGTTCTACATCGTCCCCTACTTCTGTGGGCAGGATCCCCGGTGCCGGTAAGCCACCATCACCGGGCACACTTTACCGCTGCCTGCGTGGCAAATAAATATTTTAAAAAATGCTTCCATTTACCGAAATGAAAACACTGCTGAACTCGGCAAAACCTTGGCCCTTGGCTGAAACCGCTGCAAAGATTGTGATTGAAGAGAGTGGGATTAAGAGAATTTGCAACCCAAAACCCAAATAGCTCTTACGTTGAAAGCATGCATTGTGCGCTGTAGGTCCTGAGACAGCAAAAGACAATTTCGAAGGATGTTCTGAACATTTACATGACACGATCATTGAACGTAGCTCGCACTTACGAAATATATGCTTTCTCGAAAAGCACAAAATTTAGCATATGGTCCCAGTTTTGGGATTTTTCAGATTAATCCAAAATTTGGGAACATCCCTTGTATCTACAAGACGAGAGCTATTCGTTTTTTGGATTTGCGTCTTCCCCGATAAGAAGTACATCGAGTACGTGGGAACTAGCAGTACCGGTGAGGGCCGGTGAAGATGCCACACCAACCCCGGTGAGTGCTCCTTCAGGGGCTATTGAGGGCGTGACGGTGGCTAGGAGATGTTAACAACCTCGCCTGGTATGCAGAAGGTCGTGGGTTCGATCCCGACCCTGACGCCTGTATATTTGGAGTTTGCATGTCCTCTTCCCATGGTCGCGTGGATTTTCCTCCGGACCCTCCCGTTTTTGCCTCCGCAATTTAGAAACGCGCGTTTAGAGTATTTAGCCGCTATAAATGTGATAAGCCGCTTCGTTGAGCTATCATTTGTAGCCAGGTCACTTATGAAAAATTGTTGCATAGCTCAGTGGGCCTTACCTGCTAAAATAAAAAGTTAAGTTTTAGTTTCGTTTCCAGAGCATCATTTTCAGCAATGTTCCATCCTGAGCAACCACCAGGGAAAATAAATCCACATCACGCTCCTCCTCCTTGTTCAATATACCTCTCACTATAGTTGTGGATGTTATGGTCACATGCCACCACACCCACTCGAGTCTGCCAGCGACCCGGGGGAATATATTCGGTGAGACACAAATTCCCTCTCTGCGCGTTTCCTCATCGATCGGCTGCCAACTCGCAGTGTGGCGGAGGAAGCCGTCGGCTCGTTGCAGCGCGCCGGGCGTGTGCGGTTGTAAAATGATGCCGTCAGTGGCGAGGCTGCCACCTACTGATTTACAACCACGGTGAGAAGAGAAGAGAAAAAAAAACCCGATGCATTAAAACGGCCGAAAACTTGTCCGGAACGCAGCACAGCGCAGCATAGCGTGCCCGGATACGTGAAATGGTGCGGATACGTGAACTGGTCGGATACGTGAACTGGTCTGATACGTGAACTTGTGCGGATACGTGAAATGGTGCGCATACGTGAAGTTGTGCGGATACGTGAACGTCTGTGGAACACGACGGTTGCCCCAGGCGCCGTGTGCGTGGATCTGTGACGGCCGGACACTCGGGGGCATCCTCCTGTTCTCTTCGGTGGAGCAAGAGAGAACCAGGAAGGCTGAGCGAGAAAATCTCCACGACGAAGAAGACAGAGGAGAATGATTTGAACCCGTTGCCCCAAGTGCCGTGTATGGCATTTCCACGCGATCTTTGCAATCGCTGCACAATTTTTGTTTGCAAGTTTCTTGTCTGCAAACATGGGCCGACTCCGCCAGCTGTCGGGTTTTTTTTATTCGATGTGTGGTTTGAGAAGCGGTAAACGTCTGTCGATGTTTATTGGAATGCCTATCACGTTCTGCTTTCGTGCACTTTCAAAAAGGCTCGGGACATATGGTGGAAAGGTATTTGCGTCGTCACTGGAATAATCACAACGTACTCTGGTGTGCTGTTTAAAAACATTGCAATGAACTAGGATGTCTGAAACGTAACACGTTCATCAATATTACGTGCAGATCTAACAAGTTCCGACTGCTCAGGATTTCGTGGCCGTGCTGCTGTGTGTAGCTCTTCGCTGCGTTTTCTGGTTCTGCCGCGCATTGTTCGGCACCATTTCCCGACGTTTCACTCCGCGTAATGGGAACTTCTTTGGAAACTGAATCGAAGAGTTATTATAATTTTTTTCCCTGAAGATGCTCCCAGCACGCGGAGTGAAACGTCGGACATCGTGCCGAAGAACGCGCGGCGCAACTGGAAACCACGTCGGATAGAGCTACGCAGGGCAGCAGCGAAAACCTACGCAAAAGTAGTAGTATAGAAGTAGTATTGTGGCTACATGGAGCAACTTTGTCTGTGTGTGTGTGTGTGGGGAGCGGCGGTGCAGCGGTTAGTGTTCCGCGCTACGAGCCAGGCCACCCGAATTCGACTCCCGCTCACGACGATGATCTGAACCGGTGTTGGGGCCTTCCATAATTCGAGTCGGCCACAAAACGAGTACCTGGTGCCATGTGTAAACATCGTCACCCGGGGAGACAAAGGCAGCCTGGTGTGGTGCTGGCCACCCGCCGCCTCGCGTGCCATTACCGGTCTTCATAGGCGCTGCTCGCGAGAACAGAGTATGCCCCAGCAGGTCCGTTTAAAGCTTAATCAGTCGGGGGGTGGGGGGGGAATCTTTGTCTTTGCGTGCGTGCGTGTGGACCGGGGCTTCAGAGTTCCCAGCAGCTGGGCGCTCAAGAGGGCCAAGGACAACGTGGTGCAGTACTACTTGCTCGTGGGCATCCTGGAGGAGCTGGAGGACACGCTGCTGGTGCTTGAGAGGCTCCTGCCCCACTACTTCAGCGACGCCCTGAAGATTTACAGCGACCCAGGTGTGTGGCTACGGGGGCCCCGGGGACCGCCTCCCCGACCCGTCACACGGGAGAGTCGGTTGCGAGCAGTTTCAAGACCGCCGTTGGTAACACTTTTCCTAAACGGACAAGTGCTCTATATGACAGGAGACCATATTCTTTTTTTTTCTTTCGGTAAAGTCACGTAGGTATAAAATGAAATAAATCACGACGTTTCGATCGCAACACAAGCAATCATCAAAAAGCACAAGCAAAAAAAAATGTCTTGCTGTGGTTCCCCACCTGATGATGATTGCTTGTGTTGCGATCGAAACGTCGTGATTTATTTTATTTTATACCTACGTGACTTTACCAAAAGAACCAAAGAGTATGGATTCCTGCAGTCACAAGAGCTTCAAATCTAGAATGACAGGAGACGTTTTGGGCAATGGCTTTTCTTCATGTGCTCGTGTTATTGACGAGGTTTTTCTGTTGTCTGTGCTTGTGCACCACTGCCAACGCAGTACCGCCAATTAATTCGCCATTAATTTAATTAACGTGAGAGTTGGTGAATTACAAATCCCACCCATCCACTTGTCACATGCCTGCTCCAGTCTAGCGGCAACCTGGGAAATATCATGTGAGAAATTAAGTGCCGCTGAGAGGCATACGAAACTAACTTATAAGATTTTTATTTTATCTTACCAGGTAAGGCCCACTGCGCTATATAGCTCTCTTTCAGAAGCGACCTGGCCACAAACGATAGCTCAACAAAGTGGCTTATCATTGTGTGGGAATTTATAGCAGCCAAATACTCTAAACGCGTGTTTCTAAATGTGGAGGGAAAAACTGGAGGACCCGGAGAAAAATCCATGCAACCACAGGGAGAACATGCAAACCCCAAATATACAGGCGTCAGAGTCGGGATTTAACCCACGACTTCCTGCATACCAGGCGAGGGAGTTAACATCTCGCCAGCGTGGCACCCATATCCATTATATATTACCTGGTTACACCAGCCCACAGGGGATTATTGTCCGTCGTGCAGGGAGGGGCTGGGTGGGGAGGGAGGGAGGGGCTGGGTGGGGAGGGGAGGGTGGGGAGGAGGCGTTGGGTGGGCATGGTAGGGGAGGGTGGGGAGGTGCTAGGTGGGGAGGGTGGGGAGGGGCTGGGTGGGGAGGGTGGGGAGGGGCTGGGTGGGGAGGGTGGGGCTGGGTGGGGAGGGGCTGGTCACCCCGTGGTGCCCTTATAAAACTCAACGTTTAACCTACTCACGCCGGCTTGTGCCCGCCCTCACAGTCGGCCATATTTGCGGAATACACCACGCCGCCGTTGACCCTGGCCATTGACCGAACAACCCAACGTTCCTACCAGCTCTCTCCGCAGGAATGTGTACTGGATTTGGTGTGCCGGGGAGCGTAAATCAATTGTGTGGCTCTGAGCGATGCGTCCGGGATTCTCTCAGCTTTAGCACAGCCTCGCCGGCATCCGCTGTGAAGCGCACCTGGGGACCAGTCAGAGTGTCAAAGGTGACATTGGTGACAAGTGTCGGTGCAGTATTAATAAAGACGCTCGACAGATTTTTATCAACAATAGTAATAAAAATGATGCCCTTGACCTAGGGAAGCCTCGCTGATTGTCAAGACCCTTTTATCTCACTCTGCTTACGTGTCAGTCTATGTGTCTCCTGTTCTGTGTTGAATCTCTCTCTTAAATTTAGCAATCTTTGGAAGAACGTAATCAACCAGGTCGGGTGCTGACTGTTATGTTAGCCGACTCTCTGTGTTGTATTATATTATATTTCTAAGTTTACTAGGGTTTGTTTTCACTTTCATTTGTAACTGATGATGATTGCTTGTGTTGCAATAGAAACGTCGTATGCTATTATTTAATTTTTTATTTTCTCTTTCTACGTGACTTTACCGAAAGAACCAAAGAGTACCTTTTTCAGGAGGTTCCTGCAAATCACATATTTTACAATTGCCCTCTGGTTTTTCCCCTCCGCATTTCGAAACACGTGTTTAAGAGTATTTGGCTGCTATAAATGTCCACGTGACAAGCCACTTCGTGGGGGGCTATCAACCGTGGCCAGTCTACCAGCAACCTGTAAAATATCCATGTGAGAAGTGGCGGTGAGAGGTTTCCTAAACTCGACGATAATTTTTTATTTCACCAGGTAACGGCCTACTGAGCTATATTGCTCGCTTTCAGACACAACCTGGCCACATGTGATAGGATAATTGTTTTTTTTTACCCTTTTATCTGGCAACAAAACTGACACCTTTTTTACAAGGAGTCATGTTTGCATTAAAAGGGTAAAAAAACTATTATCATATTTTGCTACTAGCAAAGGAGGTTCCAATGGTGTAAATGTTTACCCCGAGCTTTCATACTCTGACGGTGCATTGTCTTTGAGTTGTGCGCCTTTTGGCGTCATCTGGTCCAACACCATGTGAGACTATGCTCTAAGGAAAGCTGTCTCGGGTGTGGACCAATCAACTTCAAGGACAGTGCATACATTATCAGTTGTGTTTTTTGTTTGCATTCTGACCGCAGGTATTGTGGTCAATGCAAACATGACTCCTTGTAAAAAAGGTGTCAGTTTTATTGCCAGATAAAAGGGTAAAAAAACAATTATCATATTTTGCTAATGGCAAAGGAGGTTCGAATGGTGTAAACACATATGATATCTCAATGAAGTGGCCAATATACCAGCAACCTGGACAATATATAATTAATTAAGGAATTAAATTCGTGGCCAGGCCGCTTCTGAAAATGAGCTATATAGCTCAGTGGGCCTTGCCTGGTATAAGAAAAAAAAATTGTGTCGTGTTTGACATGTCGGAGGGGAAACGGGTTTTGCAGAGTGCACAACAGGGCGTGACCCTCAGATCTCCAAGCAGAGAGATTCAAAAAGCCACCGCTGTACAAGTCACCTCGCAGCGGAGCCATCGGGGCACCTGGCATACCCCACTGGCGTTCTCCCATCCAAGCACTAACCAGGCTTAACATTTGCTTAGCTTTGGAGATCGACGAAGATGGCGGGCACATGGGAGGCCGCATTGGTTGTAGGCAAGGACAACGGGAAAAGAAAAATAAGTTTGACTTCTCTTGCTGTCGTCACTTGGATCTGACGAGAAAGTGCAGCACCGGTTCGATTGCGTTTTCCAGCCACTCCCGACTCATGGATGTATAAATATGTTTTTTTGTGATTTGCTAAACCTTAATTTGCATTCCTGTCGAGTTTTCGTATTGTTTGTTGTTGCAACGTTCTGACCCGCCCCCTCCTGGACGTCGCGTGAAAAATAGTTGTATAGGTCATCGAATTCCTCCAGTATGAATATTCTGATTCTGATTCTTTAGCATGCGCCACCTGGCATCGATGAAACGGCATGAACCTTGCCCCTGGATAAGATGTTAACGGCACGTTGTGCCGCAGCTGTGTTTTGATATGCGCCAATAACAAACCTCGTGTTAATGACTAAATATTTACTCTCCGATAATCAAAGGGAACGTAAACATGCCACAACATTGGCATTTTTTTTTGCCGCATTGTTTATGGTTTGTAAATATCCTCCTTAAAAGTCGGAGCCCGTCAGGCGTCCCACTAGGAATGTACGC
The DNA here is from genome assembly GCF_964198595.1 of Lampetra fluviatilis. Taxonomy (NCBI): domain Eukaryota; kingdom Metazoa; phylum Chordata; class Hyperoartia; order Petromyzontiformes; family Petromyzontidae; genus Lampetra; species Lampetra fluviatilis. Next base: position 2,586,454 of record NC_136324.1, read on the forward strand.
CCATGCAACTATAAAGGCGCAGCCCTGCAATGGCGGAATGGTTCTCCACTGGAGGGAGTGCCAAAAAACCCCTCCCGGAAGTGCCCTAGCCTGCTCTTCCACGTAGGCATCTTCCACGTTGGCTGGACCTTCTTTTAAGAGGCGAGAGTTACCCACACTTCACCCCAACACTTGTGATGTGCATCGGTCGTTGTCCCTCCCCCACCCACACACCTCCGATTAGCAGGGTTGTCTGTGTACGGTGCGAAAGAAGTTCAGCGAGCAACCAGCTGGTGGTACCCTTTTATACTGCGAGGTGGGCAGAGGCAGAGTGGTGGGGGGGGGGGGCATTTAAGAAACTTGCACCATTGCTTAAACCGCCATGACAGGAGTTCGAACCGGGGACCTCTGACATTGTTGTCATGTCGTTGTAACTTTCTGACCCGGCGCCTATTGGACATCTGTGAAAAAAAGAGCATTATAGCTCATCGGATTTCTCCGGCATGGATAAAGATTCTGATCCTGAGATTGCAGGTCTGGCCTGCTGACCATTTGCGCACCGCACCACCGTCCCACGTTCGCGTACCAATTACGCACGGTCGGGCACGTACACTTGCGTCTAGACGTAATGTTGTGCCTCTCTCGAATTTGCCATCCGGTTGATTTGTTTTTTTATTATTCCAGATCTTTCGATAGACTGGGTAAGGATTAGAGGGCATAGCAACGTAGACAACGTGCTGAAAATAATTGACACACGGAAAAGGTGGAAAACTCACGTATGCAATTATTATTTTAGGATAACCCATGCTCGATGAATTTGAACACATTACAATCCACTTCTGATAGCTGTTGTGGTATCCACTTCACATAGATGGCCACACAGCAAACTTAATCGTTCACTTGATCTCTTTTATAACCGTGGCAAATTGTTAATCTGCATATTCAGTCGTGGCCTGCTTTCAGGGACAACGAGGTTTTGGAGGTTATCAGGCCTTTCCAGGACATGCCTCGATTTATCTCCGCCGTCATTAATCGTGCGATGTTTCATAACCGTGGCAAATTGTTAATGATGGTGGAGGCAAAGTATTTTCAGCTTGTGCATGATTAAGTGTTCCAAGTGCACAAAGCGGTGGAAAAAAATGTCGTTTCCCTTGGTCTAAAGTCGTACAAGTTGCCGACTCACGGCTCGTAAACACCGCGATCGTGCACAAAAAAGGCGTGGAACAAACACAAAACGGAAATGTTTGCAAAAAACCAATGGAGAGATGCATGCTTTGGAAAAAAAAAACACTGGGAGACCGAAAAGTAAACACGTGGATTTAGAGAACCTATACAAGTTCATTAGACATCATTCAAACTGTTAAGGAAGGCGGGCTTGGCCACTGGTCAAGCAACGATGGCAGCCAAAGAATGTGAATCATCCGAGAAGACGATCAATTGGCTCGTGCGTTGATGCTAGGTGGACAATTACATCGCAGGATCGAGAGAGGTGGGGGACAGCTTGGGGGGGGGGGGGGACCTGATCATGGTCGATGGCGATTTGCTTACACCGGGTGCAGCGACGAGAGCACCTCGTGCGAGCGTGCCCTCGATGCCCACGTGGGTCCGCTGCTGTAACCGTGCCGCCCGTTTGACGTTTCGTGTCCCCCCCCCCCCCACCACCACCACCGTCCGCAGACTACTTCGGCCTGGGCAACGGCACGAGCTCCCTCAAGAAGCAGCTGCCGTCGCGGCGCGCCTTGCAAGTGCTGTACCAGAGGCTCGGCTACGAGTACGACTTCTACTACTTCGTGCGCGACCAGTTCCACCTGCTCAAGCGCAAGCTGGGCCTCAGGGTGCCGCGGCGGCCCAGGCCACAGGACGTCACGTTGCCTCCCGGGGCAACGCGCCTCTTCGCCGACGAGACGGCCGCGGTGGCCGTAGGGGCGACGGCGGCGGCGGCGGCGACGGCGGCGGTGGGAGGAGGAGGAGAGGCGGCGACGGGCGCGGTGGCGGCCAAGGAGGAGGCAGCGGCGCCCGAGGCCCGTGCCCACGAGGGCCAGGACTCGGCGAGGGAAAGCGGCGGCGTAGGGGAGGGCACGGGCAGCCGAACGTCGCCCGTGGCGCAGGGGGCTCTGGTCCTGCGCACGTTAAACGAGGATGGGGGGGAGGAAGGCGACACCAACGTGGACGTGGACGTGTCGCAGTGGCTGCGGGAGAACTACCGGCGCTGACCGCCGAGTCCGTTCCGCCGGGACACATTTGCGTTTTGTTTTATGTTCTGCACAGAATAGATGGGTTAATTTGGTGTACATATACTGGAGTGACGAGCGAGTGGTATTTGCGAGCTATTTCAATCGTGGGTGGCTTTCGCTTTGTGTGATGATGCGAACATATTTAAGAAGCCTGAGATGAAAAAAAAGCCTATACAGTTATGAAAGTGATTATTTACCGATGTTAGTTTCGCTAAGTTTTACGACACTCTATGAGTGGTATTTTGAATTTTAACTCATCAGAGATTCTTAGCCGACGTGCCGTGGTCATGACATCTGTCGATTATGGCGGGCAATCACATCTCTGAAAAAAGAAATCCGTTGATCTTACATCCTGAATTGAGCAGATTAAGTTGTGCTTTTGGTGTTCGTTATGAAAAACATTGTTCAAAGGGATTCAATACTCACGCTGACACCATCGTGCATATTAATTCACCATCCTAATAGACTAAAATAAAACTAAACTATTTCATATTTTACCCGGTAAGGCCCTATGAGCTATACAGTTCTTTTTCAGATGCGACCAGGCCACAAATGATAGCTCAACGAAGTGGCTTATCACATGGAAATTTATAGCAGCCAAATACTCTAAACGCGTGATTCTAAATACAGGGTGGGGGGGGGGACTGGAGGACCCGGAGAAAAATCCACACGACCACAGGGAGAGAGAACTGCAAACTCCAAATATACAGCAGACGTCATGGTCGGTATCAAACCCACAACCTCCTGCATACTAGGCGAGGTAGTTAACATCTCCCATCCTTGTCCACGCATGTTATTTCTTTGAAGGCGTGTCGCACGGACTTCAGTTCCGTTTATCCTGGGCGACCAATCCCCTAGCGATCGGGCCCAAGTGGAATGTGCTCCCGTTGTGAAATATTTTAACGTTGTAATTAGCAAACTCCAGCGGCGAGTAAAACGGTGGGCCCTGCACCCGCCTAGCCCCACAGCCCAGCTCGCCATGCCCACACATCAAAGCCAGCACAGAAGCCACCCGCTTCTTTGGCGGGATGGAAAGAATTACCAAAGTGCGTCATTGTCTGTTGGGGGGGGGGAAAAATAGTACGTCACGGCGTAATTTGCCGGCAAAGTCAGTTGTGCGCCGGTGTGGCTCAGATTATAAATTGTGACGGCGATGCAATTTGCGCCGTCGACCAAATTGCCCAGGATGTGCCCGATGTCAGAAGCTAAGCCGGTTTGAGCCCTGGACAGTGCTTGGACGGGTGACCACTGTGCAAAAGGCTGGTTGTCATCAGCTTCAGGGATGTGTGGTGGGCAGCAGAAGGTAGTGCAGCAAAAAGCCATCGCTGCGTCGTGATGTTATGCTCAACCCGTACTGAACCAGCGTGGTGAAGAATGGTCTATTAACCCCCCCCCCCTCACCCATTCTACAGCCCACATGGCATGGGGAGGCCATCATTCGGAGGTGGATTAAGGGCTGTACTTTGCAACGTAACTCTGCGTGGTGTGGAAGTGCAATGTGTGTAGATGCTGTCAGTCTGGAGTTGATGTGCCGATGGGGCGAGTGTGTGAGTGGGTTTGGTGAGTGGGAGGGGTGGGTGTGTGAGTGGGGTTGGTGAGTGAGAGAGGGGTGAGAGTGTGAGTGGGGTTGGTGAGTGAGAGTGAGAATGGTGAGTGTGTGAGTGAGAGGGGTGAGTGAGTGAGTGGGGTTGGTGAGTGAGTGGTGAGTGTGTGAGTGGTGAGTGTGAGTGAGTGGGGTTGGTGAGTGGGGTGAGTGTGTGAGTGAGTGGGTGAGTGTGTGAGTGAGTGTGAGTGGGGTGAGTGGTGAGTGAGTGGGGTGAGTGTGAGTGGTGAGTGTGAGTGAGTGGGGTTGGTGAGTGAGTGGGGTGAGTGTGTGAGTGGTGAGTGAGTGGGGTTGGTGGGTGAGTGGGGTGAGTGAGTGAGTGAGTGGGGTGAGTGGTGAGTGTGTGAGTGGGGATGGTGATGAAGAGTTTCCGTGTATAATGGCGGCTACTCAATTTGCTCTTCTGACGGATGTAAGAACGTACAAGTATCACGGATTATTATAATTATTTCACAGAAGATATTTACTTATACAGCACAATTTACATATTTTGGGAAATGCAAACCTTGCAAGAGACATTCGTTGACTGCATATTATGAATGCTTTTTATAAAAGCTTTAAATGAAAATTGGCTATGAAATAAATATATAAACGATAATTTTAATGAAACTACTTAGAACCAGGTACTGTGTAATCTTCGTTTTCTTGCTACGTTTCCAGGAGTATCAGTTTCTCCACCCCCCCACCCCTTCGCTTGCCATAAAAATTGCGATAGAACCAAGGGAATTCGAAGGTGGTGTGGGACAGGTTTGGTCATGGGGGAGGCCCAAGGGAAGAAGCAATGGCAAAGAAGCAACTGTGGTGGCCGTAGAGCAAAACGACCCAATGCTGCTTCGGCCACACTCAAAGGGTCCAAGAGCCCAAATTCGAATTCGTGTCCCGTGCCAGATGAACCGTACGGCGTGACCCCGGGGTCCCGTAAGCCCCCGGCTCTCGCATGAACTGCGTTGCGACGTCATTTTATGTCGAAGGCGGACGACACGGCAATCTATTCCTCTCGACGAGCTCTACACGGTGCGCTAATCAAAGTTTTGTTTCTTCTGCGTATTCGTCCTCGCCGCTACGCTTGGACACGATACAACTGAATGATCCGCGCCAGGCGGGTCGCGGCGTTTGTTGTGCGCGGTGGGACGGAGTCGCCAAAAATCTATAAATTAATTACGATTTTGACTTCCGTTTATTTGGGACCACGGTATCCCGCCATAAGGTGCAGTTGTCACCGTCGTTAAAGAAAAAAGAAATGTGCAGGAAATTTAAACAAACCGCTCGGGGGTAAATACCGATTCTGCATGCATGTACCATGCCGTAGCCAAACGTGCTAATGGAAGGTGTGGGGGAAGGGCAACACTTAATCTAAACAAAGACAGAACAAAGATCCCCCGTGGAGCCTGAACATACTGTTGGGGCAAGTGATGTTAGCGAGCACCAACACACACACGCACAAAATCAATGTAATTACACTGCTCACACTCAGTTGGGCCTGCAGATATTAAGACAGCCACGAGCGGGGGGATGGCATGCATCGCTGTCAACCCCATACGGTGTACCCGTGTTCTTGTACAGGGGAATTGGGTTTTCAGGTCTATACGGCGTACAGCCGTTTTAATACGGGCACATTTTTTTTTTATATTCGTGTTTCTCCCTTGTGATGGGACTTTGTAGGATGAACTTTGAGATGTATAAGGGCACGGGGTGACCCAATAAGGGTCTGAATTGGTGTGTAATAAGGTAGGGCACTGATAAGGGGTTAACAGCTATGGACATGCTTGGCTGTTGAAAGGGCATTTCGCTTTTGTTACCGGCCTGCCAACACCCACCAAATCACGATTGCGGCATGCACCGAATTGCGCCAAGGCAAAGGAGAGCGGCATTACAGTTGGCAGAGATTAGCGATGGAAATGTTTGTCAATTCAGTATTTGTTTTTTTTTACTTTTAGTCGACGCTGACTTACGAGTGGAAGCGGGACGATGACGACGACGACTATCCACCGGGCACCCGAGATTATTGAGCAACGTTTTTAGGGACAGAGGTGCAACGAGGATGACCAAAAATGGCAATTGGCTATATTTGTACGTAAGGTGTCACTTCTGATTGGCTAAGAAGATATTAAATGCGAGGGGGGAGCAAAATTTTACGAACAGTGAATGACATTTTTTGACTGCTTTAGTCAAACCAGACGAAGGGAATTGCTCAATTAAATCCACAGGACTATGGCTCGCCCGACAGTTCCATCACGTTCTTTGACTTAATGACTTGAAATAAAAATCGAAGTTAACACCGGGCAGTCGCTCCGGCACAGCAGTACATTCCTGCGTACACTTGGGAGTCATATAACGCAGAGAGCAATGCTACGATATTGTTTAACGTGTGTGGACTGACCACCGGAACCAAGTGCACTCTCTCTCTCGAGATGTTGTTGTGTTCTTTCGAGCGAGCCTCTCCAACTGGCCTCCTGGGGGTGCATGGTCCACACCACCCTTCTTCACCTTGCAGTTCCCATGAAAAGATCATCCGTAATTTCGGGCCGGTGGGGCGAGCGCTGTTCATATAAACACCGACGACGGACAGCCAACAACCATTGGCCACCAAGTGGCGTTGGCCTCACCGTGTCGTTTGTGACAAGATTGGGTGCCCTTTGACGCCAACTGGAAGGTCACGGGAAGGGCCCTGGTGTTATGCACTGGCCACGCTCTCACGACACATGTAATACCAGACCCATGTAGTCTCATCTCACGAAACGGCGAAGTTCATCATGCAGTAAAGCTTTCAAATGTAAAAATGTGCAATGGGTGGTGGCATGTTCAGACACTTAGCTTTTGGTAGAATGTTTAACGATAGAAATGAGCCGCTCAGTCTTCTCTAACCAACGTACAGACAAGATGTTGTGTATTTGTCATGACTACAAAGCTAAACAGTTCCAGTTTATTTTGTGTATCTACCGTGTTTGTCCTGGGACTGCGCGCACTGGATTCGGTGCATTGAAACGCGAGGAACCAGAGCTATGGTGCAGAGTAATATGGAACAGATTGTGTATATATAAAGCTCCCCCCCACCCAAGACACACAGTAGATGCCAAATAATTTTGCTGTTTGGCAAAAAATCTGGCATGATTAAACGATAAGTTTCCCAGATATAAACCACTTCACAAACTTTCCATTTCATTTTTTTATTCTTTTAACATTTTATAAAATATATACAACAATTCTGCCACAAGTCGGTGCCAAAAATGGTTGTTCTAACTTGAAACAGAAAATTCCAGCTCCGATAATTGAAAATGAATGAAAAAAGTTAGCTCTCAATACCAAAAAATATATATACATTGAATGCTTTAAGGGGTGTGCTGGTTAAAGAATAATGGTCAATTGTGCAAAGCCAAGTGTGATGTTTTGTATCAAGGCAAGAAAACCCCAGACTGTCATCAATATTGAAATGAAAGTGTACCAGACGCAGCTGCAACTGAGACGGGGTTGTCGGGCCATCGATTCAAATTTTGTCAAACAAACAGCTTTGCACATCCGAGGCAACACAGAATAATTTCTACAACTTTGCCCTCATTTAATCGCGACGAAAATAAAATCATGCGTCGCGTGGTAAAGGGCCAATTATAATTCACTAAACAAAAGGCGTTTTCTTATTCACCAAATCAAATGAGGACTGTTTTTTTATTGTAAAAACATGGGATTTGCCAGCTAACTGATGAAAAGGTGAAACTTTAAAAAAATAATGGGCTTTATCTTGGAGCGGTTTATCAGAATTCTTTTGCGATCAAGAGCAAGGGTCTCAAGTAATGCAATTATTTACGTCCACTCAGAATTTCATACAACAGTAAATGTTAATTTAATTGTCTTGAACATGTGGCGTTTGCTCGGTATCTTTGCCTCTGTGTATAGAAGCAGCCGATATTTGTTGGTTTGCTAAACTCATTGAAACTTTTACTGCTTCCCCACCGACTTGGGTCTTCGTTTCAAACACCTGTTCTTTACCTTGCTATCAAACCGGGATATCATTGACCCAAATCTGCGGCGTTACATTCATACGTGACCGTCTGTATGTAAATGTTATACGATAAGGCATATGTAATGTTTACATGTCGTGGTTCTCCTGCCCAGTAAAGACAGCAATGGACCAAATCATGGGTTTTTGAGGTCCGTCCGTGTGTGTGTTGAACCTTACGAAAATGTTACTTTGGATGGCAATTCACTGCACCTCCACAAAAGTCTCCCAAGATCGTGGCCAAACACGGCCGGACGCCACTGCATCTGGCCAACGCTTTCTACAGTCTCAAAGTTTTGACATACAAAAGGTAAAAAAAAACCACATTGCTCTTCCTGGACAAGACAGACACACATACAAGTTAAAGGTCAAAATAATTTTGCTCAGCACCGCATACACCATTGGATGCACAATCCTATGAAATGTGAAATTATATTTTGCTTTGACCTTGCAGGTTCACCAAGTGTTTGGTTGCCCGACATTTGTAAGTGAGGCATATTTCATTTGACTTAGCAAAGAAACCTAATATACATTAATAATTCACTTTTCTTATTCATGTAATTTTAATTGTGCATTCCACACGTTACAATGCAATGGCAAGAACATTATTTTTCGGGGGCATTTGGGAGGGGGGGTCAATTTGCATTCGCACATGTTCTCATAAGTGGCAGGGGCGAGTGGGGTCGCAATGCAGGCAGTACAAGCAGCTTTAACACCACACCATCCCAGCAGTAAAAACGCAACAATTCCATCATCTATTTTCTCTTTAGAGCGTGCACGGTGAAAGCCACGAGGCAGCACAGCTGTTCCCTCTCCCCCGTTGCCCTCCTTGTCTAACGTAAGCGTCAACCTGAGTCTCAACCCTTGCCAACCGTGGCACGTGCCAGCATGTTCTCGAATCCGTCAGCGGTGTGTCGCGCCGATAGGGACCCGGTTTTCCCGAGCGAGCGAGGGCCAAGTAACACGTGGTGGTGCGCGCTGGCGGGGCGTCACTGCGTGGTTGGCGTGCGCGGAGGAGTGTAAGGGGCGCCCAGGAACTGGTCGGCGATGCGACCGGCCTCCCGCAGGCCGCTGAGCAGTGCTCCGTGCACCGTGGCCGGGTAGTTCCTGATCGTGTGCTCCCCAGCGAAGAAGAGCCGGTGTATCGGCTGCACAACAAAAGGTCGAGAGGGAGGGAGGGAGGGGAAGGTTAAGTCCATTGATTTAGGAACCAATGATAATTAATGATGAACATCAGTATCCGGACATTCAGCAACTTGCATATCCACCCGATAATAAACCAGCGGCCGGTTGCATAAACGATGTAGGTGTCATTTCCCTTGCCCGTTGATACTGGTAGGAACCACCTGGTTCCACCAGCCCACAGGGGATTATTGTGTCCGTCCGTCGTGCATCCAAAAATGGGAGGGGTGGGGCTGGGTGGAGAGGGGAGGGGGAGGGTGGGGAGGGGCTGGGTGGGGAGGGTGGGGCTGGGTGGGGGGTGGGAGGGGTGGGGCTGGGTGGGGAGGAGCTGGTCACCCCGTGGTGCCCTTATAAAACTCAACGTTTAACCTACTCACGCCGGTTTGTGCCCGCCCCCTCACAGTCGGGCATATTTGCGGAATACACCACGCCGCCGTTGACCCTGGCCATTGACCGAGCAACCCAACGTTCCTACCAGCTCCCTCCGCAGGAATGTGTTTAAGCATTGCAGCAGCAGTGGAGGGAAACATACTTAGGTGTTCCCTGCAACTGGCTATGAAAATATGTATTTAAATTTATGGGGGGCAAGAGGGAGGCAACAGCATAAATTAACAATAGTTTGAATTCTATGCCACCCTAAATAAGCTGTGTGTTTTGCCCGATAATTTTTCCATTGTGCAATACTAATTTCCCTAACATGCTCATTATATAAAGTACATTATTTAATTATGCTAATTGACAGACATGATAACTGAGCCTTTGTGGTAAAATTTCAAAACTATGCACCATTATGCATTTATTTACTTATTTCAAGCGAGATTGAAAGCCGTTAACTGATAGACGCACACCCTTCCATCAATAAGCAGACCATGCAAAAACATCCGGTTTGTGTGCTCAATTTCTTTAAGATCTATGCCCAGGAAAGACAACTATCAGTCCATGCAGGCACCACATCCGCCCCTGCTCTCACCTGACCATCAAACCCCCACAAAGTAAAACATCGTCTCGACGAACCAACCCGTCACGGTTAAACGGGCCGCGACAAAACATCCGATCGACACCGCCCGACCCACCCACACCCATAGCCCCCTTGAGAGACGCTCACCTGCGGACTGCCGGGCAGGGAGGGCGGCGGGGCGATGGGTTGCGCCATGAGGTCGTAGTCATTTCCGTTGGACCCGGCTGCCACGTAGGAGTAGGAGCCGCGTGCCCATGGGTCCGCACGCCACCGCGTCACCACAGTCTCCTTCGGCTGCGGCGTCCAACGGAAATCGACGGCACGGTAAGCGGATGCAGGGTCACACGCACGCACGCCGTCTAGCCGAGGTCGACACATCGCTGCGGAGAGTCGTCATTACGTGGGACAGAGTGTGAAAGACTTTTTCCTTTAGGAGGGGCATCCTTACAACAAATTGTCCGGAATGCGCCCAGGTTTCATCAGATCTCGGAAGATGGGCACCGTGCATGACGGGTGTGACAGGATGCGGACTGCGGGGCAGTCTGGTGTATAGCAGAGGGCAGCAGTAAGATGTAAATCATCTTTAGACTGTAATGCTACGTTCACACGTCTATGCTCCCTGCTGAGACACAGATATACCAGGGGGTGGGGGAGGCACCCCACTTCTAAATGAGCCCAATATTTAATAAAGGCTGGGTATGAGGGTTCGTTGCGATACCTTCCCTCTCCCCATCGTTGCCGAGGGCTGGGTTAAACTCCCGGACGGGGCGTGTACCTGCGGTACGGCGCTGCTGCCGAAGATTCCTTTGAGCACAGCCATCGCCCGAGCCACGATTACGTCGTCGCTCACGTTCTCCATGATGCCAGCGGCTTCTCCGGCCACCAGCGCCAGCAGGATGGGCGCTGCGGGGGGCCGAGGGGGGGCGGGCGGGGGGGCGTTGGAGAAAAAGACGGGTCAGGGTCTCGTCGTTACTGATTGCAGAGTGCTGGGCACGCACCGCCGCATTGATTTATCATCAATTCCATCAGGGCATATGGAACTGATGATAAATCAGCGTGCCATTGATTCATGGAAGGTGCTCAATTCTTTGACAAGTGTACACAAAACTGAATGCACCATCACCATCCCAGCGTGGATAACACAAAAAATATCAGGCTAAGTACATACAACGCCACCGTAGCATTTTGTGAGCATTTCTCCCTTACCACCAAAGTTGATCAGATAATGTCTCTCTAAATTTAACGTCCTCATCGGTGAAGTCTATACCCAAGTAATTAGTCACTTCATGATTTTACGAATGATTATCTTCAAAGTGTTGGCAATGTACGTCGATTGCGCCAATCGAAGAGCAACTCGGGGAAAAAAAACTGCTCAACATCTGTCGAAACGAGGGGGGAGGGGGGTAGAGGCCACCACAGCTTTGTCCAATGCCTATTTACAGTGGCATGCATTGTGCTCGCTTAAAACACTCACTTGTTACACTCGGGCGTGCGGTTAGCGGACACATTTCACAGTAATGCGCACAAATACCAACGTTGGCAAATAACATTGGCAGCCAGCGCGCGTGTGTCTGGGTTCGATGTTGGTTACGTAACAACTGTGTTCCTTAGGCCGAGTCGAGCGCCTCTATTCTCCGGAGGCACTTACTAATACGGCACATGTGCTCAGTGTACATAACCCAGTGGCCTCCTCCCACTCCTCCCCCTCGCAGGCACAATACCTTTGTAAAGGTTCCAGAAGAGGAACAGCTCGCCGCGGCTGGCTGTCGTGCTTCCCACGTGGCCAAACAAGTTGACGTTCAGGTCCCAGAACACGCGGTCAAAACACAGCACCACCTGCGGGCAAAAACCGGAGGCATGGGGTGGGGCCCCAGGTTTATTCCGAGCAAGTTGGCAGCCGAGTGTGAATAGTGAAGCTGCTACCTACGTATGTGTCTACATGCACATGCCTTTCATCATCAACTTCTGGACGAGGGCTTTAGCCACGCTGTGGTTTTTTTTTTTACTAAGTCGTCACCCACTGCTTAGTGTGGGTTGGTGAACGTAGGGGCATAGGAGAGTTCAACTATGGCTTATGCTGCACTGTCCCAAGGCAAAATACTAAAATGTTTTTATTTTATTTTACCAAGTAAGGCACACTGAGCTACATAGCTCTTTTACAGACGCGAACCTGGCCAAAAAATGATAGCTCACTCAACCAAGTGGCTTATCATGTGGAAGTTTATAGCAGCCAAACACTGTAAACGCGTGTTTTTTGAAAATGTGGAGGAAAAAACCGGAGGAACCAGACAAAAATCCACGTGACCACAGGAAGAACACGCACACTCCAAATATACAGGCATCAGGGTTGTAATCGAACTCACGACCTCCTGTATACCAGGCAAAGTAGTTAACATCTCGCCACCACAGTGCCCCAGGTCAGAAATCCAAAGCCCTGCAGAGCAGCCCACAACAACTGTTTGATGCATGATGGTTGCCAATCCAAGCTTTACCCCGGTTTAAAATCCTGCCTAGCTCGACAAGACCCACAATGTGCACTATCCACTCAGCCGGCCTGCCAAAAAATGGATATCAAAACGACAACTAACAACGCCACAAACAACGCAAACACCAACGGCCAAGAGAGCGCGGCGGCGTGCCTTGTTGAGGTTGCCGAAGCCCATGCGCTGGATGGCGGTGGTTTTCCACTCGGGCAGAGGGGGGAAGAACTGCACAGCCGGGGGCTGCTGCTTCAACACTCCGAGCGGCAGAGTGCACAGCACGGCGTCGCACTTGTAAATGAGGCTCTGCGAGCTGGAGCGCGTGTGCTGAGTCAGCACCTCGCAGCCTACACACAGGGGACACACACACACACGTACGCGCACGCGCACACACACACACACACAAAGATTCTCATTACAGCCTTAACAAAAATGTGTCGGGGGCAAGTGCTGTTAGTGGGCACCGATGAAGGCCGGCACGGCACACGGGGTAGGTGGCCAACACCACGCCCGACCGCTTTTGTCTCCGTGGTGGCGATGTTTTTAAACACCGCACCAGGTAGTCATTTGAGGCTGAGTCGACCTAGGGGCCCAATCTCACAATATAAGCACTGCTTATACATTACCCATAAAGGTATTTAAAGAGGGAAAGGTCTACAAATGCAAAGCTGTGTTATCTCAATATTGTTGAAACATGTTCCACAACTTCATCATCATCATCATAAGCTGCTGGATGAAGGCCTCCCCCCCCATGTCATCACCAACTTAGTTATGGATTATTTTATATTTGGAGAATGTTTTGCCCATGATAACACCTGGTATCTGAGCAGCAGCAGCAGCAGCAGCAGCAGGAATATGACCATCACCTTGGTGTAGACTTAAGCTTAGCAGTAAGCTTAATGACCACTTTGCTACCAAATTCGACCCATGCATCAACCACCAGGAGTTTGCATTGCAGTGGGATGACGGTAGAGGTGACCTGCAAGCTATAGTGGCAAGCTATTGTCACAGTGAAAGTTTCACAAGATTAATCCAATGGAATATAAAATAAAAATACTGAACAGCATAATGATGGGGGGGGGGGGCTAAGCTAATTAGCACAGAGGCCACTCACAGCCTTTTCTGCACTTAATGTAAATTTTACCGCGTTAGCAATGAAAATGCCATCACTGCATTTGCTTAGCATTACAATAGGGGTCAGCAGACACCCGCACTCGGCTAGCTTAATTACTCATTTTGCTTTAACGATGAGATCAGCATATTAGCTCACAGCAAGAACGACCGCACTTTAAATTAATATTTTCAGATCGTTGCAAATGCAACACGCCGTTAGGGGGCAGGTGGTGGGGGGGGGGGGGCGAGTGGTGGGGGGGGGGGGGTCCATGCTGCGTCAAAGGGAATATCAGATGAAGAATGAGCACGAAACAAGTGCGCTGACAATGTGGGTTGCCCTGACCGGCTGCTGAAATTAAACTCAAAAGGGTTCATTGCTCGTGTCGGGGTCTCGGAAAAGATGACAAGCATACACACTTTGCTTTTGAACAAGAGGTTAAGCAACAAAGGACGTTCATCAAGTCAAGGCTGAAATAACGGAGGCTTGTTTCAACAATACCGATTCATAGGTATAAACTAATTGTAAATAACAATGAGGTCCAGTGGCAGTAACTGTTTTTTGTTTTTATCAAGATGCGGTTCTACGTTACAATACAATCATTTAACTTTTTAATTGAATGAATGCATATATTTTTTACCTTCTCACGGTCCGTTCGATACTTGAGGTCTACTGAAATAAAACTGCTCATATGTAAATTCAAAACTGTCAAAATGTTAACCTTATTTAAAGTTTAGCCAGTTTTCTCAGGGCCCCAAAGTACAATCTCCGACTATAAAGGCAGTCAATCTCTCTGCTGGCCATGTTGCCCCAAACAAGAGCTGATGCCCAAAACGTCAGCCTGATGTTATTAAAAGGCTGTGTTATTATTATTTGTGCCTGTACACAATTTACTTGAGGCAGGACATGTCGCTCGGAGTAACGATGGGCGAGAATAACAACGGAGTGGTGGCCGAAGGAGGGACCTCCCTCCGATGAAGTCGGCTCATTTTCAGGTGGCCCGGTTGATTGTTCCATCACAGGACCGCGAGAGAGATGGCAATGACAGTGGACCTCATTGCGCCCGTTGCAGACAGAAAGACAGTGCCTCCATTTTTTTCTTAACCCTTTGAAACTTGGGCTGAAAGCGTGAACGCGTTAGCTCTGTCAGTCCCGCCTCTGTAATGTGGCGCCGATGCACAATATTGGAAAAGTCGCTTAATAATGTGTTGCGGCATAAGTCTGCTTGGCTCGAGTGCGCTTGTAGATGAGTGAGATCGAGTGGGAGCGAGCGAGTGCGTGAAACTAAACTATTTTTAACTAAACTTTTTATTTTATTAGGTAAGGCCCACTGAGCTATATAGCTTTTACAGAAGCCACCTGGCCACAAATGATAGCTCAAAGAAGTGGTTTATCACGTGCAAATTTATGGCAGCCAAGTACTCTCACCGTCCGTCGATTCTAAATGTGGAGGGAAAACCAGAGGACCCGGAGAAAAATCCAAGCAGCCACAGGGAGGAACACGCAAAATCCAAATATACAGCAGGCGTCAAGGGTCGGGATCGAACCCACGACCTCCTTGCATACCGGGCGCGGGAGTCAACATCTCCTAGCCACCACGTGAGCGAGCGAGCGATCTCTCACCGGCCGGGGTGTACTTGACTTGGCGCACGGCGGTGTTCAGTTTGATGTCAAGTCCCTCGGCCAGAGCCACCGGCACGCACGAGTAGCCATTCCGCACCGTCAGGTGGCTCCCAGAGAACTCAAAATCATCGTCCTGAAATTATAGACGCGGATCTTCCTTTAACAATTAAAGCACAAGGATTTGTATTTGTTTGCCGCTTAAAATGCCACGGCATCTCAACGCGCCGTACAAACGCACCGAAAGTGCATTTACACGTCAGGGCACAATAGGGGAAAAGATAGAGAATAGCTTTGGTTGTAATAATAATAGACCACGACGTTTCGATCGCAACGCAAGCAATCGCCTGATGACAATTGCGATCGAAACGTCGCGATCTATTACTTTTATACCCACGTGACTTTACCGAAAGAACCAAAGAGTATGGATTCCTGCAGTCACGAAAGCTTCAAATCAAGATTGATAGAACATATATTAATTATGTTTACATGCATACATGTATTCATGCACTGTGAAGCTAAGTTCGATTTGAATCAATGAATTATTGTCGACGTATAAATTGCAAATGTTTGGACAATTGACAAGAAAATGGGGACTTATCCAATAGTACCTTACAGAACATGATAGAAATAACAAAGCAATAAGGGGATAACCCAAGATCAATTGGATGGCAAATTTGATAGCTTGGACTAATAAATGGGCACACAGAACCTGACAAAGACTGCAAAGGACAAAGATGGACAGGGTTGACAGCCGGGGCATCGGTGATGATGATGACGGTGATGATGATGACGATGATGATGAGGACGATGATGTCACTTACCTGGTCCCAGTGCTTCAGAGACAGCGTAGACAGTGGGGTCGCATTCGCAAATTCCAAGTTAGCGAAGTGCCAGTCCAGAATCTGACGGTCCCGTGAAGACAAGTACACGTCGCTGCGGAGACACAAACTTAGACCCATCATACGCATACTGATTACAACTAGCTGGAACTATTACGCAATGGCCACAAAAAGCATCGCTCGGAGCTCGTTTAGCAAGCAGGCCCTTTTTGTTAATACTGTACACAAAACTCATTATCGTGTGTTGTGAAGAAATATGGGTAATAGCGCATGTGAGCAAAATTCTGCTCTGTCGCTGCACATATACAATAATGTTCTAGTCCATCAGCCTGTTCGCTTTCCATACCAATGTTATAAAACAGCGTTTGTACAAACAAGCACGCAAAACGCATGCAAAACTCCGGACCGGTCAAATGCTGCTTATTAATATTGGTTTGAAAAGACACAAGACTGATGGACATTTTATTTATGTGTAGAGACAGAAGAGAGTTCCGCTTTTGGTAAATGTTGACCTTGGGCCCTGAAATTACACTACCTTGGTGGGTTTGCTTCCAACTCCTGCAGCTTCTCTTCCAACTTGATTTGCGACTCGGCCAACTCGTCATATTCCTGCAGAGAAACGAGCGAAGACAACCTGCAATGTTAGCATCATTCCACGTACGCGAGCGCCTAATGCCAAGTCACGCAACATCTATACAACGGAAGAGCACAGATGGTTGTTACATGGAATACACAGCCCAATAACAGATGGTATTATATACCCGTAGAGTCCTTGTCAATCAACTGTGGCAGATAAGGGCCACGCTGTGCAGGTCACGGGAGTTATTTTGACCAGACTTCACCACACTGGTCAGTGTGGGTTGGCTATGGCAGGGGATAGCATCAATGCGGGAGCGAAGAAGTAGTGTACAAACAGAATTTGCTGCACTGCCCTCTGCTGCCTACCAGGTAGCACCGCAGCCAACAGCACCGGCTCAAGCACTATCCAAGCTCAACACCACTTAGCTCGATTTGTACAGAGGCACGTATCGTACGGATAACAAATATTCATTTGAGCAGGCACGTTTTCTAACACACGTGAGACATCTATTTTTGGGTTACATCTTCCTTTGAGGAGTGTACATATGCAGGTTGAACTTCTTTCGCACAGTACGTAGCCAACCGTGCTAATCGGAGGTGAGGAACAACCAAACTAAACACAAAAAGCAGCTTTCAAGCAATGTGTTTTCAATCTAGATGATTTAAAAGTGCATAGCTCCCAACGGCTTCCTAATATCGAAAGGAAGAGCGTTCCAGACGGCCCGCAGAGAAGCGCATCCGAAAGCGCGCGATGTGGCGACCGAGCGGGGGCGGGGTGGGGTCGGTAGGGGGAGATGCGGCGACCACCGCCTTGGCGTACGGACATACCCTGCAGGCGGCGTTGAGGTCGCGTAGCTTGCTCTTGACGAGGAACTCGGCGGTGACGTCTCTCGGAGGCTTCACCTCAGAGGCCTCCTTCTGCTGCTGGTGCAGCTCCTTAATGCGCTCCTTCAAAGTCACCATCTGAACACAAAGACAAAGACCCCCCCCACGGTATAGCCTTAACACATCGTTGCGGAAAGTGCTGTGAGCGAGCACATCTGAACACAAGCAGCGGTTGACACGCAATGCTTTATGCGCAGCGTCTATATGTGTACGCATGTTAAGAGCCGGGCAACATTGGTCAAGGATGATTCTACTTCAATTATGTGTCACGTCAAATCCAGTATGAAGTATTAAAATAGAACTTACAATTTGGTACAAAAGCACATTATTATTGCGCAAGCACAGAGTCTAGTTTTCCCTTCAGAGCCAACTGGGAAAGGGAATGTTCTTAAGAGAAATGTAACATTCTTCTGTGTTCCCGACGTGTTCTGGGCAGAAAGAACCACTTCCGAACCGAGAATTTCCTCTTACAACATGCCATGGGAGTTTTTAAGGCACGTCTCACATTTCAAGCATTTAAATGTGGAATTAATTAGTTCCCATATCAAGTCACTGCCCCGAACACTCTCAAACATTAGTGGGCAACATTCACTTTACCGAGGTGCTGATGAGCCACGTTAAAGTACATTTTGTACGAAACTAATTATCTGATGGGTGCTCCCAGCTAATTAAAAGGTATCCACTTTAGCACAATGCAACAGGACGTGCGATTCACGAATGCAACACAACAGCAGAATGTTAATTGGCCATCGCATTTCATCTGAAATAACAGATACAAAATAAGTAATATTTTAAAAAAAACTTTCTTTTTTAAACACGCTTTAATGAAATGTACACTACTAGTAATGGAAGAACTCCACGACTCCAGGAAGTGGCCCCGAAGCTTGCCATAACGTAAGAGACTGTGGTGATTTACAGCCAACGTCAGTTGAGCGTGGACAATTAGACCCAAGCCGAAACATAACACACATTTTTTTTTATATATATATTTTTTAATGATAGAATATAGTATTATCATCAGTATGACATAAGTATACCAAGTTTTCAGTCGATACCACATTGGAAAGTGTGTAAAAATTGAGTTACAAGATTTGAGGATACAACAACAGATAGAGTGAGTTAATAAAAAGCGTGTAATAAAAAGAGAGCTGCCCTGTTAATACCCAATGATTCTTAGCACCCCCTGCTTCTGCACCTACCCAGCCGACACCGTCGCTGGTGGAACCAGTTACTGGGGAACTGCAGGCCATGGTTTAGGTACGTCAGTCATTGGTGGAGAGGGCGGGGATTGTTTGGTGAAGGGACCACGTTGTCTCACTCTCACCGTCCCTATCCAATATCGTTCACCAGGTCTGCAAGGCTCGTAGGCTTCTTACCCGTGTGTCAAGGCACAGTGCAACAGTGCAGAAGTACTATAAAAGGATATACATATTCTGTTTATTTTCATAAAATTTGGCCAACAACATTTATAACAGTGTGTGCTGCAATGACAATTTCGCAGAGTTGCAACTCGTACCTTGTTCAGGAAGTCCTTGAGCTCCTCTTGGCTCTTGACGATCTTTTTCCAGTGCTCAATCTGCTCGTCTTTCACGTGCTTCTCTTGTAGCCTGCGTGCAAAGAGGCGCACGCAGGACGCAACGACATGAGACTCGACGCACCCCTCGGAACACACAACCGATAGACCAATTAGTCAAAAACTACCCAAGAGAAGGCGCACAGATGGTGGAGGCGATAACAACTGCACGTAGGCAGCTTGCAGAATTCTGTAGCAATAATGCAATGTTTAAATGCATTATGGGAAAACGACGGTGCCAGCACTGAAATTGCCTGCTCATGCCACCGCTGCCGGAAGGGTCTCCACTAAAGAAAGTTCCAAGAGTGTGTTGGCCTCCCTCGCACCTCTGATTAGCGCGGTTGGCTACGTACGGTGCGAAAGAAGTTCAACATACAGTAAAACCTTGGACTGCGAGTAACTTGGTCTGCGAGTGTTTTGCAAGACGAGCAATTTTTTTAAATAAATATTAATTTGATAAACGAGCGAGGTCTTGCAATACGAGTAGTACGTGTACGCTTTGTCTGCCGAGCGTCACGTGATCATAACTGATATACGAGTGCTTTGGATTACAAGCAAGTTTCCGGAACGAATTATGCTCGCAATCCAAGGTTTTCCTGTACACACGTTTCTACAAGAGAATCCCTCCGGCGGGTGTTTGGCCTGCTCTTCCACACTGGCCAGACTTCTCGAAAGCTTTGGGGAATACCCACAATTCACCTCACTGCACACGCCCCTGCAAGTTGACCGACTGCGGCGTAGCCATTGTGACCGCTCGGGTGGACAGAAGCGCAGGGATTTAAAGAAACCTATGGCACAGTTTCAACAGCCGCCATCGCCGGCAGCATGAACCAAAGCGTCCCGGCCGCGCCCTCTGAATCGCAAGGTCCAGCCGCACTCACTGTATCACGAGCTCCAGGGCCTGGCCGAGGGAGACGGGCTTTCCGTTGAGGAAGTTGAAGTCGAGGTGGTGGCTCAGGTAGGATGTCGCCTCGAGCAGGCGGTTGAACTCCCGCTCCACCATCTCGTCCTTCTCCTTAGGCACCTGCTTGGGATAACGGTGGGGGGGGTCATTTTCTCACTGCGACCACGCGGCGGGTAGCACGCGTCGTTAAACGACGGATAATGTAGCGGTGGCTCCTTCGCCGGAGCACCACCGCCGTGCGGGGAATCTCGCCCTTTTGGCTTTTTGTCAAAATTAACGGTGGTGCGGCGAGTTCAAATTTTGCGGGAAAACTTCAGCGCTACAGTGACCGTCATTACCGAGGGTTCGATTAACAGGGAACGAGAGGGTGCAACTCATTTAAGTTTTTTTTTTTGCGATGTGTCACAGCAAGATATTTAACTCATCTACAGCAGTCAATGTGTGTTGCTGTATGTTGCTGTATCCTTCCAAACCACAGCCTAATAATACACATTTACCAATTGGAACTCATTATATCCAAATTAACGTCTATCCGGTTGCATGGCTGGTTACGCTTTAAGAAATGAAAATAATTTCCTTTAGCTGAAGGACAGTGCCCTCCTGTTAATGCACCCCCGAATGTGGCAATGAGATGACAGTTTAGTGGACACAGGGCAGCCTGCGAGCATCATCTCTTTACAAAGCAATTCGAGGCAAGAACAGCGCACGGCGATGACGAATGGGAGAAGAAGAACAGGGAGCCTGAAATGGGCACATCAACAACAACAAAAATGATGGTGGAAGGTTCGAAGCGAGTAAAAAGTCAGAGTGAGGTATTGTGGAAAGCGTGCATGATTCGGATTGAAATTTAAATGCACGTGGGTAAATCTAACCACAGTTTAAACCCCCCCGTCCAAAATTTCACACGCACGCTCCGGTCGTAAAACGAGCAACCTGCAAAAGGCCAACTGGGATTCTAGGAATAAACAGTACTTTCAATAATGTGCGAAATATACTTGCCACGTTTGCTTGAAATAAATGCCTCTTTTGCGTGCACATCAAGATGCCAAAAGTTATGCGTATACTTTCAGAAAAGTAAGTTATGCCAAAAATGCTTATTTTATGGATTTTTTTTGCATATTGACCATAAGATTTTACAGGGGATCAGGTGGAATCTAAACAAAACAAATTACCATTCTTGTAAAAGAAAAATCCCGCCATAATTAACTGTGCCGGCGAGTTAAATCTACCGCAAAACGAAGTTGTTAAAAGTTTAAGGGCAAATGCATTCCAAAGTTCAAGACTAAATGGTGCAGCTGAATTTCTATGTTGTTGGAAGTACACAAAAATAACCACTTCACAAGCTTAACTCGATGATTAAAGTTCACATGAGGTGTGTGCAAAATATCTCGGGAACAGATCAAACCATTTACTTCTTAACAGCTGCTTAACATTTCCACAATACCTTCAAAACTAATGCAATAATTCACAATTTACTTTAAATCAAATGTACACAAATTAAAATCTCAACAAGGCAAATCAACCATGAGTCCAAATATTATGGATAAGAATGTGCAATGGGAAAAATCAGTTGGTTAAATATCAAAGCATTTGCATCTTGTGAAAGGATGGCACGTGTGGCACGTACGTCCCATATGATAGCAGAGCGCAAAGAGAAGTTGTTGGAGACATGCAGGTTAAAGATTGAACACAGCCTCACAGCCTAGAACGGTTGCATATCGCCCTTCGATGGGTTTTCGGCTTGTGCCTAATGTTATTCAGCACGATGTCCAACAATTTGTTTCATGTGCTAGGAGCTTCATCCAGAACCCACTTCCGAAGAAGCTCGCAGCACACGGAGAAAAACGTTGGACAAACCAAAAACACATTGGAGAGCTATAAAGCACAAGCGCGATAGCATATGCATTAGTAAGGGACGTGCCTGGCTCAGACATCATCATTGGGAATGTTTTCCTGTGCAGGTACCACGAGATCGTAAGTCAAGAGGATGCTCCCCCTTTCATGGACCAGTTGCACTATCGCTGAAAGAACTGCCATGCCATAATAGGGTTTTTCCCCTTTTTTCTGGCAACCGAAACCTTTTTACAAGGATTCATGTCTGCATTAACCACAATACTTGCAGTCAAAATGCAAACAAAAAACATACTATGATAATATATGCATTGTCCTTGAAATTGATTGGTCCGCACCAAGGGACGGCTTTCTTTTGAGCCTCGACCCAATTGGTGCTCGACTAGAGGGCGCCAAAAGGCGCACAGCTCAAAGACAATGCACTATCAAAGTAACGAGAGCTCGGGGTGAGCATCTACATCATTAGCCCTCCTTTGTCAGTCCCCTTTTTTCTGGCAACAAAACTGAAACCTGTCATACCAGCAAGATATTCACAAACGGCGCAAATCCGTTTTGGGCAAATTTGTTTGTGCCACTGCTGGCAGAAGGGCCTCCACTAGAGGAAACTCTAAGAGAGCCTCCCTAGAGGATGTTTGTGGCCTGCTCATTCATGCTCTCCAATTGCTATGCCAACATATTCCTTCCACTCTGTTTGTGTCCATATATGCGGACTCCTGTTAATGCGACTCCTGACATTTCCTCAATACCAATTTTTATCGCATTTGAATAAATTGATCACAGCTAAATATTATGGAATTTTTTAATTGTGATAGCTTATCAAAGCATTTAGATACATGGTTATCAATATGCAGTAGACTATCGGTTCTCCACGCAGTTTATCCGATTTGCGGATTTACTGCGTACCTGAGATTTTGACATAAATTAATAACTCATGGATTTTCCCTGAAGCCCAAATTAATCATCTAAAATAAGTTCTACATTGTTATTATTTTAAATGTTTCTTACAAGTCACGTGCTTAAACCGAACAAATATGTGCTCCGGTTAATCCAAAATTCACGTGATCGCCTCTACAGCACAGTAGTTGCATCTTTTGAAATGAGTGGAGTCCGATTAATGTTGATTGGCGTGGCTCTGCTATCCACTTAGCGGGCAGTCTTCTGCGCGGGAGCAGGAAAGTGTTATCACTGAGCACGCTCATTGATCGGGCGAATGTATATTCGTGGTTTTTGGCATAGAGATTTTCAGAAAATGGATATCATTGATTATCCGCAATTTTTAATTATCCACGGCAATCCTGCCCATCATTAGCACGGATAATCGAGAGTCTACTGTAGTTTGCTGGGATTTGTCAATGTCTTTTGAAGACCTTTAAATAAGTCTTAAACAGCTGATTTATGGAGGCTCAGCGACAGATTTTCTCAGTTCCAACTGTTTTTTTTTTAAGTCGATCACAAACCCTGGGGCCCATTCACATTGTGGGGGGCCAGGTACATGGTCGCTGGGAAGCGAGTAATCTCTTGGAATACGACCTCGTGTCACATCTGCGTGCGGAAAGACATGGTGAACGGCATGAGATTGCAAAACACTGCTGCTCCGATCCAAAAAAAATGCTGCAACCAATCAGTAGCCCCGAAGCATAATCATAACCCCATGCCTACACATGCCCCCTGCCCCCCTTTCCCACGTTTGGTTATTATTTGGTTATTAAGCATGTAATGATTCACCCATGTGTTACGTTGCAATTTTGTCTGTAGTTTTTTTTTCTTATCGTCTGTCATTAGCCCAAACACAACATGAGTATATCATGTGCATTTCTTAATTTACAGCCCTTGCCCATCCACTACTGGATGAAGGCCTACCCATGTGGTGTCAGCCATGTGATGTTTTGACGATACTTCACCATACTGCGCAATGCGGTTTGGTGAAAGGGGTGAGCCCAAGACCTGTTCATATATCACTCGCCACTGATGTTGACCGTAGCCAGGATCAAACTCTGGTCACTTATACTATAATATATTATTTTTATTTTACCAGGCAAGGATCCACTGAGCTATATCGCTCTTTTTCATAAACGACTTTGCCACAAATGATAGCTCAAAGCAGTGGCTTGTCACGTGGAAATTTATAGCAGGAAAATACTCTAAAACACATGTTTCCAAATGTGGAGGGAAAAAAACCACAGGATCCGGGGGAAAATCTACGAAACCATGGGGATAACATGCAAACTCCAAATATACAGACGTCAGCGTCGGGATCGAACCTACGACATCCTGTATACCAGGCGAGGTAGTTAAGATCTCAGTACCATGGAGCCCACTTGGTTCATAGTGCATTGTGCGAACCACTGCACCACCGCCGTACGCCTGCATTTATTTCTTCATAAATCGTAAACAATTAATTCTCGCAAACAAGATCAAATGCTTATGTCATAATACATATGAATCAATGGATTATAACATGAGTAATGGCTATGGTGCACCCATTAATACGCAGAAATTATTACGTAGCGTGGGACTCAAAACCAATTCTGATTGGTGGCATTAGTTTTTTTTTTCAGAGCAGGAGTATCTTTTGGTACAGCGCGATTATGCAACACAGTGTAGACATACAGCCATATTGTTTAGATGTCAACCACGTTGACCCGTTTTTTTACAGTTGAGCTTGTTGTTTTGTTGAGAGATCGCAATGTCATACGTACGTTAGTGCATCTTTCTCCCTTCAAGTATTCAATATCCCCGGAGCAGGGCGAACATAGGAGAAATAACAGAACAAGTCAAAGTCAAAAGAGAGCCTCTTCGCATTCCGCTGGGAGCTCCCGACAACCGACAGATCGCACCGATTCCCCCTTTTTTTCTTTTCGAAGGGATAACAAATTACAGTACAAATAATTCACTTCATGGGATATTTTTTTGCCAGTATCAAAGTATGAAAAACAAGAAAAGGTTTTAGCCTTTCTGGCAATAAAACAGGTGTTAAGATATCGATTTAAAGCTTTCGTGACTGCAGGGATTCATATTCTTGGTTCTTTCGGTAAAGTCACGTAGAAGGGAAATAATAAAATAATAATAACACATCATAATATTCTCACGACGTTTCGGCAACAACGCAAGCAGCCGTCCTCTTTCCGACAGCTCTGTTCTTCACCTGTTATTATTTTGTTATTTCCCTTCTACGTGACTTCACCGAAAGAACCAAGAATAAGGTGTTAAGATGTTCAAACACCAAATTGAAACCTTTTTGCAAGTCATCAAGTCTGCATTAACCACCCGTACTTGTGGTGAACACACATATAAAACAAGTTTCTATTTGGTATTCTTATTCTTAGGTTTTTTCGGTAAAGTCACGTAGGTAAAAAATTAAAATTAATAAAAGTAAAATAAAAATAAAATAAAAATCACGACGTTTCAGAGGCAACACAAGCTTCCGTCTTCAGGTGGAACCGTCACAGCACGATAGCTGTATCAAGTGATACAGCTATCGTGATACAGCTATCGTGCTGTGACGGTTCCACCTGTAGATGGAAGCTTGTGTTGCCTCCGAAACGTTGTGATTTTTTTTATTAATTTTAATTTTTTACCTACGTGACTTTACCAAAAAAACCTAAGAATATGAATCCTTGCAGTCACGAAAGCTTCAAATCTAGAATTTATATTTGGTGTTTGAACATCTTAACGCCTGCTTTATTGCCAGAAAGGGTAAAACCTTTTCTTATTTTTCATAATTCACTTGTGTTTGAGGAATACCTTTTTTTTCCTCCCGGTGGAGCAACAGAGTCATCATTAGTTGTTTACACTTAGCAGAAATGGAAATACATGAATCACAAGCGTTGTAACAGGCAATTTGCAAAACCATATTATCATTCCAAGTACAAACTAAAAAAATGCAGCTGTGCAAACAAACTCCACACAAGACCGAATCTGGGATATATCATGAAATGGACAGTGAATTGCAGTTTGGCATTAGAATTTGACAAGGACACTGCACCGATTTTCACATCGTTGCAACTTTTCAACGTTCCAAATAACGATCTCTTGTTACACTGTGAACCTTGGTTGCCCTCTTTTGTGAAATGAACATAAAATCATGTCAAAATCTGCAGGGCTGCCTTTTAATTTCGAACGAACAAATTTACTCGCGTCATCTGTAGTGTCAGGCGAGCCGGAAAATTTTATCTAAACAATTGTTTGAAATTATAAAAAAAATGTGCTTTACATAAATGTGGCATTAATAAACCACTGCAGACTTCAGCAAGATATACCACTATGCACACAAGCAGCATTCAACCGGAACATAAAACGTTTCAGAAAATGGTCACACAACTTTACACACTGGTGAGTGCTAACAAACATGCATCTTTAGAAACATGCACACTGAAAAAAAAGAAAGACCCGTGCGTTTTAAACTGCGTTTTGAAACGACGACTGCGCAAATGTCACGCCGGTACAAAAGAGGGAAACGCAGCGTTTATACAACGGTGGGACCGCTGCCGCGGTCTCGACCGTTATCTACAGAGTTCAAGACGTGGGCAGCGCAATTTGGCAGCACAACGAGGAGTCCTCAGTGTGCGCCCGACAGTTTCTTATCGGTGAATGTGTTTTACTGTGCACTGCACAATCTTGGCAGCGTTTGGAGCGGGGGGGAAAAAAATCACAAGCGCATCACTACCTCTGTGAAGTCTTTTTGTGAAAAAAAGTTTCACGAGTCTTTTCTTAATACATTTTTCCACTTTAACATCGGCAACATTTTTTTTTTAAAGATATCTGCCTACTGACCGTATATATATAAAATACGTGCATACATTTTCCGTGAACAGTTTTCATCCTTTGTGAAAAAGCCAACTCTCGCCAAATTGAATTATTATTTCAACCAAGACAACTAATCGGGTCGACCGATTAGTACAATGAACAATAACTCATTCATAAAGGCAGAAGGTCTAATGCCTTTTATTATTGCGTGCAAACGTACCCCCCCCCCCCAGCTAAATGTTGATCCTGGCAGGCAGCGTCTGCTGAAAAAGAATTTAATATGGAAATAAATATATATGCAGCAAGCATGGTAGGTGGCACCGAGCCTGGAAGAGCTACTCATACGTGGAATTTTCCATCGGACAAGCCACTGCTTAATGCAATATTAAAACAGGATTACGGTAAAATTTTACAGAAAAACTCGCACACAGCCCAACGATGAAATGCTGTTTTGATTGTGGTAAGCATTTATTTATCCGTATTTAGTGAGTTAACCGACTGAGTAATTCAAACCAAATCCTCATTTTTTTAAAAATCGAGTTTCGCATTTCAGGAAAGAGGCGGCATGTCACTTGTTACGCCGTAAATTCCAAACCGGTCAATAATGAAAATAGCCCATAACAAGCGACTTATAAAATATTGCAATAAATTGTGACGTTGATCCATCCAATCGAGTGAAAATGGAGGCTCTGCTACAAGGGCAAGATAAAAGCTGAAGACGACCGCTTGTGTTGCGATCGAAACGTCGTAGTTTTTTGTTATTTTCTTTGAACCTATCTACGTGACTTTACCGAAAGACCCAAAGAATATAAATTGTACACCGTGATATATTTCCATTTAAAAAACAATTAAGATCCAACTCTGAAATAAAATCTTTAAAATTGGGGTGGAAATCCCAGCTCTGTAGAGAGCATTGCTCAATCGATTAATTTGCTCAAGAGCTTGGAAAATGGGCATCAGGTGATAGCTGGCAGATATTGATTATGTCAACCACTCAAGCCATAACAATTAAACTCAATGGAATATCTGCAATTCTCTCATCGTCAATGAATATAATCACCCAGCAGCATCAGTCTATTTGGTACCATCAATGATACAATCACCCATACCTGACTTATATTCTAATTATGATTACTTCAAATTAAGTATACTTCAAATTAAGTATATTCATTTGTTTACCCTAGGAAGCATGAGCCAGCTTAAATAAACTTCTTCAGGAGGATCCAACATGGGATGTTTGACCAATTACTCAATGAGCATTTATGGATATAGTGGAAAATAAACCACACATAACAAAAGGCCACGAATTCTGCACAAATAAGCATCCTACTTGCTGTACTTGTTCCAATCCACTTCACAGCATCTGCAGCATGCGTGTACGTCTTGCAAACATATCAGCATGCTCTACGAACCAAGATATAATATACGAGTGAAACGTATTGATAAGTAAAATCCGCAACTATAATGTAGCATTGCTTATTTCTCCTTCCCAATTGGCATGGAATGCTGCCTGTGCTGTGCAATTTGTACTTACCGACTGGCCGTTCGTTTCATACAAGGGGCACTTCTGCTTAATCTTTGCCAACTCCATATTGACTTGCTTGCTGACGACAGCCATTGGGTTTCCACCTGTTGAAGAGGGCACGGGGAGCAAACGCAAGCGTTTGGACAACAACCAAAGCACATGCTATCACTATTATCATCTACCAATGTACAACTGAGCCTTGCTTGGGCCGCAGTGAGCCATAGCGGCGCAGTTCACAAGGCACCAGGCTTCTCTTGCAGTGCATAAGTCAAGCTGTGCCACTGACGTTACATGCAATAACGCGGTCGACATGCGTGTACATGACGTGGTGTTGCCATGTTCTCAGTGTACTGACTGAAGTCACATGCAATGAATGAGTCAACACCCATGTAGACAAACAAAACTACAGCTCTTTTTCAGAAGCAACCTGACCACAAGTGATAGCTGAACCAAGTGGCTTATCATATGGAAATTTATTTTAGCCAAAAACTCTAAATGTGGAGGGAAAAACCAAGGGAAGAACATGCAAACTCAAAATATAGAGCCGTCAGGGTCGGGATCGAACCCACGACCTCATGCATACCAGGCGAGGTAGTTAACATCTCGCCACAGTGGCGCAATGACGTGATGATTCCGTGTCCTCACAGTGCAATAAACTGAACGTCACACGCAATGAATGTGTCAATAGCCCTGCCACTGCCCAGGGCCTGAACCAGATTCAGATATTTTGAGACACTTGCGTATCACAATCTGGTTCCAGGATTCCAAATGTTTCAGTCGGTTTAAAACCGGTCTTTCAAGGCTGTGTCCCACCTAATCGGGACAGGCACAACACATCAAGCGGATGGAATTTTTTGTCAGGGTCAGGTTAAACTCCGTAAAAAAATATTCAATTAATATTAGCAACTAAAACTCCTGGGGGAGCAGTGGCGCAGGGGTTAACACACCGCAACATCAACCCAGCATTCCGAGTTCTATTCCCTGCAACGGGTAACGTTAGGTGGGGAGTTATATCTGAATTGGCCCTGGCTCTCCACCAACATCAACAAACCGCACTGAGTAGTGTGAAGTATGGTTAAATAAGCCCCGTGATCAACACGGTGCAGGGGGGGGGGACTTTATCCAGCAGTCAATTAACAAAGGGATGTAAAGAAATTATATATGTTTAAAATAGCTATAAATTAATAAATGGTGGTGGATGTTAACTCTTCATTTAAATAGAAATATTATGATACTAGGTACAATGTGACAAAATCCTCTATAAACTCTTATTGCAGCAGCTTTTTCTCCTACGACAGCAGTCATCCTGCTGTGTTTATTTTCACACCTGATGACGGTTGCTTGTGTTGCGATCGAAACTGACTTATCCGATGCCCATATATATATTTGTTTGGCATTCTTAAGGTTGAAAATGTTGTAATATATAGGAGATTATACAATGTCTGCAGAAAGGCCAATATATGTACTTGCCAAAAAATACATTACTCGAGAACAAAAATGCTAAATATTGGCAATGCTAAAATCACTTTCCATATAAATCTAGTTTTTTTTTCAGATATGAAGTTAACAGAGATATTATCAACAGAATTTGTTAAAAAGGACATGGAGTACATACCCAGGCCAGTTACCACCATCGCGCCAAGATCAGCCACGTAGTTTCCCTTCCGAAACGTGGCCACACGACCTCCCACTCGGTCCTGGACGACAGAAAAAAAACACTCGCACAACTAAAACAGTGGAATCTGGATCTAAGAAACCTTACATAGGCATAGTTCTAGTATAAGCAATATTTTCTGACATTAGTTGCCTTCCGCCTTGCCCCGTTGGGGCTTCGACATGAGAGTCCAGATTACGCCAAGACTACAGCTTTGAAAGCGTAAATGCACAATCTTTGGATGTTATACGCATGCACACCATTTACAGATGCGTTCTAAAGATGATAGCAGTTCAGTACTTCTACACACGATATATATAAAAAAAACCTTGTGAAAAGATAACAAACAAGAAACGTACCCTGGCCTCCAGAATGGTGACATCCATGCCAAAGCTTTGCAGTTGCCGCGCGGCAGCGAGCCCCGAAACCCCTGCTCCGATCACCATCACCTTTCCCACTTTCTTTACTGCGGTGCCAAGAGCAACACGGGGCGGTTACAACATTTCAAAGGGCTTTTGCCCAGACAGCACACACGAAATGGTCGGCAGAACGCCGCGCGGCCGCGAGCGAGAAGGCGAGACCGTGGGACGTGCCTGGCAGGGGCTTGACGCGCTTGAATATCCCGAAGTTAATGAGCCCGTGACGCTCCAAGTAGTTGAACACGCGATGCACGAGCTGTGCGTCGCCTGCAGCGCACGTAAACACATCAGCATTACCATCATCGGTCATGATCAATCCACTGCTGGGTGAAGGCCCCCCCCTCCCAAGCCGTTGCTATCTCTCGCGGTCCCTTGACGCTTCAGCCATCGGATCTTACATTTAAATATAGTACCTTCACATGAGGCGGGCAAATGCAGAGTTGTTGCGATTCAGGGACAACAGTACGAACCATAGATCTAGTGCTTGACAATAGCACACAAACTGTAGCTGTATAATTACCCAATGACGGGAAAGTTAGCGACAGTTTACAAAAGCAGTCCAAGTGTGACGATAATGGGAAAACACATTACAACTTTGTATGATTTCAGTAACCAAGAGTGACATTTACAGGCTATCTGTTTTTGTTTTTGCCTAATGTGTGCCATAATAACTATGGTGTTTGAGAATGTGGATAAGTGCTTACTGTTGTAAGGAGACTCCAGCTGTTGCAACATCTGCTCAAATGTGAGCTGTGTCTTGGGCTGGTCGAGCCAGAGTTGCAGCTGCGTGGACACAAATCAAGCTTTTTAATAATTGAAGTTGTTTTTATGTATGCATGTTGAACTTCTTTCACACCGTACGCAGCCAACTGTGCTATTTCCAACAAAAATGCCTGGTGGGGGTGCAGTGGTCAACCCAATTCACCATGAACCAAGCTGCAAAGGTTTTTATTCTCTGCCACAGCTTACATTAAGTGGGGAGTGATATATATGGACTGGCCCTGGCTCTCCACCAACGTCAAGAAAGAATGCACAATGTTAAATTTGGGACTTCTCTTATTTATTTGCAAAATTTCCAGCTCTGGGCATGTGTTAAAGTGCATCGCCCACTAGCGTAAGTAAGAGGTCATTAAATA
Organism: Lampetra fluviatilis; assembly: GCF_964198595.1. Taxonomy (NCBI): domain Eukaryota; kingdom Metazoa; phylum Chordata; class Hyperoartia; order Petromyzontiformes; family Petromyzontidae; genus Lampetra; species Lampetra fluviatilis. The sequence continues at coordinate 2,617,729 of NC_136324.1, forward strand.
TAGGTCAATGCATTTTGTGTTAGGAATTTCAAACATCACATTGCACAGTCCTCATAAAAGTCTTGAAACCTAGTGAGGCCCACTGCACCACCATTCCACCCCTTCCTGGATACATTATAAGCAGCTATTATTATAATTCTTCATCATCAACGGCCATGGGCAATCCACTGCCAGATGAAGGGCTCCCTAAACCGCCACCGCCTCTCACAATCCTGCAATGGTAATATTCCTCCATGTACCTTCACACGAACTTGTTTCATCGCTCCATTTCCTTGGTGGACGAATTATAATTGAAATGTTTACAAGTCCACAATCTGTGAACGAGCCCCTTGTTTTTTTGGCAGCAAGTTGGAGCCTCGTAGGGCATCACGGCTGTGTGGGAAGTTCAGAGGAGAGGTAGCGATCTAGGAGGGGGGAGATGCAGGGGGTCGTTGCACACCGTGCGATTGCGGATGTACAGGAAGGCCTTCTGTGTCTGCGGATTGCCGTTGACGATGTCGGGGAAGCAGGCGGCCTCTTGCGAGGTCATGCGGTCGTGCGGCAGGCGGCTCTGGAACGCTGCCCCTTCCAGGCCTGTCACAACACGCCCACACTCACCCGCTCACTTGTGCACCAGTGCCAGCCTGTTTTTGTTGTTGTTCCACATGCTCTCCTTGAGATAATTCGGCTTATTTCAATGTCATTTACTTAGGCAGGCATGCGCCTATTGCGATCCATTTACTTTGGCTCCATGCCATGTTATAAAAGCTTATGTAAGCACACACACACAAGCACTGTGCACATAGGCGTGTTGGTATACAGAAGAATACTGCTGTACAGCTGTATTATAATTTCAGGATATCATATTTTATTCATACAATGACTTTAAATGTCTTGAGTGTTTAGTAAATGTATCTGCTGTCATTTTAGTCAAGTAACCTCTCCATAGCTCCCAGTGAAATGAGAATGTCTGATCGAGTAACTCCTGAACTTAAAATGCTGAAATAAAACAAACATAAACACAGCTGGCAACAAATGTGGGCATGAATCCTTCAGCCTTCTTGGCTCCACTGCTCAACCCGTAAGAATTTATTTTTTTCCCCATATTTGTACAATAGTTTTTTTTGTTAATAAAAGCTAGGAAGTTACACCATTAACTTTCAGAGTGTAAACCCCCCCCCAAAAGACTTCATACGTACCCCACAGACTTTGTCCCCTCTGCCCCATGTTCTCCACTTATGGGGTACACAGTACACACGTATACTCAAATAAACACATAGACAAAGACAAATAGAGACACGCAAACTCTCACAGCACGACGACAATTCCATAACTGTAATCAAATTGGGAAAGATAGATGTAGGAAAATATTTTTTAAAGCTCTCACCGGACGGCTCATCGATGTCGCTGTCTTCCTCCTCCTCGGGAGGCGGGGGAGGCGGTGGAGGGGGCACAGTAATCTGCCTCCGCTCCTTCTCGGCCTTGCGCTCTTCCTCAGAGTAGTACTCGTCCTCCGAGAGGTTGGCCAGACTCTCGTCCATCTCGCGGTACTCCACCTGGCAAGACAATGGCCGAGAAAAGGGCAGGAGGGGGGTCACAGGGTCATCATGGGGGGGGGGGGGTCGCAACAATTACACTGGTCAACACACTTTTTCTGGCATAAGGTATTCAAACGGTTTTAAGGTAATTTTGGGGTGCTGATTCCAAATCTGGCATCGAGTTTTTGTCTATCACATCACGTTTTTGAGATATCAAATATTGCATTTTCAATAGAAACTGCAGAAGAAAAATATTAAATAAATGTGGATATCTACATAAAATGATATTATAAACACACTATCCTAAAAATACAGCACCATATTTTAACACTAAAGCAGTCACTGACTCGCAACAACTTGCAATCATAAGTGACAAGAGTTAATTTCTGGTAATATCAATGAAAATGGGGTATGCCGATAGTATAAAAATGAGATGTGATAGAGCAAATCTGAGATCAGATTTGGAATCAGCACCCTGAAATTAGTCCAGGCCAGAAAAAAATGTTTTTTTTTGTTGACCAGTGTAATAAATGTGGGCAGCAGCAGTTGGGTTCATTTACGAGCTCTCCGATGTTTTATTTTGGTTCTACCAAGTGTTGTGTGGTATGATGTTGGACGTTTCGCTCCATGTGCTGGGCACTTCTTCAGGAAAAATAAATTCAGAAGCTCCTAGTGCATGGAGCAAAACGTCGGACATCATGCTGGACAACATGTGGTAAAACCCGAAAACACATTGGAGAGATGTACACAAAGGCAAAAAATCCTACACAGCAATAAGTTCATTCATTGTTAATCTCTATTGGCAGCCAAAAGGTGCTGAGCATTAGCCATGAAAAGCACGGTATTAGTGTTTCATGATGACCACCCACAACCATGAATCCGTTAATTTGATTTTGTATAAAGACGGCATTTTATTGGAATATATGAGGCAAAATCTTGTACATACCTACCAAGGCTGATTCCAATGCTGTCCGAGACTAATTTCAAGCTTTAGAAATGGAAAAAAATAAGACTTCAGACTAAACTATTTTTTTTATTTTGCCAGGTAAGGCACACATAAGCTATATTGCTCATTTTCAGAAGCGATCTGTCCACAAATGATAGCTCAACGAAGTGGCTTATCATGTGGAAATTTATAGCAACCAAATACTTAAAACGCATGTTTTTAAATGTGGAGGGAAAATTTGGAGGATCTGGAGAAAAATCCATGCTACCATGTGGGAGAGCATGCAAACTTCAAATATACCGTTGTCAGGGTCGGGATCGAACCCATGGCCTTGTGTATACCAGGCGAGGTAGTTAACATCTCAGCCAATTTTTTCAGCTATCATTTATGGCCAGATAACTTCTGAAAAAGAGCTATATAGCTCAGTGGGCCTTACCTGGTCAAAAAAAAAAAATGGGTTTAAATTTCTGACCGCGCCTTCACAGCGTATTACCAAGCCAGTCGTCGAGAGATGCCTTTTCATTTTGTTGCCAAGATTTACATCGAGAAACTCCTGCAAAGCCTTCATAAATCAGAAGCAACACTGTCAAATAAATCTAATGTCAAAAGAAACATTTGCAACACTGTGCTCAGCACAGATATTCACTCTTTCAATGTTCCCTTTCCAACGGTTATAAAAAGACAAAGAACTAGTGTTCCATGAATACACACCAGGACAGAGTGGCCCATATGCTGCCCCTGCTGTTGAGCCGGTCACAACAAAAGGCCACACCGTACCGGGTGGACAAGGGAGGGGGGGACAGACAGATGTAAGAAGCATGGAATGGCACCGCCGTGGAGGTGCCGTGCTAGTTCCAGACTGTCTCGCTGTGTTAGAAATGCAACGTAGAAATAGTTTTGCATCCGCAAGGCCACCTTCGCATTGCTCGGCTCAGAGGAGAGCATTTGTTAATTCTGCAATGGGCACTCAACTGCTCATTGCAATACAAAGACACAGCTGTGAATGGCGACGATACATTCGGTGCTCCCTGAATAGGAATTGCCTTTGGCAAGACGAATTAACAGACATTCATGTTAACCAACCGTTTTGTGCAAAATAACTAGGGTTTGCCTTTCCTACATTAAATTAGGAAGACAATTCTGTGTTTTTGGGTTGTACCACGTCTTGTTCAATACAACCCGAAAACACGCCAGATAGTTATAAAGCACAACTGCAAAGTATGTATGTAGAACTTCTTTCGCACCGTACGTAGCGAACCCATGCTAATTGGAGATGTGGGGAAGGACATCAAAATAAACACAAAAAAGCAGTTATAAATAATTGAATATTAAATCTAGAAAGTGTTACCAAGTTAAAAAAATATCCCCCTCTAGTATTCAATTGGTGCAGATATGATGCTTGCAATGACTTATAATAATTGAATATATTTTGTTGCTATGAAACGAAGTAGAGGACCGAATTACAGCCCATAGGCCATAGGCTTTCCCAACCCCGCTTTCAACCTGTATCAGCCCATTCCAGACCAGGTCCTTCCACACATTCATCCACACCCTTTTGTTGAGATACACTGCTCCCAGGACAAACAGCCAAGCATGCTTTCCATATAAACGAATGCTCCCTATCCTCGGCGGAGCACAAGCTGAAAATGGCCTCTCCATCATGAAATCGGACCATGATTTTGCACACAGGTGCAAATGGACATGTATCGTTTGTAGGCTGCTGCCAACTGGTAGGCCTCAGGTGGCCACGGGCCGGATGTAAATTAACCAGTGGACCAGATTCCGTCCGCAGGCTACCTTGCCATGCCGGTGCAGACCAGGCTCGGTCCCTGTACACATTTATTCACAATGGTTTGTTCACAGAATTCAATCCACACTGTGGCTCGTTGTATATGCCTATCCCAGGTTCCGTGGAAATGTAGCCTCAGTGTGGCCATGGCTTCCATCCCGCCTGTCTGCTGTGCTCTTGCAGCCTGATGCATCACGAGAGCATAAAGTATTTTTGTTTTTATCAATGCTACAAACGTGAATGTGTCCACACAGCATTTCCAGTTTCACTGCGCGGCAAATGTGCAAGCCATTAAACGATAATGCGAGCTGATCCATATCTAGATACTCCACTAAAACAAGATAAATTACGAAAACATTTTCATTCAAAAGCCTCTGCGTGTCTACGATTGACCGCAACACAGTACGCTCATTAAATATACGCTGTCCTACATTGACGGCTCTGATGTTCCTACAACGTACGCGCATAAGCCGGTCATTGATACGTCGCGGTTCGGCCGCACAACACACACGGTCTTTGATCACTGGGACGTCTGTAAATGGATCACCCAGCGAGAAAACGCTCTTGACGTCGCAATAACAATGTCCCTCCCGCTCCCGGCGTTCGCCTTCTCAACCACGTTTCACAAACATCCCTCAGATCTCACCGCCTACTAGCCATTATAATTGTCAATGCGTCGCAGACTATATTAATAAATGGCAGCAGTATAGATATATACACGCGCGCGCACACACACACACTGGTCCCCTCTCCATTGTGAGATGAGGCCATGATTTGCATACAGGTGCAGAACGGACAAAACAAGGAACACCACCACCACACCACATCACCCGTTCGTTATGAGCAGCCCACCTCTTCCGCGCTTCGCACCCAATTCTGGATTCTGGACTATTTTGTGAACCACACACGGTGGCTACACATCCACGGCAGGATTCGCTCGCATGGCGGAGAGAGAGAGATAAATAAATGCGGGTTTACAGCCACAATGCAAGCGACGGCAAAGCCTTGGATTGAGGGAAGGAGCGAGCGAGGCGGAACAAGGGTGACACACGGTCCAGGGACGGCTGCAAAAGGACACAGCGCCCCTTGCTGGACACGGGCAGAGATGTCATCATAGGGATGCCACTAACACACAACCACACAAAACTCACAAGGCGTTAAAACTACCTGAACGGCTGGAGAAACACTTATACAACAGTGGACCGAGACACGGGATGGATGTAGCGTGCATGTAATTTGTCTGAAACACTCCAGAAAACAGGGCCCTCTGTTTCAGCACTCGTCGAGATCCAAAGCGTTACATTCCGATTTCCCGTTGCGCCAAAGGCCACTTTTGGCCTTCGTGTAACCAAGCAAGGCTGATAAACATCTAGCTCGGGCAGTAGAGAAGTGCATGGCTGGGCTCAAACGTACAGGACAACAGAGGAAGGGGGCAGGCCGGGCTCAGACAAAGGCAGCAAGCGGGTGGAGGGCGCAAGTGCACCACACAAAGGGCCAGACACGAAAGGGTGTGGATTTACGCCAACTACAGAGTTGGATATCTCGTGGCAAATGAGGTAGAAAGAGAGAGACAGTGGAAGAGATTGCAGCGAGATGAATTAAAAAAACTACTGTACTGTAACCGAGGCCTTCTTCTCGGACAGGGGAGGAATGGAACAACATGGGTGGGTGGGTGGGAGGGGGAGGCCTTTGCCCCAGCAGTGGGAAGTTACAGGCGACAACAAGGCACGGCAAGGCTGGATTATGCAGACCGCGCAAAGCGCATGCTGTACAGGGTTGGGCAGAGATGCAGGATGTGTCAGGTCAGATAAGACCAGGGCAGGGGAAGGGGCATCGCAGCGCGAGAAATGGTGAAAAGGAGGAGACAAATTGGGGGCCTCCAAATGGGCCCTCGGCCAGGCCAGGCGAAGGCATGGCAGGCGAGGCTTTTTTGACTTCACCTTGGGCCTCTCCTAAGGTGGGTGACGTGAGATCAGGTCACAGGGTATGGGCGAACGAATAGAGGGCCCCAGGGCACTGGCAGACGGTCGGTGTTGGAGTGAGTGGGCGACGGGTGGCTCAGGTCAGACCGTGGAACGGGAGAGGTCAGGGCCCATAAAGCCAGGCTACATGGAAGGTCAGGTCATGACCTGGCCCCAGAAGGGGGTGCTAGAGACCCACCCCCCACACACACACACACCCGCCCCACATCGGCCTTCTCGTGATAAAGTGAGGTGAAGGCGAGGTAGGTCAGCTCAGGTGACGGTCAGCTCAGGTTAGATGAGGTCAGGTCATGGGCAATTGGTGCTAGGGGAGGGGGGGCATGACCCCGCGAGCGGGGGTGCTGAAAGCTGTGGTGGTGGTGTGTGTGGGGGGGGCTGTGTGTGGGGGGGGCTGTGTGGGGGGGGGCTGTGAGGGGGGGGCTGTGTGAGGGGGGCTGTGTGGGGGGGGGCTGTGTGGGGGGGGGGGCTGTGTGGGGGGGGGGCTGTGTGGGGGGGGGGGGCTGTGTGGGGGGGGGGCTGTGTGGGGGGGGGCTGTGTGGGGAGGGGGCTGTGTGTGGGGGGGCTGTGTGTGGGGGGGGGGCTGTGTGGGGTGGGGGGCTGTGTGGGGGGGGGCTGTGTGGGGGGGGGCTGTGTGTGGGGGGGGTCCTAGGCCTCTCCTAGGTCGACACAGCCTCAAATGAGTACCTGGTGCGGTGTGTTAACATCGCCACTGGGGAGACAAAGGCGACCGGGCGTGGTGCTGGCCACCCACCCCCTCGTGTGCCGAACCGGCCTTCATAGCTGCTACTTGCTAACAACACTTGCCCCTAGTCTGTTAAAGCCATACGGGGGATCTTTGTCTTTGTGTGTGTGTGGGGTGTGATGTGGTGTGTGGGGAGCCCCACCTTGGCCCTCTTCCTGCGGCTCGTCCTGCGACCCTCGGGGGTCTCGGCCGTGCCACCACCGCCGCCGCCGCCGCCGTCGGCCTCGGCCTCGGCGCCGGGCGAGACGCGCTCCTTCTTGCGCGGGGTGCGCTCGGAGGCGCCGCCCGCCTCGACCGCCTCGTTGCCCGCCACCGCAACCTCGACCCCGCGCTCCTCCTTCTGCTGCTGCTGCTGCTTCAGAGTCGACATTGGCGGTGTGTCTCGTGAATTATTACAATGAAACAACAACAACACTGAGTGTTGAGACACTGGAGCACCGGCAGAGGACCCCCAACGCGTCCCTCTTCCACCACCACGGGACACACAAAAGCGGGCAAGGAGACGGCGGATCGATCCGCGAGTAATCTACGGCGTCGATTCCAGCGCTGTCGAATCGATTTTTTTTTTTACACCACACAATTTCATTTTTTCTTTACGATAATAAGCGAACGCTTGCAGATTGTGGGGGTGGTGGCGGGGCATTTTTGGAGTCGCGAGAAAGTCGTAAGCGCGTCGGCGGCGTTAATTGAACTCGCGCTTTGCTTTAAAGTTTTAAGGAAATCGAATCGACCGATGTTTGTACGTTCCAAGTCGATTCACGGGTGGGCGTGGTCCGGGCGCGCGGGATGTGACGAGGCAGCTCATTGGTCGAGCCTCGATGCGCTGCTATGAGCGCCGCTTCGATTGGCTGCACGTTTACCCCCCGATTCTCAAGGGCTCGATTCGCGCAAGATTAATCGAATCGCTAGGGAATTCAATCGCGAGACTCCGCACAGATGGATTGCAGAATCCCTAAAATCTCCACCGCAGTTGGCAACATGCTTCACGTCGCAAGTGTTCATCCCGTGTTGCCATTGCACAGTGGGGCTGTAGGGGTGGCCACGAGATGGCAGAATGGAAAGTGGATTATTGAATCCAACTGTGCAGAGTTTTTTTAGCGTTCAAGTTCATTTATTTGGTAAAGCCCTGTGGGCCATTCGGCTCTTGAATCGGGTGCAACCGCAACAAACAAAAAGCAAAAACATGAACAAGAAAACATCTTAAAGTGAATATGTCACTAAGTGCAAACAGAAAATCCTAGAAAAGACAGCAAAATTTCCAGAAAAAAAGCACCGTGTGTTCCTTCCCCACTTATTTATTGCCGAGTGTTCTGCCACATTAAGGAAAACACTCATTAACTGACCAAACCTGTTAGCAGGGCCTTCCTGAAAAGTGTTTTGAGACTCGGCGAGACTTTTCTGGATAAAAAACTTTTTTTTTTCATCGGATAAAAATAAAGCTGACGAGCGTAACGGGAACAGGTGTAAGTAATGTTCATGTCGCTTTGGTGCAAATCTGAGAAATATGCCTGGCCATGGTCTGTTTTGACAGCTTTGAATCGTTACCGACCCACTGTGACAATGCACGTTTCTGAACATAAGATGGAGTCGTCGGTCATGTAAAAACCGCATTAATTTGTTGATGGATAACTTCATTGGCAACGTCAGCGTGGTCACACTGGGCGATGTGGAAGGGGATTCCAGCCTCCATGAGACGGTGTGGACAGCCACGATGTTTAACAGGGCCCCAGAAATTGACCACTAAAAAGTTAATGTTTTTTTAGTCCTTTAATCGGCTTAATAGTCTGAACCGTAAAGTGGAATTGGGGCAGTGACATGGCCGAGTGAGTGGTCGTCGGTTGGGCAGTTGATGCAGAGATTTGCGGTTCAAACCCCACGGCCACCCTGGTTAATCCTGTAGGTATTCTAACCAGAGGTGCAGGCGATCTCCTTCACAGGGAAGGCTAAATATCCCCGTCGTATCAGGGTCCAGCTTTGCCAAATCTAAGCTAAGGCTCCCATCACCCCAGTTCTTTCTCGTTGCCTTACAAACGTTTTGGAACATGTCACGTCAAAATAAATTCGCAGTTGCGGCCGCAAGTCATAAGAGACCGACATGAATCTTGATTGGTAGAGCAGTGATTATAAATCACAAAGACTCAGATGTAAAGAAAACATCGCAACCCCTGAATCCTGGCCATTTTTGAAATTGGTGTGTATTGAAACATGAATCTTGATTTGAAGCTTTCGTGACTGCAGGAATCCATACTCTTTGGTTCTTTCGGTAAAGTCACGTAGGTAGATGGGGTCCACTTTATGCCCCCCTTCTCTCTCTCCCCCTATTGTCGAGGCCTATATAACTACGTTCCACGGCAGATCTCTCGCCTACTTCAGCAGTTTTTTCTTGCTGTGGTCCCACCTGATGACGATTGCTTGTGTTGCGATCGAAACGTCGTGATTGATTATTTTTCTACCGACGTGACTTTACCGAAAGAACCAAAGAGTATTTAAACATGCTTAATTATTAGTGGTGACAATCGATTCATAATTGTATTTTCATACCCAAGTTCACAATGCAAGTGAAATGACCACACTGAAGGTTTGTCATTGATGAATGGTAAAACGTTTACCAGTATTCACATTAAATAAACTTGAGCTTACTAACTCCTGGCAAGTCTGTCCTATGTGTTTTTAGAAACCCTTTCCCCACATTTCTCGTGTCGTCCCGTGTCCGTTTCGTTACACAACTAGTTAATACCCAAATTAAAGACTCAAACATGGCATCTCCTGGCTTTGACATTTCTCAAAGTCACTGGTGGAACCATCAACGGCATCGGAGCATCAACAAGAAAATAAAAAGATATAAGCCACAGTGCGACTGGGGGCCATGCAACCCAAAACTATGGGCCGTGTAGTAAAACCACTCATCTGCACTCCTTCAATGCAGGAATAGCATAACATCACCAACTCTCTCCAGAAGCCCTCTTGTGGCAAGCAGACACAGCGGCATTTTGCTGCCGAACATATTGCCATACGCAAGAATAATAATCGATGTTCATTTCAGTCTTTGGGAAATGTTCAGCCCGCGGGAAACGTTGTAATAAAACGCTGGGTTGCGTTCTTTCTAAACTACACGAACTCTCTCCTGCAGCCCTCTCGTCCTGGATAACAGACCTCGCCATGAACCTTTTTAGCCCATGACAATCTTGCTGCCACACGCACGAATGGAAGCGGCGTTGCACAACTCCCTCTCACCGGACGCCTCCTGCCACCCCTCACGCGCCGGGTGCCCCTTGACCTGCACCGTACCACGCCACCAGCCCAGCCCGAGCGATTTTCTTCCCTTCCAGCCGTTGCTTGGACGTTTCACAATTTACACCCCCTCTGTACCCTGTATCTCTTCTTACATACCCTCTCCATTTGAGGCTCCACTCTCTCTCCCTCCATCTCACCCGTCTTTGGCCCCCTGGTGATCGCCTTATCGAGCAATCATCACCAACCATCCCTATCTCTCTCTCTCTCTTCAGAGGCACCAGCCAGGCACTGCTCGATCATTCTATTCTTGCAGATTGCAATACTGTACAAGGTGGTCCGGATGTCTTGTGACCAACCCCCAATTGATTGGCCCCTACTATTGGTTTAATTTGCCTATTCACATCTGTTTTCACAGTCATTGGTATAAATAAAAAAAATTAAGTTTTAGATAATTCAATGGGGGTCACTACTGATAACTATCTTTATAGCTCATCTGATTCCTCCAGTATAAATTAATATTCTGAAGAAAAAAATCTGACCTGAGCCAACCGTGTAAAGTATGTCCAATAAGCTAAATACTGTCAAACTACCCTAGCCACTAGAGGGCTTCATACTTGAGAGTTTGTATCCGTGTGTAGCGGAGTACTGCATGGACCCAACGAGGGGTAACCGCGGTTCAAGTTCATTTATTAGGTATAGCCCTGTGAGCCATTCGGCTCTTGAATCGGGTGCAACCGCAACAAACAAAAAACAAAAACATGAACAAAAAACATCTTAAAGTGAACATGTGACTGAGTGCAATCAGAAAATCCAAGAAAAGACAGCAAAATATTGCAGAAAAAACACCGTACACCAACGCTGTGTGCAAAAATCCCAGTGGGATGCAAGTCAAACAACAACAACAACCACAAGACAACTTAGATGAAGGCCATCAGTCTAACTCTGTACTACAACAAACAAACATGGCTAAACCAATACACTTTTCGAAATCACCTAAATAAAACCATGAAAGCAATGAAACAGTGATCATAGGAACTCCGGTAAGGGGCCCAAGCAGCAATGGGAGTGTCAGAAGGGAGAGACTTGACTTTTGACAACTTTTATTGCTGCCAACAGCAACAGCCCTGGAACCACTTTCGATACGGGGTCACCAACATCGAGTACAGCAAACGTCGCCATCGCAAAACCGCGGCACGTGCGCCACACCGCCACGAGCCACGCACATCGCCCGCTCAAAGTCGACCGGTCAAAACGTGAAAGTCAGTGCACCATTTGTGTTGGTGCAGAGGGCCTGCCAGAAGCGGGAGAGAGAGAAGAGGGTAAGTAGAAAGATCCCGGGTAGAAGGAGGAAGCCAGGTAAAAGGGAGGAGCCCGGGCTAAGGGGATAAAAGGGGAACCTGGACGGAAGGGGAGAGTGAGAAAGAGGAGTCAGAGAGACTTTTGACTTTTAAACAACTTTTATTGCCGCCAGCAGCAAAAGCACTGGAGGCGATTTCAAAATGAAATACAGTCACCAGCAGGGGCGGTTTCTTCATTAGGGCGACGCACCACCAATGTTATTCAACCACAGAGTCACGCTAGCCGTCACTGTGCCTCTGGATATAGTCCAATCAGCGTCATGCTACGTTCTGTGGAGTACCGCCTCTTTTTGGGCGATTTCCCTCCAGCTGAGAATCGCCCCGAGTGGCCCCATAGACTTACATTCAAAGATGTTTTTTTTCGAACGGGGGCGCTGCAATGCATTCTCTATGGCTTCCGGGAGAGCTCGCCCTAACGTGCTTACGTCATCATACGTGCTGACGTCATCATACGTAAGCACGTTTCATCCAACAATATAATTTGTCGCCACCTAGTGGAATCTTTAATAAAAGAAACTGGAGTGGTTTGTTTTAATAGTGAGTATATAAACAAACAAGATGTATTGTAAGAGTCACTTTATTTTTCATTAATATTAAAGAAGTGAAGTTGCCTTTACATGCTTAAGCTGTTAATTTATCCATTGCATGGGTGGACCTTATCCGTATCAATCATCCAGACATTTGCCCCCCTGAGAGATTTTGCAGGAGCCGCCACTGGTCACCAGCAAACATGAAAATAAACGCTACAAATCGACGCGCTGTGGCGCTAAAAGCACCGCGCACAATACAAAAGAAAAGCCACGTGGTTGTGGTGTCATCGCGCACGCCACGGTGACGAGCGAGCGCTGCAGAAGGTGAACACGAGGGGTGCCGTCCACGCTGGTGTCAGAGAGAGAGAGAGGGGCCAGGTAGCAGGAAGAAAGGCTCCTGGGCCGGAGAGACAAAGGAGGCTAGGGGTGGATGAGTACGGGGTAGCCTGGACGAAGGTCGAGGGAGTCAGGAGAGAGGGCGAGAGTCAGGGAGTTGGGGGTACTCGAGACAGAAAGAGGAGGTTGGATGTCGGTGTGAATAAATGGCAAGCAGCCCTGCACATTGTACCCTGGTCTCCGTCTGAGTCTGTAATCACGAAGAACGACTCGACACGTGTTTCTATGCCTCCGCTGAAGGAGCGCAGACTGCAATGGTTGACAATATGGTCCACAATTTGGGTTTGAAGCTATCGTGATTGCAGGAATCCATACTCTTTGGTTCTTTCGGTAAAGTCACGGAGGTATAAAATAAAATAAATCACGACGTTTCGATTGCAACACAAGCAATCATATCAGGGGGGAAAACCACAGCAAGAAAAAAATTAACCCGTAAAAACGAAGTTTTTCACTATAAATCCTTTATATGCGTGGCGGCTAGAGTCCTCTCGTCCTCTGGCTTGAGATGGCTGCCACCTATGGGTCAGATGAATGGCTGCCACCATTAAGCAATTGGTAATTAAATATAATTTAGTTTTCCTAAAAAGTGTCAAATTTTGGAGAAAAAAAATTCACGAAAATAAATTGTCACGCACAACGAGTTTGTGTGCAGAATTTCAGCTCGATTGGATCACGGGAAGTGGGTTAAAAAACGACCGAAAGATTTGCACGGTCGTAAGCAAGCAAGCAAGTGAACTTAATATAAAGGATTTAAAAAGGTTTTCTCGCTCTCCTACTTCAGCAAAAAACCTTTTTTTCTTACTGTGGTTTTCACACCTGATGAGGATTGCTTGTGTTGCAATCGAAACGTCGTGATTTATTTTATTTTATACCTCCGTGACTTTACCGAAAGAACCAATATACAATTTGGGTTGCATGGTCACAGTCGTACTGCTACTGTGACTTGCCTTTCATGCTTAATTCATGATGGAGATGTGGTATCTTCGAGGAGAAACATCAAAGGCAGGTGTGCGATGTTTGGCTCTTGCATTAAGTGATTGTTATGGACGTCGATTATTAATTTCAATATATTTAGGCCACCTGTGCTGTAATCTCCACTCTGCACGTGTTTCGTATTATATCTGGTTAGCACACCATCATCGGATTAGCTCTTAATCAACTCGCCTCTCATTGTCCGCACCTGAAATACGGGCTACTCTTATCCCTGATTCAACGGTCTCAACACAAGCATGGAAGCGCACTTATAAAAATTCGTTATTTCACGTCCGAATTTGTTTTCGTAATAGATCCAGGTGAATCAATTACATGCCTAATAATTGGATCCACCTATGTATTGCGGGTGACCCAATAATTAACATCCCAGTTATAACACATACTATATTGGTTAATCGAATCTTAAAAATTGGAGAACGTTCGAATCGCTAGTTCTGCTCAGATACAACGATCCACTTCCCGCCAGGAAATTCGAATTAAATATGTATGATTACTGTATGTATATTGTTTTACACTTCTAAAGACAGCGACCTCTAGCAGTTACAGGAACTGCTGAACAAGTGAAATTGAAGCTGGTTGTGATCACCAGCGAAACGGCGTACTACTCAAATTGTAAATGTTGTGGGTTTACTCTCCAACACACCGGTGTGCTGAAGTAGTCACCAATTATATTCTTGGTTCTTTCGGTAAAGTCACGTAGAAGGGAAATAATAGTGAACTATTTGTTTTTTGTAAACGTGACACATGTTTTACTGTTTGGCCGTGTCGGGTGGTGGAGGGTTACGACACATTTATAAATAACGCGATCTAACCCAAAAACGTTTATTATGAATAATATTGGTCGCAAAAGCGCGCGTGTTAAAGTGTTCCTTGCGAAAGGTTTCAGTTTTGGTGTTTTAACCAAACCGCTGCGCCACCGCTCCCTGCAGTGGGCATCGCGGCAGGCTCCGCCCACATCGCCTTGACGTCACGGAGCCAGAGGGCCCCGACTCGGCATCGCGACAGGCTCCGCCCATATCAGTGGGCCCCGACTCAGCATCGCGGCAGGCTCCGCCCACATCAGAGGGCCCCGCCCACACCAGAGGGCCCCGACTTGGCATCGCGGCAGGCTCCACCCACATCAGAGGGCCCCGGACTCAACATCGCGGCAGGCTCCGCCCACATCACAGGGCCCCGGACTCGGCATCGCGGCAGGCCCCGCCCACATCAGAGGGCCCCAGACTCAGCATCGCGGCAGGCTCCGTCCACATCGCCGTGACGTCACGGAGCCAAAGGGCCCTGACTCAGCATCGCGGAAGCGATCACCGCGGTCGAGGTGCAGCAACGGCAACGAAGGCGGCCGTCGCTTAAAACGTTCCCGACGACGACGACGATTGTCATAACGAGAACCACCAACAACGACGACGAGGTGACATTAACAGACGCGTTTAACATCGACGACCCGCTCGCGTGTTCGCGTGCGATACGATGGCGGCAAACGCGGGCGGCGGAGTCAAAGATGGCGAGGCTGAGGAGGTGCGTAGCCGTCGGCCCGACAACACCGCCTTCAAGCAGCAGCGCCTGCCCGCATGGCAGCCCATCCTCACCGCCGGCACGGTGCTGCCAGCCTTCTTCATCATCGCTGTCATCTTCATCCCGCTCGGCATTGGCCTCCTCATCACGTCCAACAACATCCTGGAGCATGAGGTGACGACGGTGGTGGTGATGGTCATGATGGTGTTGGTGGTGATGGTGGTGGTGTTGGTGGTGATGATGGGTGTTGGTGCTGATGATGGTGGTGATGGTGGTGGTGATGATGATGGTGGTGGTGATGATGGGTGTTGGTGTTGATGATGGTGGTGGTGTTGGTGGTGATGGTGATGTTTGTGAGGGGCGTGAGGCGGTGTAAACTAACACGGAGGGAAACCAAAATGAACAACGGAGAGACATGTTTAGTGCACGTTCGTTAACAAACGGCGATTTAAAGAAAAAACTCGATTTCAAGAGCCGCAATGGACGCGAATTCGAGACACGGGGTGGGATGGTCCTTCATCATCAATAACGCCACGAAAGCAGTCCCGGAAAGAGCCGCAGGTTGCTGTTCCCTGAACTCACCTGTGCTGGTTTCTGAGAGCGTGTGTTGGTGGCGGCTTCTGAGGTTTTGTTGGTGGTGGTTTCTGAGAGCGTGTGGTGGTGGTGGCTTCTGAGAGCGTGTGTTGGTGGCGGCTTCTGAGGTTTTGTTGGTGGTGGTTTCTGAGAGCGTGTGGTGGTGGTGGTTTCTGAGAGCGTGTGTTGGTGGTGGTGGTTGTTTTTTAGAGCATGTGTTGTTGTTGGTTGTGGTTTCTGAGAGCGTGTGTTGGTGGTTGTGGTTTCTGAGGTCGTGTGGTGGTGGTGGTTTCTGAGCGTGTGTTGGTGGTTTCTGAGAGCGTGTGTTGGTGGTGGTGGTTTTTGAGAGTGTGTGTTGGTGGTGGTTTCTGAGAGCGTGTGGTGGTGGTTTTTTAGAGCGTGTGTTGTTGTTGGTGGTGGTTTCTGAGAGCGTGTGGTGGTGGTGGTGGTGGTTTTTTAGAGCATGTGTTGTTGTTGTTGGTGGTGGTTTCTGAGAGCGTGTGTTGGTGGTGGTGGTTTTTGAGAGTGTGTTGTTGGTGGTGGTTTCTGAGAGCGTGTGTTGGTGGTGGTGGTTTTTGAGAGTGTGTTGTTGGTGGTGGTTTCTGAGAGCGTGTGTTGGTGGTGGTGGTTTCTGAGGTCGTGTGTTGTTGGTGGTGGTTTCTGAGAGCGTGTGTTGGTGGTGGTGGTTTCTGAGAGCGTGTGTTGGTGGTGGTGGTTTCTGAGAGCGTGTGTTGGTGGTTGTGGTTTCTGAGAGCGTGTGTTGGTGGTGGTGGTTTCTGAGAGCGTGTGTTGGTGGTGGTGGTTTCTGAGAGCGTGTGTTGGTGGTGGTGGTTTCTGAGAGCGTGTGTTGGTGGTGGTGGTTTCTGAGAGCGTGTGTTGGTGGTGGTGGTTTCTGAGAGCGTGTGTTGGTGGTGGTGGTTTCTGAGAGCGTGTGTTGGTGGTGGTGGTTTCTGAGAGCGTGTGTTGGTGGTGGTGGTTTCTGAGAGCGTGTGTTGGTGGTGGTGGTTTCTGAGAGCGTGTGTTGGTGGTGGTGGTTTCTGAGAGCGTGTGTTGGTGGTGGTGGTTTCTGAGAGCGTGTGTTGGTGGTGGTGGTTTCTGAGAGCGTGTGGTGTTGCTGTTGCCGTGTGAATATTTCGCTGTCGTTTTCACAACGTGTAGAAGTGACACTATATACGTTCCGTCAACGTACTGCGTGGCTTTAAAAGGGAACAAATATATACAGGATATGCGACGTTTCTGTAAGTGTCCCTTGGTAGCACATTGAGGCCAGGATAGGCAACAGTTGGAGGATTTGCCTCTGTGTGCTTTGAAGAGGGCTGTGGTCTTAAACGTCTTATGGAGATGTTGTTATTTGTGCTTGTACATCACAGCCAATCGCAGCAGAATCACAATTGTCGTAAACGATGGATGCTTTCTGGACTGTTATTGATATTGTGCGGTACTGCATTTTTAACTGTTGTTAAATGAAATCTTTCCGTGAACTGGTGTGCGTTCCAAACATGGGTTGGCTATTCTGAATGACACTCGCTCGGTAGGGTGTGTTCTGAACTGTGTGAACATGGGTTTTCAGTTACATGAAGGATGTTCATTCCTAATTGTGACATAGGTTGTTTCGTTTTTAATCTGTGGACTAAAATGTGGTGTTCTGAACCTGAAGGTATTGTACCGAATGAGCCGTGTACCTATTGTGTACTCAAGGGGCATTGCGCATAACTGCAGTAAAGTTGTGAACATTTGCGTGCTGTGTTGCAATTAAGTGACCCGCCTATAGTATGACGTTATTTTGTGACTTTAGTTTGCACTTAAGTCATCTTTTTGTTTCCAAATAACCATATGGACGGGAATGCATCCGATCCCGTCACATCTCAGAAGCTAAGCATTGTTGAGCCTGGATAGTGTTTGGATGGACGACCACTTTGCAAAATACCAGGGTGTTGTAAGCCGCTACGGGGCTATGTTGGCAGCCACAAAGGAAGTGTCACAAACATGCACGTGCTGTTATATGCGCCTATAGCTGCTACCCGCCTTCACACCACAACCCGCACTGACCATCGTGGCAAAAAGCATACTGCAGTCATATAAATCCCCATTACTCGCACGATTCGGAGAGGTGCCCTCTTCCAGCCGTGGATTGCCAGAAGTCTTGCACGTGTGCGTTCCACTAAGTGTTCTAAACTGGTTCGTCTGAATTGTATAGTTAAGGACTGGTATGCGTTGGCCTGTGACTGGGAAATGTGTTTGTTTTGGACTGTGCAGCATTGCACACCAGTGTTGTACAGGTAGTGTTTGTAAATCCCCATTCCATTACGGTGAGGTATTACACAGCACTTTAATACACTCGGCCTAATTATACATGGGGTGGCAGGATTATTGTAAGTGTTCAACCTTACAAGTTATCACCACTATCAGGCATTATCAATCCACTGCCGGATGAAGGCCTGTCCAAGCTGCCACCATAATCCGGCCAGCCTTTGCACATGGGTTGGTTTAAGTGCTCAAGACACGTTTTATTCCTTGCTGTCATGGAGTAACCGAATGTTATTTAACCTATGTGATAAAGGAATTGTGATGAGGATAGATGACAAATATCTCTGGAAGTGGATGGCTGCGACTGCAGTCGAGAACCATTCGGCGAGGATGTTTAGTGCAGTTTAACACGTAGCAGGCTTTTGCGACCAACATCATCCATAATAGAGTTTTTTTTGGGTTAGGTCGTGTAAATATATGTCGGGTGGTGGCGTGTTTTAACGACACATTTATATATTTACGCCATCTTACCCCAAAGAAAACCTCTAATGGATGTTTTGTGCACTCTCCACTAATACCTGACAAAGAATATGTTCTTTTGGTGTATCCTGCCAAGTGTTATCAATACATCCGAGTGAGGCTCAAGATATGAATAATAGACAACTCCTTTTGAGCTTTCACTTGGATCGCAAATCTCATTAATGTTTTAAAGGTCCGATTCTCATGGCCAGGCGATGAATGTAATTACTAAAAGAAGTCTGTTTATTATTTATTGGTCTTATTTTGTGTTGCTATTTGGAGATTGTATAGTGATGGTCAGTGGTAAAGGGATAAACTTGCAGTGCACGCGATGTGGTATTGACAGCTCCATGCTCCCAATTTCTTTCAGCTCGACTACACAGACAGCGACGACTGTGCACGTTGTGCCGAAGTGCGCATGTATTGGAATAACAGCTTCCAAACCTGCAGTTGCTCCATCGCCTTCAACTTAACCGAGAATTTTAAGGTACGGTTGGTGTTGCTCGGTGAATGGGTATTGGCGGTCGTGTTGCCATAATTTTTGACGATGAAGTGCTTGCCCATCACTTTAAATGTTTCCCTGCCCTGCTGTCATTGTTGTAGGGTCCAGTGTACATGTACTACGGGCTGTCCAACTTCTACCAAAACCATCGACGCTACGTTAAGTCCCGAGATGACAACCAGCTGTATGGTGTCAAGGCCTCCTTATTGGTGAATTAAAGTTTGAAATACAACACAAATTACATTATAATTTTAAAGGTTGTACAAATAACGTGTTTTTTTTTTTTCAACGATGCAGCGGTTTTCAGTTGTGCGCTCGTGGTTTGCATTTCACAGAATCCAAGCAGCGAGTGTGCTCCTTATGAAAAGAATGGCAGCATTCCGATTGCACCTTGCGGAGCTATTGCAAACAGCATGTTCAACGGTGGGAACACACACAACTACATCTTTCTGGATTGGCGAAATCGATGGCATTAAATGGCATCTATTGGAAGGTTGAGGGTGATGCCCGTTGTGTAATAGTTAGCACACTGGATTTTGGAGGTCATTGGTTAGATTCGATCTCCCGATGGAAGTTTAAACAAGGTGCAAGTTTAGTCAATGCCACTGCATGTCCACCCAGCAGTATAAATAGTTACACCACACTGATAGGCAAGTTGCATGTGACGGGAAAGTGTGGCTGCTCCCACCTGCCCCAAAGACATCCAGTGTGAAAGAGTAGGCCAAATACCCTCTAAGCGTTCCCTCGAGTGCAAGACGCGGCTGCCAGAAGTGGCGTAATCGAGCAATTGCAGGTTTGCACTTTGACTTTTTGCATAGGAAGTTGGCAGTTGTGACTTTTAACTTTCCATGAGCCCGAAAGATGTGAACTAATGCATAACTATAATAAAGCAAAGTGCTGGTTTAAAGAAGTAAATGTGAAATTCAAGTGTAGCAGATCGTAAAAAAAAATGAAAGGTCCCTTGTTGGAAATTTTGAGGGGGTGGGCATTTAGTGTAAAGGGAATACCACTCAAGCATGAAACAACACTGCATCCATATTACATCTGATATTTAAACCATATCAGCCAGTTATCAATAAGCTTTTAGATTCCTTAGTCTTCATGAGTTTGTTTATGAAATACTTTTCCAGACTTTAAGTTTATTAACTTTCCTTTGAGCAGAACCCCATTTAAAAATTAAATGTATCCCCGCTTTCATGTGACATTACTGTGTTGCTTCGCATTTTTGTTTGGCGATAGAATTTTTTACCTGTGGCACACTATGGGAAGTAAAAGTTATGCAAAAGGACTGACAGGCCAAGATGACCCAGGAAGGGATGCTGGAGTTAGTCCCCAAGACTGACATGGTGCAGAATGAGTAGCAGGAATAACGAAGCGCTTGGCAGCAAGGGGAGAAGGAATGACTGGGCAAATGTGTAGGGAATGAGGGTTAATGTGAGGGAAGAGAAAGTGGAAGTGAGATGCATGCGGCATCTATCTTCACAGGATGCAGGGATAGGCAAGGGATTCAGGGTGGGGATCACCGTACAAATCAACTGATTTACCGGATGCTTGAGCCGATGTAAATATAGGTTTTTTTTAATCTAAATTTTACAAATGTTTCCCTTGAAAAGAACACATTTAGGCTCAACATTTTCACACGATTATAAAGGACTGTATTAACGACTTGTATGTACCTTTTGTTGATTCTGGCAGATACACTAACGTTGTACATGGCAAACGCTACCGACAATGTTCCGGTGCCGATGATAAAAACTGGAATTGCCTGGTGGACGGACAAGAATGTAAAATTTCAGAACCCGGAGCCAAAAAACAATCTCACCAGTGCTTTTGCAGGTTTGTATATGACCGCCACATTTGCCACAAGGATGAGTGACATTACAAAGATGATCCATTCATCTGGAAACGTGGAGCTGCAAAGCAATTTTTATATGGTCACCATGCTTGTTTTATTCATCCGACGTGTTTTTGGGTTGTACCACGTGTTCAACACTCTGTCCGACGTTTCCCTAAACCATCTGCGAGCCGATTCGAAAACTTTTCAGAAGCTCCCATCATCACGTAGAAAGAAACGTCGGACAAGTTCGACACGTGATAACAACCTGAAAAACACATCCCGGAAGCTATATTTGCACAATAGCAAAAAAAACATACACCGTAATGTGTTTTCGTCGCAGGCACTACCAAGCCGCTGTACTGGAATAGATCTATTTCTGAACTCGATGAACTGGACAGCAACAACAATGGCTTCATGAACGAGGACTTCATCGTGTGGATGAGAACAGCTGCCCTGCCCACGTTCCGCAAGCTCTACCGCCGCGTCAACATGACAGACAACGGGCTGCCCGCTGGCTCTTACCTCCTCAAAGTGGACTACAGTATCCTTTCACTTTCCAATGCAATTGCTGTGACTATAGGGGATGTACAGTAGCCCATTTGTGTTGATATAAATCTTTCTTTTTTAGTGGCCCACGTCGCTGTTTTAACAATGCTTTTCCGCAGCTTGGAAAATGGGTATTGAGGTCTGGAAAGGTAAGATAAGATTGAAAGTATGCTTTAAAAAAAAATCACAATTGTATTGAAGCTATAACTGGTTGTAATGACTTGTATTGGGTGGACAGCAAGTCCCTATCCCTTTACCTCCTGGTCTACTGTAAAACCATGGTTTGTATATGATCGCATTGTGTACCTTCATTGAATGGTGGAAAAAATGCAATTACATCTATAGTATTTTTTCTCCATTTGTGTTTGGTGTATTTGCTTGAGCACTGGTTTCCCACTGCACTAATATCTTGGCCAAGAGTTTGATTCCCAGCCATGGAGTATGGTCAAACAACCCACATCCACCAGTGGATTGATAGTGTTGACAATTATCGTTGTGGTTTATATTTGCCCGGAAAGTTTCCCACCCGCAGCGCGCGCTCCAGTCTTCCTTAACGCAGCTCCACAGACTTTCCGGTGATGAGCTTTGGAGGCAGAAAGCGTATGATCCTCAGCACCACCTCGTGGATGGGCGGAAAGAACCCCTTCCTCGGCATCGCCTACATCACCGTGGGCACCATTTGCTTCGTCCTGGGCATCGTGCTCTTCATCATCCACCAGAAGTACAGCAAGCGCCCAAACGATTCCACAGATCCCAACACCAACTGAGCCTTTTTGCACCTGGTGTGGCCTCTTTATTCTAGCCCAAACCTAGAGTATTTGTTAAATTTGGTTGTGTTTCAGCGTAAGGTTACCCATCTCAAGATTAGTGTGTAAGGGGAGGGCCAGTGGAAACCTGTAGACGCAGCCAATATCAATTAGAAAATGTCACATTGGCTTGAGGAATTGTATGGTATATGGTACAAACTAAGGTACATCGAATGACATTTCTTTGAGGAAAACTGATAAACTAGTTGGTGACTGGGTCTAGGCATGAGGGTAATAATTCCATAATTTTAAAAAGGTATAAACTATGTTTTCCATATATTGTATATTGGTTTTATTTTAGCTAAAGTCAGATTATCTTTTGCTCGGCCTCATTGTTCTATTAACCTTGATAGACATGTAAAAATTATTTATGAACCTCAGCACTGGGAAATTGTTAAAGACTATCATTGTTTTGCAATGAATGTAGCAGGGCACACGAGTGAACGATGTGAAAAGGCATTTTAAAATTGCATGCTAAATGAAAAACCCATGATGTGAATCTTCTGCTTTGGTTGGTGTTCAGAAGCATGTGTATAACTCCTTCATAGCAATGCTCACCTGAGTGTTAGACTGTTCAGAGTTCATTAAGGCCACGCAAATGAGCAAACATTGGCACCTGCCGAGTGTCAACATGTGCATTACGCTGGCATGCGCAAGAGTTTCAACACACAATCAAAAAAATACGCTGAGTGTTGCAGTATGGCCTTGCACTCTGTAAAATCGTGGCCCAAATACAGAGCCATCCTTGCTGTCATGAAAAATTATTGCACTGGCAAGTGGGGGGGGGCAACAGTAAGGCACGGACTGCAACTGTTTTGATAGCTTTAGAAGCTCAAATACAAACCATGCCAGAGGAGACACTGGGAGGCATAATCTACAAGCATGCACACATGCTGATATTCACAGTAGTGGAAAGTTGGTTATGCAATGCTATAGACTTGTAATTGGGTGTTGGAATAAACGTTTGCCTTGCATTAATTTTTCACCATAAGGTTATTGTACAGGTTGAATTATTGTAGTGCTGTTTCTTTTTTAAGCTTTTGCATTCCGTATCTTTTAATTGCGGCACACTCAATGGGGAACGATTTTTTTTCAGTTTAGAACATGTTAATTTTGCTCCTGATGGAATTGGCAGTTACATTGGTTATTTGAAAAAAATTTGACCAAATTTCTAAAGCATGAAGTATAATTTGGCAAAACACTGGAAGGTTTGGGATGAAAACCACTACCCTAACAATTCCCACCTGGTAGTGTGCTTAGCACCAACTTCTATAACTTTAGCTTCTACACTGAATTTTGAGATGTAAATGTTAAATTCAAAGTTTGGGACAAATGCCTTGTTGTAATTGCTCATTCAAATATTAAAGTTGACCTTGGGTAGTTTTGCACTCTTTAAATAAGGCATTACTGTGTTAAAGTTACTCCAAAGCATTGTACAAATTGTGATCTGTCTGCTTATTTTCTGTCAACATTGCTTTTAATAGCATGTGCTTGTTTCCAGTGTACAAATGCTGTTTGTTAATCTCAATGTGCTAAAGACGGCGAATAAAATCTTAAAGACTATTGAAGTGTTTCTCTTTAACTTAAGTTTATTTTCTTTGGGTTTTAACCCGAGGTTCATAAGCAGCAGGTCTTAAAGCATTCACAACAGACACAAGAAAAAAGATTCACTGTTCAGAAAAGTTTTTTTATAACACCACTACATTCAGTCACATACAATATCCAAACACAAGATTACGATTTACAAAAATAAAACTGACACCTTTTGCCAACAAAGTAGTTGCTGACCACACTTGTTCAGGACTGGGTTAGTGTGTACATTAGTGATTTTTCAAACAAAGCCAGATACCACCAACATCATACAAGACTGTGCAACGCTAGACCAACCAGAACGTGTACAACAATGACCGCCAGGGTGAACCAGAAAAGGACGAGGATTTACATAAACAACATTCCAGTATCTACATACCTATAGCTTTCTAATTGAAATGTTGCATGGTCCTGCCCCTGTATTAATGACTTTCAAGAGCAGGCTTGTGTGCACGAGTCATGGGATTTGGTAAAAATTAGAAAAAATATCTCCTACTTTTAAAGGGTTACTTTTTAATGCAGTGGTTGTCACATGTCTTTGGTGATGACTGCAAGGGTAGGAATTTTAGGACCACAGAAATAGCTAATAAAACATCACAAGAGAGATCGCTCGCATTGATGATGTAAAAAACCAAGCCAATCCAAGCTCGCACCACACCAAGGGAATCCATCTAAGCACGAGCTTTATGGGTGACACTTAACATGGTGCTATTTCAAAGTCTGGCTGGATTGGTACTTTTTTAACTCAAGGCAAAAGCTGACTTCCATGTAATTGATTTAAAAATATATGTGTAGTGCTTATAAAAACCACCCACCCCAGAGCAATAATCAGCCTTCCCTTGTGGAGCTCAGCTCTGCTTCCTCCATATAATCGGCCTTGTCACTGTTTTGTGAGCAGAATGTGTTGTCCAAGGTCACATCCTCCACCTAGAGAACATGCATGGCAGCACAACAAACCACATCAACGGATTGACCCTTAATTCTGTTGGATCACTTGCATCAACAGTTCAACCTCAATGTACATTGATAGCGAATAGCCAGAGTAGGTTTTCTAAAAATAATATTTCAACAGCTATTGTAGATACTGTTGTTACGCTTCATGACCCACAAAAGCCCTATCCCTCACTTTTTTCAGGAGCCTGCAATATTTTCTTCAGTCAGGGAACAAAAGCTTGTTGTGTATAATGCAAATTCACTCATTTGCAGGTAATTAAATTTGGACCATGATGTCACGGGAACTTTAACCGCCGGCTTGAAGCAGACTTATTTTAAAGCTACACCTGCAGTATTAATCAAGGTGGCCACTAGATTCGAACCGTGACCCTCTGCAACAAGCAGCAAACGTGCTGGGCCATACCACTGCCCCGTACCTCGGCCGTCTATTCCGGGCTATAATACGCGAGTTAGCAGCTTTAGGGACGTTCAGTTGAGGTTGGTAACTTTTAGACTTTTTAAAAGCGTTAATAAAGTTTCAAACTCAAAATGGACACCCCAGGAACGTTTATGCATTTTTTTTGGATGCGTCTTCATATAACTGCTTAACGGATGGCACCGACACAGCTTGTGACTAATGGGCAGGTAATTTTCTGGCCAAGAGGCTGACCTTGGCACTTGCGTCGGAAGGTTCTGCTTCGATTGACAGGTCGTCTATCTCCTCGGCAATGCTCTCCTCCGTCTTCGTGTGGTCCGACCTGTGGCTCACACTGCACACAACGAGGATTGTCAATGAGAGTTTTTCAGCCCAAACTTATCATTATACATCAGAGACAATTTGTAAGCACACCACACACAAGTGGTTTACGATTTTATTCGTCTAGACAGTTGTTTGGGGTGGAGTGGAGGCTCAGTGGTTATCACACACCACACAATGAACCTGGCCACCCGAATTGGACACCCACCCGTGGCTAACATCAGTGACAAGTGATATCTGACCAGCGTGATGACATGTTAAAACTACCCCAAGTGGAGATGCCTCCTTCCACCAGCAGCAAATGGATAAAACCGTAATCATTTAACTTGTTTTCTTCTTGACTAAACATACCCATTTACTTGATGACTATCACCATTTTTATTCTTTGGGTCTTTCGGTAAAACCACGTAGATACAAATTTTTATAAAAATATCACGACGTTTCGATCTCAACACAAGAAAATCGTTGATTGCTTGTGTTGCGATCGAAACGTGATATTTTTATTATTTTTTCTATCTACAGTAGAACCTCTGGTCACGAACGCTTCCGACCACGACCAAATCGGGTTCCGAACAAAATTTCACAACATTTTTTTAATCTGGTCACGAACACATACTCGGGTGGCGATCAAACGCGGCCGATTTCCCCTTCCGCGGCATTTTTTTTTGTAAGCGCCAAATTTCCTGTTGTTTGTTTACAACAGCAACCCACGTGTGGCCGCTTGCTCAGTCAGTCTAGCTTAGTAATCAGTCTCGGTCAGACGTGCGCTCATTCGCTGTGAACTCTGTGCAGTATTTTGCGTATTTTTGCATTAATTTTGCAATTAGCCATGGCCTCTAATCAAGTGAAGAGTGGTAATGTTGGTGAGAAGAAGGTTTTAAAGAAAATTTAAATCGAAGTGAAGAAGGAAATTATTGCAAAGTATGAGCGTGGTTGTGCGTGTTACCGATCTTGCTGCAGAGTACAAGAAATCAAAGTCTACGATCTCGACTATTTTGAAGCAGAAAGAGGCTATTAAAGCAGCTCATGTTGCAAGGGGAGTTACAATGTTAACCAAGCAGAGGCCTCAAGTGCTGGAAGAGGTGGAAAAACTGTTGTTCAAGGTTTTCTCAGTGTTATTCCATGTTTTTACATTTAGTTGACTATTACACTGTGAATTCTATGGCATAATTAACAATTTTTGTGCTTAAAAATAAAAAAACTATATTTATATACAGTTCGTAGGAGTCTGGAACGGATTAATCGTATTTACATACAATCCAATGGGGAAATTAGGTTCGAGTCACGACCAAATCGGGTTGCGACCGAAGTTATGGAACGAATTATGGTCGTGACCAGAGGTTCAACTGTACGTGGGTTACCGAAAGACCTAAAGAATATGAATTCCTGCAGTCACGAAAGCTTCAAGTCAAGATTTATCACCATTTTATGAAAATATTAAACACGCCCAGCACGTGTTTATCGGTCAAGGTTGAGACAGCTACGCCGAGAATAGAAAGCACAGCAGTTAAATACATAAAGCGACCGAGTAATAACCACCCAGATAATGTTGTGGTTACTAAGGGTCAATGCGGTCAAGAAACCTTGCAGATTTAACAACTTATTCAAAGCGTAATTACATTTCTAAGCATGCCTTATTAAAATTACACGACAGAAATGTCCACTGACCTCTGAAAGTCATCCTCGTAATCTTCGCCTTTCCCTACATCAGAAAAAATACCATTAAAGCATCAACTCAAATACTCAGAGTAATTTAACAGCAAAGTTACATACGAAAAAAAAAATTCAGAAGAATGTTTAATGGACACATACCCAGATCGAGCTTTCCAACTATGGAATTCCCGTTTTTTGTCTCCACCTTGGTGGTACTCTTGCTTTCGTCTGGAAAACAGAAAGCAGAACAGCAAAGTTCAGCTCTAGCAATGCCATTAACTCAGGAAGTATTTCCCCATATGGGAGGAAATTGGAACATTTGAAGAATAGACACACACACACACTCACCAGGGGACAACTTCAAAAGTCATCACAGATAGGCTTACCACCACCCACTTGCTGTACTGCCATCTCATGGCCATCTCGCAGCCCAGTGGATTTGAGTCTGAAATCTATTATCCACCAAACACCGCATCTATATTACATGTGAGCATCATCATGTCTGGCTCCCACAGTGAAAACATTTTACTCACAAATAGGACAAACCACTAAAAGATGGCTGAGGTCACATGAAATATTAACACTGAAAACCTCCACTCAGTACCACTCAGCAATTTGCCGACAACCCACAGGAGGGGTGGTGGCTTTCACCTTTCTTGTCATCAGCTGGGGAGTCTGCAGCATGGGATGTAGCCGTGATATCAGCTGCAGAGTCCTGCTTGTCCTTGTCTTCTTCCAGTAAAGGTGAGTCGGAAGACCTACCAAGGCCAGGCAGCCTGCAGAAGCAAAACAAATGTCTCATCAACCGATTTGTTTTCACTCACCCCACGATATTTTTGCGCCTCCAATTTGCACGGTCGGCTACGTGCGGCGCGAAAGAAGTTCGACAACATACACAGCAGAAATCCACTCCGATGAAAAACTCATCGGATATATTTACCGACTCCATTAATTTTCGAATGTCTATTACATCTGCTTATTTGCATTATTATAAACCGGCTATATGGAGATGGAGCTATGGTTCCGTGCTAAGTGCTCATCTATCCGAGTTGGAGTCCCGGCTAAGGCTAACATCAGTGACGAGTGATTTCGGAACTGGTGCTGAACTACCTACCCCCTTTAATTTTCGATTTAAAGCTTTCGTGACTGCAGGGATTCATCTTCTTGGTTCTTTCGGTAAAGTCACGTAGAAGGGAAGTAATAAAATAATAAAAATAAAACACAAAATAATTCGTGAGAATTCGTGAGAATTATTTTATATAAATAATTCGTGATAATTATTTTATTATGTTTTATTTTTATTATTTTATTCCCTTCTACGTGACTTTACCGAAAGAACCAAGAAGATGAATACCTACCCCCTCTTCACCAATCGGCACGGACCAGTGTGGTGAAATGTATCAAACAACCGCCATGACCAATATGGTTTGAGGAAGCCATCATCTAGCAATGGAGTGAGAAACGGCTGTAAAATATTTTGATGCTGATCAGAAAGCTCTTCACTTTATTATGCACCAAAATAAACACCGGCAAAAATGGAACATCTCGGGTATAACAGTAAGATTAAACACCCAGTGGACATACTTAATCCTATTTGCGCATTGTTTACACTACTTCACTCGTCTTTTTATCTTCAGTAAAAAAAGATAAGGCGCATAACATGCCTCCTGTTCACCCCTGCAATGTAAACGCCATTCCATTACATTGTTTAAAATGAATACACTCAAACAAGAGAAAAACATCCAAATGCACTGGTAGCCCCACCAAATAGCCTGAATAAAGTAAACAATACAATGCATGAAATGAGACAAAAACGGCAACTAGACAACATTAATGTACAGTGATTACAGCGTCTAATAGGGAAAGTTAGCTAGATGATTACATATCTGGCAGATTCTTACCACTTTGCTTCTTCGCCAAAATGATCATCGCGTGCATCATCATCATCAGTGTCGCTGTTGAGTGCCGATTTCAGAGGGTGCGAGGAAAGTGAGAGGAGCACATGGAATGGGCGGGTGAGTGGTGGATGTGGAAGAGAAATTCCAATAAAACATCGTGCAGCGTGCGTGACAGGAGAGGCAAGCCATGCAAGGAACGCGAAGCGATATTTTTCTCAACATGTTAAGAGAGACCCCGTGACAAATCACCAACTTATACCAAGTATTGCAAAGCCGATATTGTTCACAATAGAAACAAGAGTCTTGTGAATGCTGAGTGGTAACACTTTTTAACAAGCCTAAGCTACCAAGTCGCATTCGTGGATACAATTAAATATAACCTACGAACATATCACCAATCACGATAACGAGTTGGGATGGTGTGAATTATCTAATTCAACAGAATGTGATCATGCTTGAAGGTGAAAATAAATATATATCAAGTGCTGCCAGCTATGGGTGTTGATTGAATCTCCGCACCTGCAGTTTAATTAACTGATGCGATTCAAGTCAAGAATGTATTTTTTTTACATTGTGGTGAACACCAACACGTCTAGTGGCTGCACCGGTGATGTAAACCCATGGCGTACACACACATGCGCGCGCATCCCAGACAATTGATTCTCGTGCAGATGAACGTGTGCATGTACCTCGAGCTTGACAGTTGACAAGAAAATTGACGCGTCATTCCAAACCTGCGCTAAAATATAAATCCGAGGGCTCCTGACCTTCCGTAGACTTTGTCGGGCTTGGGAGACAGGTCGTCAAAGAAAGAGTCTCCGTATTCCTCCCCATCCTCGTCCTCCTCTCCCAGCTTGTCCGCCCCACCCGCTGCCCTCGCCGCCACAGGCTCGGTCTGCTGCTCGGAGGACCCTCCGTGGAGGCCGTTGCCAGCAGCCGAGGTCGCTTTGACCTCCGGGACGGACTGCACGGCGGGGCCCTTGCTCCGGAGTCCGTCAGAGCTGGAGTCGTCACTCAGGCTCGCGTCTGGGGTCTTGTGATGAGCCGTAGCAGACGGATAAAAGTACAACGCACTCTGCTTGTCACTCTGCTTGTTGTGTTTAGTTTGCTGTCCTTCCCCCGCACCTCCGATTAGCACGGTTGGCAATGTAGGGTGCGAAAGAAATTCAACATACATACGAGTACTGCCCTCTTTGTCCTGCTCTGCTTTCAGGCTTGGGGTAATGCGACTGTCACTGCAGTCGATTAGACATTTTCCAGTGGATACAATTTTACTTTTGGTTTTTGCTCTGGGAATACTGTCGTTTTACAGTCACTTGTAAGGTATTACATCTGTGTAATGATTGTTTTACTTTCTTGTCCATATATGAAAAAAAATTCATTGATGTAAAGAGATATTTCCACAAATTTTCTGTTCACCCATTGACACTATATCCACTATTCTCAATTAATCTCCGAGTGGTGTATTCAACTTGCAATCCAAGCATGAAACCCCAATTTGTCAATGCTCAAATAAAATCGGGGAATTAAAAAAAACACAAAACATTATCACAAATTTGCAAATGAATTCATGAAAATGCACCCTCTGCTCCTGGTAAATCGACATAACCACCTAGATTTTCTTACACCAACTAAAACACAAAAAGTCCAGTAAAACCGTTAAGTTCAAAGTAGGTTTTTAACGTACATTACCCTCCAAACATGACAGACGTGCACTAGGAACACCGTGTAATGAAGAAAAAGGCTTGTTAGTGCATGTTAATGGAACGTAGGCAATGGCATGCAGCAGCGGAAGGTACCAGCGTACACCACAACTTCGCGAGACAAACTCATGGCAGACGCTGGAAGGGAGGCAACTGCAGTATGGACTGCGAGACCGTGTGCTAGTGAGTTAGTCCAGAGTATCGGGGAATCCAACATCATCAGAACGGAGGTGAGATTGGGAAAACGGGGACGGACGTGACAGTTAACGTTGAACTCTCCTCTAAAGACTGAACGCATTCGAGGACTCACGCTATACAAATAAGCATTCATTGGAATGTTTGCATCCAGGACTGATCGCATTGCATAACAGAGCAGCTATGCCGTACGCAAACACGTCATTAATATTATCCAGGTGACTCAATTAGTAAATGAAAACTCAAAATAAACCCTGTTGACGGCATTGCCATGAGTTATTGCATTACACATGTACTTCAATACATTGTGTAATCGCAAGCGTGGCCGGTATGATGACAGTACATGCTGAAAGGATGGGGGGCCCATCTGCTGGATACGGTCCTGGACAAAACATGAACCCACTGAACCTGGTTCCCTCCGGCAGCCTGCGGCCTTGTTTTACCTTCCGCTGCCCTGCTCTCTCTTCTTTGACTCTGGGAGCTTTAGAGCTGCCTTTGTAAATAGGGATCTGAGTGCAAACGAGACACACACGTAACAGGCGGTGACTCCGGTAGGGGGGGGGGGGCGCGTATGGCGCAAGAGGCTCGGAAACACAGGCAGAAAGAAAGCGTGTCGAGATGGCTACCACGATATCTCTGTACGTGCGAGCGCTAGCTCACTTCAAATGTATACTTGCTACAATCCAACTGTGCAATGCCATGTCCAGAGAATTCCCATTTTGGAGCAGCAGTTGTCTTATGAAGGCAGGTCGAAGTAAAGTCAGTTTGTGTAAATTTGAGAGGTGGTTGGATGACTCGGAGGTCAGCTGGCACAGTAGAGATCAATGGTTCTTCAAGTGCAGTGAGTTGATGGTTTCAGCCTAGTCATCAAATACTGTACGAAAAACAATCACATTAATATTTGGTTCTGCACTTAATGTGGCTTAATTCCAGCTCTAAGAATGAATATGTCGGTTCGACTGCCATGCAACGAACATTACTCTCATATGCAGAGCAGATGGGAAAGTGCTGCCCTCTATTGTATGAACCAGAGGTAACTTGAAGGGAAGTCAGCGGTGGCTCTGTGATATCCACTTCCGTGGGCCATTCTCTTACATGAAGGGTTGTACTGCTCCGTGACGTGATGCCGATAGCACGATCGGAATAACATTGGGGGAATAAAACGTACAAACGTTTTAAACACCAAAACATTTAAAATACACATTTAGTCAGTTTTACAGTAATACAATATTGCCCCTGTGGTCTCTAATGGTTCAAAGAAGGCATGCTGGAGAAAAATCTTGCAGGGATGACAGCTCTCCCTTGCCTGCCTGACCACTGGATATCCTGGTAGCACAGTCAGTGGGTAATCACTGCTCACTCACTGCCTCTTCTATTTAGTCGGCGACTTGATAAAGCCAAACTTGCGGCACATTAGGTTTGAATCTGTCCTGATGAAAAATAAGAATAAGTTTTACTCTTTCTGGTAAAAAAAACTGGTGTTTAGATGTTCAAACACCAAATAGATACTTTTTGCAATGCATCAAGTCTGCATTAACCACATGTACTTGCGGAAAAACATGCAAACAATATATGCATTCTTCTTAAAATGGATTAGCCTACACCAGAGACAGCCATCTTTATGGCCTTAACTCACCAGTGTTACACCAGAGAATGCAAAAAGGTGAAAAATGCAAAGACAATTCAAGTATCTTATAGCTCAACTAGAGCAGTTATATCTTTGGGACCTTTTTGCCAGTATCTTCTGGGTTTGCGTTAAAAGTGTGGCTAAATTCAATTAGACTTTACCATACCACAGTTGTGCAGGGACAAATCTTAACCATAAATAGGTAACTACTTTCTGTACCACTCCAACGTATGGTAAAGATCTAAAAATGCTGCCTCTATAGTGAACATCTTAAGTAATGAAATACAAACCCATCATCAAATTACCCAAATGGCAAAGGGTAATTTGTGCACAGGATGCTTTAGCCATCAATGCCTCACCTTGCTGAGGGTAGGGGGACTGATGGACCGAGACTCCGACAGTTTCCTCATGGAGTGGACACTGTCCGCATTATCACTTTCGCCCTGTGAGCAACATCCAACACACAGCATTTCAGGAGAGATCTAAATTTTTCAACAAAAGCCAATAATGTGGTGAATGGGTTCTCCATTCAAAAGGATTACCTCCTCAACCGGCAGTCTTAACCTGAACAGGTAAGTCTACTCTGGACATCCATACCTCAAAGGAGCCTTTTCTGATGCCTCTGGCCCTTGAGCGCTTTAAAATCTCCAGCAAGAGCGGTGCTGACTTTGTGGAGTCTGTTTCCACGATGCCCAGCTTCTGAGTCAGACCCCCTCTATCGTCCAGACCGATCACCTGCAGCATAGAAATCATCATCATCAATCACGTATTACTTATACCACGCCTCCCGTGCAGAACACCTCGAGGCACACTGCGGTGGCTCGTGTCTCTGTGTGGTCTAATGTGAATGCAGTAATCGCCTACAAGTGGGCATTCGTCTGCCAGTATGGAGAAATGTTCCTCCATGGTCGTTTCCCGCGGTAAGTAATTTGTGAAAAATTTATCAAATTCGTACCACCACCACCAACACACACACATGGCCTATTTTTTTCGTATAACGTCATGAAATGTTTTACTTCCAATGTGAAGTAGATGTCGCATATACTTGGTTAATATACCTGCAGTATTAATTAAGACGGTCGCTGGGCTCAACAAGTGGCAATCGCACTACTGCTGGGCAATGTAAACTCACCCAAACACTAATAACCTCACACTGAGACTGGATACATCTTCTTGGATCATAGCGAAACATTTTCTCACCGTGTTTGTCTCCGGTGTGAATACGGCCAAAGTGAAGTCCAGGTTAAAAAATTGTAAAAACTCCGTGACGAGACTGGCTATTAGAAGACCTGCACATACCAGTCAAAGGACGCATAATAAACTTTTAGCATTCAATAAACACTCACAAATTTGGAAATGTGGTCATGAAAAACAAAGCATTTTACTTCACAACAGTGCATGCCACGTTGACGTGATGAAGCAACTTACCATCTTTTGAGTTTAAGAAATTCTTGAGTTGCTCATTCACCAAGGGTGTTTTATTCTGAAGCAGAAAGTGGAGTAAAATCCGATCGATTACAAAATTCCAAGCGGTAATTCGTAGACGGCTTTGAAAGATTTAACAGCCATAAATAATGAATGCAATAGATACCTGCACAGCCTCCTGCTCTTCCAATGCAAGAAATACTGCGGCACGGAGTTCTGCCTAAAAAAAAAACATCACAACGAATTAACATCACCATCATCACCGCCGATATTTCACTTCGGGGACACGAGTGCTAGACACTTCTTTTTTTCGTTATCCAAAAAGCAATGCTTTGTTAAAATTAGTATCATCAGCCATGGACTAGCCACTGGAGCGTCAAGGCCTCCCAATATTATCATCATGCTTTATGGGCCTACTATGGCAAAATCTACACCCTGCACATAAACTGGTCTCATGGTTCAATTTCCAAAGTGGATGTGCTCTCAGGATCGTTCTCTCTTTTGGCTGCCATTCCATCATGAGTCTCATCCGTTAGTCATCAAGACTTTTTGGCTTCGTGTCCTGTGAACACACCCCATCTCGTAGCAGACATGGGCGAGCTAGGCAGCACTGTGCCTGGAAAGTGCTTGGATGCCGAGCGACCATCATGCATGACTGATTCTTCAAGGCCACTGCCGGCTTTTATTATACTTTAAGTTCATTATCATGTTACGTCTTTTTTAACGTATTTATATTTTTCTTGTTTAAATAGTGTCAGCCGCTTTTACATTTGTCTTGTAAAGCACTTTGTATTGCATTTTACGCACGATTGTGCTATACAAGTAAAATTTGATTTGATTTGTAGGCAGTGGACGGTGCAGCAACATCTACTGCCACATGCCGACTGCACTTTTATGCACCAACATGCACTGTCATCAACCCGCACTGACCGGCCGTGGTTTGAAGTGTGGTTAAATAATCCCCGTGGCCGGCCACTGCGTGGGTTGAAGTCTTCATCCAGGGCTGGATTAACTAAGAGGCTGCACGTGTTACTCTATGTAGCAGAGTATAGTCGCATCACGACTGTAATGGCTGTCAAGCTGTAATAAATCTCAGTGTGTTTTTAACAAGAGGTGCAACACGAAAACAAACATCTTCTACGCCATCCCTCACACACGGAGTGTCCAATCGCGCTATTAAAGAGCGCCTATCTGAGTGTTTAAAGTACTGCAATGTACAGTTTACCACGCTCGTTCATTCAAACTCGGTGTGTAGTAGCTATGACCATATTCATGTAAGCATTGTCCCCATCGCAAAATAGGAGCAGTCATCGCACAGCAGATTTTTTTACCCCGTGCTAAAATAAACCACACCAAAGGGAAATAATACAAAATAAAACATAATAAAAATTCTCACGACGTTTCGATTGCAGCACAAGCAATTATCATCAGGTGTGAAAACTACAGCATGACAGCTAAAATGTTCTTGCTGTAGTTTTCACACCTGATTATGATTGCTTGTGTTGCAATCGAAACGTCGTGAGAATTTAGATTGTTTAATTTTTATTATTTTATTATTTCCCTTCTACGTGACTTTACCGAAAGAACCAAGAATATGAATCCCTGCAGTCACGAAAGCTTTAAATCGAAAAATAAACCACACCATTAAAGAGTCTATTTTTTTATCTCTCTGCTCAATTAAAATTCATACAAACGAATTAGAACGCCTCCATCCATTCCAACTTCAACAGTGCTGGTTTAGCTGGCCGCAAGGCGTTTTGAGCTTTCTGGCCTGTAAGCCAGCAAATGTGATGTAAAAAAATATGGACATTTTCTTGGTTCTTTCGGTAAAGTCACGTAGAAGGGAAATAATATAATAATAAAAATAGAACATAATAAAGCAGCCGCCCTCAGGTGAAGAACAGAACACTGTCTTTCCGACAGCCCTGTTCTTCACCTGAGGACGGCTGCTTGCGTTGTGGCCGAAACGTCGTGAGAATTTTATTATGTTTTATTTGTATTATTTTATTATTTCCCTTCTACGTGACTTTACCGAAAGAACCAATAAGATGAATCCCTGCAGTCACGAAAGCTTTAAATCGAAAAACATGAACATTAGTAAATTTCAAGTAAAAAAAAGTAAATTCGATTTCTGGATCCTATTTGTAATGCAGTAACAATACAACAATGCCATAACTACCACTGCACTTGACTTGCAGACATTTGTACAAGTGTGCAATGTGGTGCAGTCGTCAATCCACTGCTGGATGAGGCCCCTCACGCCGTTACGTTTGACCATACTTCACCACGCTGGTCTGTGTGGGTTGGCAGAGTATGGACATACTGTACGATACGTGTACTTTGTTGACCACAACAGACCCCCCCCCTTCACATTCAACACCGATATAAACAATCGCATTAAGTGATAAATAACAATACATCAAACAATTAACGTTAAAAATTAACCACCTTCATAATTATTATTGTACAATAATGAACAGGCCCTGACCAGATAACATTAGTTCAGTAGGCCAACATTAAAATACATTTTATTTTACACTATGAGTCCTCCTTCACCAGTGGCAAAATATAAAGGTGTCAGTTTTTGTACCAGTTGAAGGGTAAAAACCTATCACTACATTTTATTTGTACTTACGTTAACTGTTGAAATGAAGTATTTTAATAACTTTGTTACCCTAAGTCAGCTACGTTGCTGCGTTGTTGGCAATGTGTACAGTACGGTACTGTACTCCTATACCGGCGCGGTGAAGTATGGTCAAACACAACGGCGTGAGGGCCTCATCCAGCAGTGGATTGGCCACTGCTCAACGGGCACAAGACGAATCTTCATGGTTCTTTCGGTAAAGTAACGTAAAAGGAAAATAGTAAAATAATAAAAGTTAAGTAATAATAACACGTAGAAGGGAAATAGTAAAATAACAAAAATAAAATAATAAAATTAAATTCTCACGACGTCTCGGCCACAACACAAGCAGCCGTGATAATTCTATTTTATTGTTATTTTTATTATTTTACTATTTCCCTTCTACGTGACTTTACCGAAATAACCAAGCAGACGAATCCCTGCCGTCACGAAAGCTTTAAATCGACAAGTTTACGGGGCCTCACCTTGATTTTGTTGAGGACCCCGTTCCCCTCCAGGGTCTGGACGAGGAGGTCTCGAAGCTCTGTATCCTCCTCGGCCGACATGTCTGCTCCTCCCGCGCGCTCGAAGGACGCCGCCAGCTTTACAACGTTGAATCCTTCCTCCTCCTTCCTTCCTTCCTTCGTTCCTCCTTCTTCTTGTTCCTCGGCGGACTTACGGCTTCTCACTCCCCACCGCCACCAAGCAAACAGAACGGCACTCGGCCCCAACGGCTGATTGATTAATCGCGCGGTGACGTCACCGCCGTTCGTGATGACGTCATTGTATTCCTCGCGATGACGCCCGCAGCCTGCAGGAATTCTGTGCGATGACATCGCTTTTCTGCTGGATTATGACGTCATGTATAATATGGTTTTGGAGGCGATGGTTGGACCACGAAATGATGCATGCACAATATGCTTTGGAAGCTATGGCTGCCTGCTAAATTATTCATTATGACGTCATGCACAATATGCTTAGGGAGTTATGGCTGCCTGCTAAATTATTCATTATGACGTCATGCCTAGTATGCTTTGGTGACTCTGCTTGCTGAATTATTCATTATGACGTCATGCATAGTCTGCTTTGGAGACTGGCTGCTTGCTGAATTTATCATCATGACGTCATGCATAGTCTGCTTTGGTGACTGGCTGCCTGCTAAATTATTCATTATGACGTCATGCACAATATGCTTAGGGAGTTATGGCTGCCTGCTAAATTATTCATTATGACGTCATGCCTAGTATGCTTTGGTGACTCTGCTTGCTGAATTATTCATTATGACGTCATGCATAGTCTGCTTTGGAGACTGGCTGCTTGCTGAATTTATCATCA
This sequence comes from Lampetra fluviatilis, assembly GCF_964198595.1. NCBI lineage: Eukaryota > Metazoa > Chordata > Hyperoartia > Petromyzontiformes > Petromyzontidae > Lampetra > Lampetra fluviatilis. The sequence goes on from NC_136324.1 coordinate 2,655,497, forward strand.
TGACGTCATGCATAGTCTGCTTTGGTGACTGGCTGCTTGCTAAATTATTCATTATGACGTCATGCATAGTCTGCTTTGGAGACTGCTTGCTGAATTTATCATCATGACGTCATGCATAGTTTTCTTTGGCGACTGGCTGCTTGCTGAATTATTCATTATGACGTCATGCACAATATGCTTTGGTGACCGGCTGCTTGCTGAATTATTCATTATGACGTCATGCACAATATGCTTTGGTGACTGGCTGTTAAATAATATTCTTGGGTCTTTCGGTAAAGTCACATAGATAAGTTCAAAGAAAATAACAAAAAATAACAAAAAAACTACGACGTTTCGATCGCAACACAAGCAATCGTCATCAGGATAAAAAAGAGCCATACAATCTGGGTGGTCTAGCAGCAGAGGGTTTTAAGGAAAAAAGCCCGCAAATGTTGCTCATACAGAAATAAATAACGCTGTCTGGAACGCATCCCCATATACACAATGGTACTCTATGACCCCTTTAGCGCGGATTCGATTAGCGCTCACGTTTCCAGGAACACATCTTCAGCGCTGAGCGAGGCCTGCCTGTATTCGCCACTCATTGTTCGTGAGCGGTCGCTGGATTTTCAGCGCAGTTCGCTAACAACTACGCAACCGCTCCCCGCTAATTCTTTCTCTCTCATACACACACACAGGGACGACGTGTGCTTTGGTTTGAATCGTATTAATTTATTTTGTCTGCAGGTTGTTACAAATGTGGCAATTCAAGTATACGTAAGCAATAGGGGAGGGGCGGAAAGGGACCCACATTGAGTTGGCAGCTACAATACGGAACGTGCTCGGAGTGTAATGCACGTGGCGGTTTAAATACAGTAGTGTATTAGCACCACACCATAGCACATACACGTGGCAGAAAGGGGGCACAAGAATATTTACAACAAATTTTAGTGGGTAAATATATATTTTAAAAAAACAACACAAAAACTACATGCTAAGATAAACTAGTGCAATGTCTACTGAGTAGTGTTGTTAGTGTAATGCGTCATATTTACATCGTTATAATACTAAGTCGTGTCGCACACTGGAGTCTTATCCAACACACAAATGCAATTAACCAGTTCTCTATTGCCGTAGTTGTTTTGAGCGATAAGATGGACTTCAAAACACGAGGACTAAACAAAAGAAATACCAGCACAAAGTAAAAAAAAACTATTTTTACTCCATGAATTCAGAAAGGCATGAATTCATTTCTCCAAAGAACTTGTCGATTTTAGCATATTGTCTTTGGCAAGTGAGAAAAACAAAGTGAAAAGAAACACCGCTGTCGTATGGGTGGATGCCATCCATCATCTATGAGCATCTACGACACTAATCGTGAGTAACTCATGCACACCGAGGAGGAGCAATGGAGATACTGAGCCACTTAAAAAGCCAAGGGCTGAAACTGAGTGGCTTCGTGACGGTTACACCAAGAACGCAGCTTCAGATTCACTCCCTACGGTGATTGACCTAACCGTTAACCAAAAAAAAACCACACAGCCACTTTAATTCACCTGTCGGACAGGTTTGAGGCATGGAAGGGTATGGGCAGAGTGAGGTCATCGATGCCTTGGACTTCGTCACTTCTGACAAACACAAGGACGGATCACTGTGAATAACTATTACGATGGGACTTCACGAAGTGCGGGTTGGAAACCAAGTTTACGGTGTTCACATGAGGCTTGCACACTTCAGTCGTTAACCACTCACGGATAATGGTGCGGTTTATCATGCACTGAAGCAAATGAAAGTAATACTCTTAGTTCTTTCGGTAAAGTCACTGAAATTATTAATTTTAATTTCATTTTTTTACGTGACTTTACCGAAAGAACTAAGAGGATGAATCCTTGCAGTCACGAAAGCTTCAAATCTAGAAATGAAAGTAAAATGTTACCTAAGCCAACAAATCAATAAGAGTAATCATAAACAAGGCCCACGCTTAAATAACGAAAAATCCGGTGGTTAGGCGAGACGACACTGAACGTGGTGGGTAAATACAGACGACTTGGACATTGCACGCGCACGCTCATTTGGAATCCAACGTCAGTGCGTCGCACACCTCGGCTAAAATAATACTGCAACGATTGTTTACGTAGGCTCTCGCGGCCAATATTATGGTTCACGATTAGTTTATTTTGGGTTAGATTGTCTCGGCTTAATGTAAAATGTAATATGAAAACTGAAATTGTATTTACCAGGTAAAGCCCACTGAGCTATGGAGTAGCTCTTTTTCAGAGGCGACCTGGCCACATACGGTAGCACATTGAAGTCGCTTATTTCATGACACGTGAGAATTTAGAGTCCTAACCAAATAATCTAAACGCATGTTTTCTAAATGTGGAGGGCAAAGTCGGAGGACCCGGAGGAACATCCACGTGACCTCGGGGAAAGAGAGCACGCACACTCCAAATATGCAACAGGCATCGTCAGGGTCGGGATCGAACCCATGGACGCCTGCGTATCAGGCCAGGGAGATAATATCTCCCCACCACGGCTCCCCTTAACCCTCCACCACCCATCGGAGCCAATCAAATCGAGTTGTCACGTGGGCAAATATGCCAATTGATTTGGTTTCTCAGCAAACCAGATAAATATTGAAAAGACGAAGAAAAACTTTTGACTGTTTTGTACGACGCGTCGCCGGAGATTACTTCCATCATCATCGTGTGTTAACGAAATCTCAGCTCAAGCGCGAAAGTGCTTCCTGATCCGAATTATTTTTAAAAAATGTGTATATACCTCCACGATCTAACCCAAAATAAACCTTCTCACTTCTTAGGTCTCCGATGTGCGCGTTCGGGCTGTTCCGCACGTTGTATGTACGGCATGATGTCCGACGATATGCTCCCGCGTGCCGGAAGCTTCTTGAGAAAATTAAATGTTGGCCGTCGACAACGAAGTACAAGTCGAAAACACGTCGGAGAATTATGCGGCGTCGACCCTCCCCCTCTCACTTCATCACAAACTGCCTTCTAATAACCAGGGCCAGCAGACGCCATCAACAAGATCACACACTTCATAGGCGTAAACTTTAATATTTTTATCTCCAATTGTTTTTTTCCTTTTGCTTCTTTGATGAAAAAAAAAACATTGCTTCGAATTTGCCAGTAAAACAGTGGAATAAATTAATATGATAAGGTAATGTTTTTTTTATTTCTTTGTAACAGTTAATTGAGTAAAAAATGACAATGTAAAAGGTTGAAAATATAAAACTTCACAAACATTTCTCCTCTGAGCACATTTAAGCAAATCGCCTTAAATAAGTCTTCATTCACAAATTTCAACATGGTTTTGTTTGTCTTCAGCTATAACCACAACCGCCTCAAACTTGAATAAAAGAACGTAAACTGGAGCAAAGCTTTCTTCAGAAGTCTGTTGGCCCTGACCATAGCAAAACCCGAACTCGTACATTTTTTTTATTTTAATAAAAAAAAATACTTTTCGTTATACACCTTTTTTCCCCACACACTTGCATTTTCCTTCTCCACGCACTCCTTCCAACAGCAAGCACAAGCAGCGGTGCTCATCACTCCCACCACCCTCTGCCGATTTTTTCCCCACTCGTAAAAGAACACTTCATCAGAGGGCAAGAGGCACGTTTGACGCACAAAAGCGTCTCCTCTGCACACCCGTTAGAACAATAACACCACCACTGCAGTACAACGTTACATATCCCACCCGTCCTATGTCCGTCCTCATCGATTTACCGCTCACAGCCCGCGGTATTTGCGCACATCGTGAATTTAATCTTCTATAGATGTTCATACATCTTTTTTACGCAATCTCACGTACATTTGACTACTTTTCAGGTGCAGTAAATAATTTCCCCACGTTTAAAGCAGCTTGCGCTTTATCTTTTTTTCCAGTAACCTGCATTTATTGTGCGTTATGTAACCATCCAACTTTTATAGATTTTCACGTATCTGACTTTTTTCACATATCCGCCTAAATCTCCAGTACATAGCGAATCAGATATCCGACGTTGTACTGCACAGGGCTTGAGATACACCTTGCAAAGATTTAACCAGAAGCATTTTCTTTAAACCCTCTAAGACAAAACGGGACTTCTGATCAATCAACGCTCTTGTTAACGTATACTCTTGCGTGATATTTCTCTTTTTCTTATATACTCGTATGTACATTTTTCTCTAAAGCACTTTCTTGTAAGGGATCACGTTCCCTACAGCCCGATCACCTTCAAACACATCCACGGCGCCAACACCACCTCCCACCACTCACACCACAACTCATCATCAAACTACAGATTAAACAGCTCTTTCTCTAGTCAATGCAAACACTGCACTTCAAACCTTACTCCATTTTTTTTAATGCCTCTATTTTTCTTAGGGTGCATTTTAAATGTTAAATAGTTTACACACTGGTACATACTTGATCTAATTACATGGGAACTGCATGAGACATTCAGACACTCAGAGACTACATCTTCTTTAGGAACTGACGGCTATGACATTGTGCTGTAAAGACATATATACCAGCATTGATGTGATAATTTTTTTTCATAAAAAAACAACAACAAGGAAAACTACTTTTTTTGAAAAAGCACTTCTCAACTTCTCCCTCGGCCGCTTTGCTACCCACGATCAATGCTCGTCGACCTTCGACCCTGAAGGCGACTCTTCCTCTCTCCTCTCACCGGCCCCCTCCGAGGGCGTTTCGCCGCCGCCATCATCATCGGCGACGGCGGCGGCCGCTTCCGCCGTCTCGCCCTCTCCCTCCGAGATCGGCTGCATCGCCGGCGAGTGCCGCACCGACGCGAGCCTCAGGGCGCGGGGCCCGTGCCGAGCCCCCGGCGAAACCGCCACCCCCGTCGCCCCTCACCCCCGCCCGGATCGCCAGCGGGTGCCGCGCCCGGTGCTCCCTGCGACCCGGCGTCCCGTTCCCCTGCCAGCCGGGGGACGACGCCGCCGCCGCCGGCGACTCGCGGTGACCCCGCGCGAGCGGCGACGCCGAGCCGTCGTCGGGTCGCGGAGAACCGGCGGCGGCGGCCGCGGCGTTCTTGGTGTGCTTGAGCAGCTCGGCGGCCGACATCCTGGAGCCGGCGTCGGAGCGGGAGCCCTTGCGCAGCAGCAGCGCCTTGAAATGCTCCTGGCTGGTTTGCGAGCGCCGGCCGTGAGGGGAGGACAGCCTCGGGGAGCCGACGATCGGCGATGTCACCACCGGCGAGCCCGGAGTGCTGTCCGATGAGCCCCTCTCGGCGGACTCCTTCCGGCACAGGAACTTCCTCTTTGACCTGCAGGTAGCGAAATAGAAAACGAAACGCGTTGGGGATGTGGCAGTTTGGTGGTGGTGTGGCCGAGCCGTACCGCGTTTGCTGCAGAGGTTCATGGCCCAAGCCCCTTGGGCGCCCTGGTTAACATTGAGGGTGTGTTAAACGTCGTAAATGCTACCGGCGTCTTCTTCCCATAACATTATTATTATTACTTGAAAAAAAACAGTAGGTCACGTGTGCTGGCATCATGGTAGATTTTGCACAACTTCATAAGTGACTTGCAAATTGTTTGATTAGGAAAAGCCACACAGCAGCATTGCCCCTGGCTGTGAAACTACCATCCTTCCTGAGAGCCTTGTGCTACGAGAATGCCGCAAATGCAAACTGGGCAAACATTTCATTGATTTTATTTGAGGGAGAACACACTGATGAATGTGCACGTGATCTGCATGAAGTAAGATTCCCCGTACAGTAATACAGACTGTTGGGGCAAGCGCTGTCAGCAAGCACATGTTAAGAACGGCATGCCGTGCGGCGAACTGGTGGGGCCAGTGCTTATTCCTGGCTAGTGGGCGGAGCGATCAAGAGAAGAGAAACCCAGCGTGGCTCCTTCTTGATGATGGACATCAACATAGAGAGGCCTTCATCAGGAGGCGCATCGATAACCAATGGTGCGTTTTTCAAGTGGAGGTTACTGTTTATCGATAAACACGGTGGCGAGGGGGCAGGCGGTCGTGGGCCTCACTTGCACCTGTAAATGGCTTCAAAGAGGTCGGCGGTTGTCATGGAGACCGAGGGGGATGTTACGAAGACGTCATCCTCGGATCGCGAGTTTGACCTCCGCAATGTCCCCTCGTCGTATTCTTCTGCAAGCCAGAGGAGTACAAAAGTTTTAAACGCCTCGGTGTCCGGTAATTTACTTTGTAGCATTCATTTTCACTCGGATAAACGGGTTATACAAGCCGTCGAAACACGTTCTGAGCACTAACGATATGGTACAGTCGAAAAGACTTACAGTATTGTGGATATCAGGCCGAAATTAGGTTTCATTTGTAAAGGCAAACGTATCCATCATATGATTTTGAAACCGTATCCAGTTTCAAAATCATCTGCACTATCGTAAATAATAGAACAGATAAGCATTCCCGGGGCCAATTAGCTGAAAGTTCGAAAATAATGGTGAAATTCATAAATGTATAATTTTCATGAATTCGTAATTTTTCCCACATTCACATCGAGTACATGTACTCACTGCATATGCCGTTGATGTGAATAAAGTACAGTCCTTTGACAGTCCACTGCTGAATGAAGGTCTCCCCCATGCCCGGCACGGCATGGGGGATGTTTGACCACACTTAACCACGTTGGTCAGCGCAGGTTGGCCGGAATCAACATGGTGCACGAACCACTGCGCCACTCCACACCACCAGAAAAAAAAAATGGCCTCATATGGACCAAAAAAAGTGTTTAACTTTACTTTTAGGACTGCATAAAATGTTTTGGATTGTAGATACCAATTGAACATTTTATAACAAGGATCGATTGAAAAAAATCCGACTTAATACATCACTCGGATGTCAAAAAACATTTAAAACGAAACAAACGAAGAGACGGACATTAAATCCACATCACTAACCTGCCACGACTTTCGCCATTCGAAACTCGAACACTTCATCACCGACGTCGTCAGCCGACTCCTGCGAAACTCGCGCGCTGCCCTCCTCTGTCTCCGTGGCAACCGCCTCTTTCCCTTTCACTTGCTGCTCCTTACCCAGAATTCCCGGAGCTTCTTTCACAGCCGCCGCAGGCACCTCTGTGTGCCGCTCGCGCTCATCCTCCCACGGAGCTGACCCTCCGTTGCACGTGGCCACCCACTCGGTTATATTCGCGCTGCCGTTTTCAATCGGCCTGGAGCTGTGCTCCACATCCTGGATGCTGGCTGAACCCTGATGAGACGACACTGCCGTGAACGCATGCGGCGACTTGGGGTGGGAGACGGACACGGAGTAGGACACGGACGGCGACGCTGGCGAGCGCGCCATCTTGGCTGTCGCTTGGTTGTTCTGGTGGCATTCCCGACCGCTGGGCGCCGCATCTTTGTACGAGCGAAGCACCAGCTGAGACCCCGAACTGTCCAACACGCAGCCGGCACTTGAGGTTTCTGGTGGAGCGGGCGACGGCTGATGGAGCAGAGCTGGGGTGGCTGGCGTCAAAGTCGATTCGTCCAGGCATTTCGGAAGCGGCTCGCTTTCTGAATTCTTGTTGGATTTAGTAACGCTCTCCGCACAGGAAACCTCGGCTTGGTTGACCCGTGCGGACGAACTGATGTCACATTTCGTTGTCTCTGCTGCCACTCCCGCCGCCACTGCCGCCGCGACCGCTGATGTGTGATACTGGTCAGAAGAGTCAATCATTGGGTCTGCACATTTCTTCCTGTCCATGAAATCCTGAGCTTTGTGAGGTGACGCCGCCGAAGCCTGCACACTGGGCTTCGTGGCATCGGGTTGGCAGTGGCGGTGGCGGCGGTGTGCACCGCAGTGGTGATATGCTGACACCGGCGCTGTGGCATGCGCCGGCCTCTGTGAATCCGTTAGGAGGTCTGGCAGTGGTTTCGGAAGCACACACGTCCCATTCTCCATCCGCAGCTTGACAAATTCGTAGTCCGGCACGGGCGTCCCCACCACCTTGCCCACGTGCCTATCCAGCACCTTGACGGCCGTGACAGCCGGATCCTGCATTTTGATGGCTCCACCGCCGCCGCCGTTGACGGGACCCATGACGCCGCTCGCGTACTGGCAGGGGAACGAGGCGGACTGCACGAGGTGGCCACGCTTGCTGTACAGTTCCGAGCAGGACGACATCACGCGGCTCAGCAAAATGCCGTCGAGCGAGGCGGTCACGAAGCACGGGTCCGGCGGAAAGTGAAACATGGGGGATTCTCGGCTTGGCTTAGTCGTTTGCCCCGCCGACATTGCCGAACCGGGCACCGCGGGGTAACTGTTCGCGACGATCTCTCTGTACTCGCCGGCCATCACCGACGGCGGCGGCGGCTGCGGCCTGTGCGTGACGGGCGGCTTCAAGGAGGATGTCCGCTCGGGGACTTTAGGCTTGACCTTGACAACGGCGGGAGATCCGGAGCGCGGGAACAGCGGCGCCGGCACGAGCGAGGTCGGCGTGCCCGACTGGCTCGAGTAGCCGCTGGAGGGCGACGTGACGCTGCTCACCTTCTCGGGCGATGACGACTTGGACTGGCTGGAGGCGGTGGTGGCCGGCGAGGAGGGCGCGGCACGCGGCGAGTTGCCGCTCAGCGCCTCGTCTGAGCCCAGCCTCTGGCACTCCACCACCGTGGTGCCGGTGGCCGTGCTGGAGCTCGACAGCGAGTGGTAGGCCTCACTCGGGAGCATCTCGTCATAGCTCCAGGAGTCCACAGACTCGGATCGACGGACGGTCGGAGTGGCGGCCACCGCCGCCGCCGATGTCATCGCCGGTGTCATTGCAGGTGTCATCGCCGGTGTCATCGCCGGCACTTGGCATAAAACTGTGGCCCGTTCCGGACCTGGCGTGGGAGTCTCTGCAGCTGCCTCCGAGTTGTCTCTGAGCACCCACGGGTCTTCGTAGTGCGCGGTGTTGTTCTTCTGGCAGGTGGACGCGGCGTGAGTCGTCTTGATGTCCAGCTTCAGCGACCTCCTCAACTCGGCGAGCTGAGTCCCCTCCGGCGAGGCCCTCCCTCCGAGGAGCTCCTGAGCGTCGTGCGGCGCATAGCACGCGGCCGGGATGACGTCGCCATTCGGGATCTTGAGGCCCCTGTGGGGCCCGTTGTTGGCGGTGCTGACGAACGCGCTGCTGCTTTTTGGTGTCTCGCTTGTTGCGTGCGGTGCTTCTGTAGCATCGCGTACCCTGTGGTTGTTCAGCAGCGCGTCCTCGTGCCGGCCTGTGGTGCCGTTGTAAATTCTAAGTGCTCTCAGCTTCTCCTCCTCGCCGCGGGACGCCACCATCGCTCTCCGGGCGCAGCAACCGGCAAGAGCCGCCCGGCTTTCGGCCAGACTCGCGCCGTCTGAGGAATGCTGGCCGCTGGCGCCGGTTTTGCAGGCGCTGGCAATTTGAGGCTGCGCATCTCTGCGGAGAGAGACATCGCGCTTTGGCGGTGCCGGCTTCTGGCGCAGCTTGGTGATGGAGAAGCTGCGGTTGCGCATGCCCCTGCCGGGGTGGCTCGGCTCCGAGCTGGCGCTGCTGTAGCTGCGGCCGCGCAGCCCTGAGTCGAAGTGCATTGAGGTGTAGTAGCCGTCCATGTCCTCCGAAAACATGGAGCCGGCGTCCGACCTCTCGGACGACTCAGTTTCGGGAAAAACACCCCGATGATGATGATGATGATGCGAGCTGGCTTCGCGAGCCGCTCCGCATTTTCCCATGACCTCTGAAGTGGCGCCGCCGCCCCTCTGTCTGCACATCGGCGCTCCGTCCGGATCGGCGGCAGCGCACGTGGCCGCCGCCGGCATCTGTCCGGGAGGCACCGGCGCCCCATTGTTCAGCTGCAGTCCCTGAACGTGGGCGGCGGAAGGTGCGCGCGACCGTCCGTGCGACGTGCACTGGTGCTGCTCGCGTGCCGCGGCTGGCGGGAGCGCGACGCCGTTCACCAAACGTTTCGGCCGCTCGTTACTTTTCAACCGACTTGTGCCGCCCGACAAGGAGTCGCCGTGGCCGAGGTTGGCCATGTCCCCCGCCGTTTCAGTCCCGTCGGCGCCTCGGTTGGTCAAGCATACCCTGTCAGATCCGCTCGAGTTGGAGGGCAGAAACACGGAGCCCTCCTCTGAGCTCGCCGAGTCCCGGGCGTCCGAGTCGGTGCGGTGCACCTCCACGCGCGTCGTGGCGTCCGCGTTCTCGCGACCCCGCGTTTGGCGATCCCCGTCCGTTACCGGGGAGCGTCCGGCAGCCAAGTCGCGGCCGAACTCCCGCCGGGCGGAAAAACCGACGGCGCTACCGCCGCCGCTGCCGCCCCTGCCGCTGTCTCGATCGTTGTTGTCATCGTCGTCGTCGTCGCTGTCGATATCCGCCGCGGCTCGGCGTGCGGCATTCGTGGCGAGAGCCGGGCCCCGCACGTCCCCCTGCGAACGCGAGATGCGGTCGGGAGCACCGTCGCGCCGGTGCAGCAGAGCCCGCACACGCCTCTCGCTGGGCGACACCACGTGGGGGGTCGGCGCAAGCAGGGCCCCCCCCCGGTGATTCTCTCGCCGCTGCTGCTGCTGCTGCTGGTGGTGGTGCTCCCCGTCGTCCGTCTGGCAGGCCGAGTCGCACGTCTCGCGGGGCTCCAGCGCCGACAGGAACGTCGAGTTGCCCAGACGTGACAGCGAGTGGCAGCGCCAGCCGTCGGTGCCGTAGCAGCAGCCTGCGCAAGCCGAGTGCACAGCGGACACCGTGTCGTCGCCGAGCAAAATAAAACCGCCCCGAGACACCAACGCATTTCCATTTGGATTCCTGACTTGTCTGTGCTGATATTGGGTACATGTGGCTTTTCTCCAGTTCCTCTGCTTTGCTCTCTCATCATTTAAAAGAAATTGGCCAAAGTACCCCAACGCATGAACCTCTTGATATGAGAGTGTCCTGAAACTCGGTGAGACTTCCCCGGAGGCCGTCACCCACCGATGGGTCAAGGCTTCCCCACGCAGTGCGGATACGTGGGGGTTTTTTTTTTTAGGCAGCGCGAGTTTGATCAAGGTGGAGGTCATAGAGAGCAGAGCACCGTACAGCTCAACGATGGAAGTTAACCGCACTGGCAGACACGAGGACCCAAGGAAGGAGGCGTGACATGGGTGCACCAGTGGGAGGGACGGTGCCGCACCTGTGTGGCACAAGCTCAACGCGGTGCTTGGGCCAGGCTTTAAATGGGAGCAGGGTTTAATTTTAGCTAGGGTACTTGCAAGCCAAAGACAAAATGCCCCCACCCAGCACATCACATCCAGGCTACCTCTCGCTGCGACTGTGGCCACCAGCCATGACGTGCCCACTCCAGTCTACCAATCCGGAAAATATTCAATGAGAAGTTAGAGATAGTGATTTTTTTTATTGATGGTGGGCTTAAATGCATCTCTCATCTCAACCATTATTATTACGAAGACGAACAAATTAACGACGAAGTGGACACTTCATAGTTAAGAAGCAAGAGGAAGACAGTGAAAGATATGGCAGTGAGATGGGATTGGAGGCTACTACCAGCGGACAGGAACAACTCATACTCTTTGGTTCTTTCAGTAAAGTCACGTGTTGTTTCTGAAACGTCGTGATTTAAGATATTTTATTATTATTTTTAAATAATAATAAAAATTATAAAAAAAGTTTATTTTATTTTATTTTATACCTATGTGACTTTACCGAAAGAACCAAAGAGTATAGAACATTGCAGTCACGAAAACTTAATATAGGAACAACTCAGGAAAGGATGTAATGGATTCAACGGAGGAAGGCCTTTGCCCAGCTGTGGGAAGTTAGAGGCTGATAACGAATCTCTTCGTGAGGGGGGCTGGTGGTCATCATGATCACTGCTGGACGGTGGCAGAGCGCGGTGACGTGCGATATGTGCGGTTTGTTGCGCTCGCGCGCGCGCACGTACCCAGCTCCCTGCGCACGTGCTCGGGGATGCCCGTGATGGTTTTCCTCCGCTGGAGCCGCTTCTTGCGACGAACGATCGACTCCGAGGTGGCGAAGGAGCGACGCGCGCTGGCCTGGCGCTCGAAGTTGCTGCCTGCGCCACCCGCACGATTGACAACACGCGATATTCAGCACGCGCGCGCCAAGGGGATCCGTACGACCCGTGGCAGATGTGGCCACCTCCTGTTCAAGTGGAAGGTCGTGCGATGGTTGGAATCGTGACCCAGAACGCGGACCACACTGTGAACCGTCGTGAAGGCAAAGCGCGCGGCCCTGGAATTGCTCTTTGGTTCTTTCGGTAAAGTCACGTAGTTAGAAATAAAATCAAACAATTCAACCCCAGCTTAAATATACGCTCCAAGGCTGGGGTGTTTCATTCAGACGCTGTCTTCCCGACAGACCTGTTCTTCACCTGAGGATGGCTGCTTGCATTGTGGCCGAAACGTCGTGAGAATTATTTTATTATGTTTTATTTTAATTATTTTATTATTTCTCTTCTACGTGACTTTACCGAAAGAACCAAGAAGAGAAAAATCAAGCAAATCGTGACGTTTCGATCGCAACGCAAGCGTCGTGATTTATTTGATTTTATTTTCTACCTACCTACATTACTTTACCGAAAGAACCAAAGAGTATGGATTCCTGCAGTCACGAAAGCTTCAAATCAAGCCCTATAATTGCTCGCTCACGTCACTGCTACCGGAAGGCCACCACACTAGGGCAGTGCTAGGAAGGGTATTTGGCCTCTTCTTCCGAGTTCACGAAACGGGTTGGAAGAGGTGGGGGTGGCTCACACTTTACCCCACCACGTGTGACTTGCAGAGCGACTAAGGTTGCTGTGCCCATTTAAAATGCTGGGGGGACAGAGGCGGTGATGGGGGGGAGAGGGATTTAAGAAGCCTGCACCGTTATTTTAACTGCCCTGCCAGGAAATCAAATCCAACCGGCAACCTGTGGAGTGTGAGCCACTGTGAGCCTCGGAAATTGAGTGGAGGCATTTCAAACATCGCTTCAGCTTCTAGATTTGAAGTTTTCGTGACTGCAAGGGTCCATACTCATAGTTTTTTTCGGTAAAGTCACGTAGGTAAAAAAGAAAACTAAATTAAATCACAGCAATTTTGCTGTGACGGTGCCACCTGAAGATGAAAGCTTGTGTTGCCTCTGAAACGTCGTGATTTAATTTATTTTAATTTTATTTTTTACCTACGTAACTTTACCGAAAAAAACAAAGAGTATTGCTTCAGCTTCCCCAAAACTGTACTTTGGCTCTCAGTCCTAAACGTGGACTCGCGAGTAGCGATTGGACACCATACACAATAATAATTCCAATATTTATACCTTAATAATGATGTGGCCAAATGTGGCTCAGAGGTTAAAGCACTGAGCTGGTGCCGTGGAGATCCTGGGTTGATGGCTTCAGTGACTGAACGACACTTTTGCTTTTGCACTTAATTCAACTAAATTTCAGCTCTGAAAATAAAATACATATTTATTTTAGAAAATTCTCATTAAGCGTTCCCGCTGCTTGCATGAATCATTGCTGCTATAATCACCCAGGGTGGAGTTGTGGTGCAGTGGTTAGCGTACCACAATCTCAACCAGGCGAGCTTGGTTTGCTTTCCTGCCATGGCTAACATCAGTGACAATGAACCTGGCGTCTCCCCGTCACCGAACTCAACCGACCAGCGTGCCAAAGAATGGGCAAACACCCTCAATGACCAGCAATGGATTGACAAGCCGCTGTAAATCATGATTGTCATCAAAGTCCGTGGTCCCAAAGCATACATCGCATCAGCTGTTACCACCTGATGAGGCAACACTTCAGCAGTACCAACTGCTATGCATGTCCAATCAAGAGTAATTGGGCGATTACGTTTTTAAAAACCCAAGGATGTTATATAATGTACTCTTTTTGACCATATAAAGGCGTTTGTTCCATGAAAGTTTTTGGCATGGACCTCCAGGATCTTTGGCCCGCGAACTAATTGCATTACCGTGATGATGACAACTGTAAAATAATAATAAACGGACCAGTGTCCTTTTGATCATGTCAAAATAAAATAAAGTAACATTTTAGTCCCATCCGCCAAAGCCTTCAGGCTTTTCTCGACCCACGTTTTCCAGCGGAATTAGTTTGACAGGCCACTGCTAAACAAACGTTGATTAAGTCAATTAAGATTCGTCAACAAAAAATTACTACTCTGCTCACTATGCTCCCACATCTATGCTCCAGCATCCATTCTCTCGGCCTGCACAAACCCGCACCGGCATAGGTCGCAACCGGGTACCCGATACCCGTACCCTACCTGATACCCGGCTACCCGTACCCGGCCGGGTACGGGTACGGGTAGCCGTTTGCGACCCTGGTGCGGCCGGGTACGGGTACGGGTAGGCCGTGAGTCACTGATGAGTAACCGTTTGTCACTCATTTCGGGTAGGGTACGGGTAGGGAACGGGTACGGTTACCCATTTTCGACCCTGGTGCGGCCGGGTACGGGTACGGAATCAAAACCCGTTTGCGACCTCTGCGCACCAGCAAGCGTGGAGAAGTATCGTTAAAGAACCCCCTCAACCCGCACAGGGGGTGCGGGGGGTGGGAGGGGAGGGGGAGGCTCTAATCCAGCAGCGGATCGACAAAAAAAGGGGCTGTACGTGGAGTCGCGCGTTGCGTTGTTTCACCGGACACGTTGATGGGCACGAGGTCGGAGACGATCTGGCACGCGGTCTCGCGCATGCGCTGCTCTGGTGTGGGTAGGGGCAGCTCCTCCGTCCAGTTGGTGCGACGGTCCAACGTGCACGGAACGTTGGGGACGGGGCCCCTGCGGTACTTCCTCAGCAGCGACGGCGGCCTTCCCTCTTCAACCGCTTCATCTCCTTCCTCGTCATCGTCTTCCTCCACGTGGCTGCGTGGGAGGCACTGCGAGGCATCGGAGAGGAGAGAATCGTTTTGGTTATTTTTGCCGCGGTCAAGAATATCCAGAACGGCGCGGCGCTTATTTCAAACGGTGGGCGACGGATCACCGCGCCGGATTCCCCCGGTCAAGCCGGTGGTGGAAATTCCACGTTAGTATGACAAGGCACAGCCTCGTCTGACTTAGTGCAAACAATTGCTGTGGACTCTCCACAAAGGGAACAATGTTATTTGTAATACTGCTTTGGCAGTGGTGTGCGCACGCACAAACCACAAAAACTCAACACGTTCTGCAAAAACACTGCCCTGAGAAAGAGAGCAATTACCCAAAATATCGCCTATTATAGACTTTCTTCCGATTTAAGAGTCTCGTGTTATCAACGAACGTGTTGATGTGGCCACGGGGAGCTGACCGCCATCTGAACTCGCGACCCCGGCGATCATGAACCCAGCGTTCGACAGGCAGAACTATTCCAGCTGTCTGTCTGTCGCACGCACACACACGAGTTGCTTTCCTCTCGTTTAACACCGACACCGGCAACTCACCAATTATTTCCTGCGAGCATGCGAACTATCCAACGAACTCGTCGACAATTGCTCTGGAAAAGCGACACGGAAGATTCGGCAAAAAAAATCTCGTTTAGCCCAAAAAATGTGCTCGACGCCGCGGTTTCTCCGACTATAATGGACCTCGTCGCAAACCACAACCGCTCCTGCTGCCGCTGCCCTGTACACAGCCCCACGCCATCTTCGCCCGTGCCCCAAACGCCAAACCCCTACAACCCCCACCGCCCACACGGTACTTACGGCCAAATAAGTTTTTTATTCACCCGTCGTCATGGCGACATCAGCACTGGCTGGAGCTTCGTCGCAGGAACACACACACACACAACAAAGAGACGGGGAGTCCTCTGACACTCCGTGGGGTGCGGGGCTCTTCGACAGCCCCGTCGTCGTCTTCGTCGTCATCACCGTCGTCGTCGGTGGCAGCTCACAGAGCTTAGCTTTCTAGCCAGCGATTTGAGACGAAACAAAAACGCTGGAAAGCTTCACGAGACGCGTCGCTGGCCGCGGAAAGGAATGAAAAACGAAATCCGACGCGGGTTTATGCGTTCGGGGTTCTCCTCGCGACGGACGAACGACACGGCCTCGCCCCCGAGCCCCAAGTGTGCGGCTGCCGATTGTGTGCACGCGCCCTGCTGTTGTTTCGTTTGCGTGTGCACCCCCCCCCCCGCCCGCCCCCCCCAATTCTCCAGTCTGCTGCTGCTCCTCCTCCCGCAAGCTCGAATCCAACACCCAACCCAAGCCGAGCCTCCAATGCCCCTTCCCCAGTGTCCCTTAGAGAATGGGGCCACTATAATCCTGGGTCCACCCACCCCATCCCAAGTGCAGCTCCCCACGAACCTCCCCGACTCAGCCCCCTTCACCACCCCCACCCCCTCCCACCCCCCGTGGTGAGAAACCCATACAGATTTATGGCCATCATATGGCTTTCACTGGGCTTGTTTATTGGCATTATTATAATTGTTATTATTGCGTGAATTTACAAGGGCAGTCACTTAGTGTGACGTGATATAAATGACGGGAAGTTGAGATTTTTTTTAGTACGTTCAACTAGAAATAGTGACTCCAGCTTCATGCTTGCTGAAAGTGGCTTTTTGTGAAAATCGAGCAAGTATAAGTTTGCTGTGTCGTGGTGAGTAAGCTGTGCTATGGACCCGGTGACCTGGATTAGATTCCTTCCCACAGCCAAAGCATCGAGTGAGTGGCTGTGGAGTGGTTAGTAAGTTGCGCTACGAACCCGGCAACCTGAATTCCCGCTCATGGCGAACATCAGTGGCGCATAGCTAAGAACCGTGCCTCCCCTAGTCCACTCAGACTTTAATTGAGTGCCTGGTGCACTGTTCCAGTCGTCATAGGGTCTCGCTTGCAGCATTTACCCACACATTTTACAAGGGCTATACAGGGGATCTTTGTCTATATCACTCAAACATCCATGACTTTCTGAAATGTTAGTGCGACTGACACACACACAGACGGACATGAACTGATGTGATGTATAGTGTAAATTTACATGTTTACAATGTATATAAATTGTTTAGCTGCACTTGTCAGATGTATTTACGCGAAAACTCACGTGGTATTTGTTCGTAAGCGTTTTGTCGCGTACAACAAATAGAGTGTGCACGGAGATTCCCCCACGTAGCCTTCAAAAGAATGTTGGGGCCGGTGTTTCTAGCGAGCACCTATGGTGGAAGGGCACGGCGCACCAGAACCACACCCTGGCCGCCTTTGTCTCCCACGTGCTGAGGTTTACAGATACTCGTTTAAGGTTGAGCCGACCTAAAGGATGGCCAAGGACCAGTTCAGATATTTACCACTGATGTCGACCTCATCAGTCAAACTCGGGTCGCTGGATTCGTAGCACAGTGCGGTAACCACTACACCACCGCTCCCCCCAGGATGCACACAAAAATACAAAGACAAAGATCCTCCATATAGCCTGAACAGACTGTTGGGGCAAGTGCTGTCAGCGAGCTTTTATGAAGACCGGCACGGCACAGGAGGGAGTGGTTGGCCAAAACCATGCCTGGCCACCTTTGTCTCCCCAGTGGCGATGTTTACATACCGCGCCAGGTACCCATTTGAGACTAAGTCGACCAAGGGGAAGCCCGTGACAGGTTCAGATAATCGTTACTGGTGTTGGTCATGAGTGAGACTCAAACTCGGGTCGCCGTGTTTGTAAAGGAGCACGTTAACTGCTACACCACCGCTCTGCACACACAAACACACACACACACACAAACACCCACACACACCCACACACACACAAACACCCCCACACACACAAACACCCACACACACCCACACACACCCACACACACAAACACCCACACACACAAACACCCACAAACACCCACACACACCCACACAGACACAAACACCCCCACACACAAACAGCCACACACACAAACACCCACACACACCCACACACACCCACACACACAAACACCCACACACACAAACACACACAAACACCCACCCACACACACAAACACCCCCACACACCCACACACACAAACACCCACACACACAAACACCCACCCACACACACACAAACACCCACACACATAAACACACACACAAACACCCACACACACACAAACACACACACACACCCACACACACCCACACACACCCACACACACAAACACCCACACAAACACACACAAACACCCACACACACAAACAACCACAGACACACAAACACCCACACACACAAACACCCAAACACACAACCACCCCCACACACACAAACACCCACACACACAAACAGCCACACACACAAACATCCACACACACACAAACACACACACACACCCACACACACCGACACACACCCACACACACCCACACACACAAACACCCACACAAACACACACAAACACCCACACACACAAACAACCACAGACACACAAACACTCAAACACACAACCACCCACACACACACAGCCAGTGTCACGTCCTCATATTAGTTACACCGCCTCAAATACAAATTAAAATAGCGCCAATCTTTTGGTTAATTGCCCTCATTTATACTTTTATATATTTATATATTTCAAGCCAAATCAGCTTCCTTCGCCATGACACAACAATGCCAGTTAGTGACGGCCCAGTGAGTCGGCTTGGTTAATGGCGGGGATGGGTTATTATCCGCGGGTGGCTGATTAACGCTGTCCCATCATCGCATGAGGCCTCCCCCCGCCTCCCCATGGCCGTCTTTCACCACCCACATCTGTGGTGGTAGCACCCGGCTGCCACCTCTCTGTACGGTACTTGCAAAAGTAGTTCGCGCGTGGATAGTGCCCGATGCACAGACACGTCACCGCCAATCGCCACTGCCCTGGAAAACAATTCTTGATTGCAGTGGCACGGAATCCCGGTCACGTTCGACGCGAAATACAACCTCGTCAAAGATAATGCTACACACGGCTCATCCCATCACATGTAAAAATGTTTATTCTTAGCCAGAGTAAAACCTTTAATCTCCTTGGCACAGCGGTCTCATCTGACCTCTGGCCCGGCAAGACCGTGTTACTAATCTGGATAAGGAAGTTTGGTTTGTCTTTTCTTCTGCCAAAGCCTTCATCGCAGAGCACAAATTCCTCCCAAGTTGAATTCCTACTGCCAACACATCAGGGGTGTAGCCCCCCAGTTACCACCTAACTTGCCCCCCCCCCCCCACCCCGATAGAGTACAGAGTGAAGCAACGGTCAGGGTGGTTGATGATCCAGGACGATTTATGCTCACTCGCTCACCCGGTGGTCAGTCGCCTCCCCGTCACTCTTCTATCGCTACTACCGTGGTTTCTGTTCCTGTCAACTTCACTCATTGATTCCTCCACCCGTGTTGAGGACTCGGTCTAACAGGCACTGTTTTGTCTCATCCTGCACACTGTGTCCAACCACCACCAGCATCAATTAGAAAGTCAAAAGTGCCATTTGTTGCTGGCCGCTTGATGCGTTGGGCCTTTGGCCCTGTGCTCAGCAACCGTGATCGAAATGCCAGCGTAAAGAATCCTGCAACGCTTTTCTAGAGTGCGTTGGCCTTCGGAGGTTCTAATTATCGGTGACATCCGCTCCCCGTTGGTGAATTTGGCCGCTTTGCTCGAGGGTTAAGATCCCGAACAGCAACGCAACTCCGTGCCAACGTTGTGTTCACGACGTCGGATCATCTTCACGAGAGCTCTCCTGACCCACCCTGTCCTTTTTGCACACACGCCGCAGACGGACGGAGCGAATTGCCGTTCACGCTTTCTACGTCAGGTGGGGGAAGTGTTTGAAGAATAAAAAAAAAATCTACGGGACACGTGGCTCACTGGGGAGCCTCCGGTGGCTCCCAGAGCGGCCGACGAGGGGCGCAACTCGGGGCCCACGAGTTGGGAGGTCACAGCGTGGATCGTCAGCGAGCCAGACCATCTCGCCCAACTCCGCCCAACAACGTAGGCATGAGCGCAGGCAGAGAGGAAGAGGACAGATGTCCCCCTCCCTCCACAATACACTTTTGGAGTGAGGAAGCAGGCCATATGCTGCGTCTCATCAATAGGCTTCATGGGTATTCTTGCAGTGGCATCGCTATGGAGCGTGTGCAGGCGGTGTAACTGCACCTGGGACTCTGGGTCAGATGGGGCCCAGGCACCAGACTACGAAGAGGGGGAATGTCCTTTGTTACTCCACATGGTTACCCTTGGTTACTCCACATGGTTACCCTTGGTTACTCCACATGGTTACCCTTGGTTACTCCACATGGTTACCCTTGGTTACGCCACATGGTTACCCTTGGTTACTCCACATGGTTACCATTGGTTACTCCACATGGTTACCATTGGTTGCTCCACATGGTTACCCTTGGTTACTCCACATGGCTCCCCCTAGCGACTTCACATGAACTCCCATGGCTATTAGTTGCCCCAGTAACTTTAAAATCTGTCGTTTTTTCTCCCAAACAATGCTGCTTTGTGAAGTTCCACTTCTTCTATCATGGAACCCAACCCTCCCCCGGCAAAAAAAACAACTCGTTGCACTGTAAGTTAAACGAAGGGGTCGAGTGGTGGCACAGTGGTTATCCCGCTGCGCTATAAGCCTGGTGCCATGAGTTCGATTCCCAGCCTTGGTGAACGTGTCGGTGTTGTTATCGGGTCCCCGTTTAGCCCCCGCTCTGACCGTCGTGGTGAAGTATGGTCGATCAACCCCATGGCTAACATGGCATTGGGGAGGCCTTCATCTGGCAATGGGTTCACAAATGCCTGTAAATTAATAATTAAATTGCTCTTCTATAATTTGATCAATTAAAAACAAAAAACATTTCAAATAATTTCTACCTTCAATATCTGCTGCACGTGATTCTGGCATACACGTAGAGCCCACTGGTCAATCCGCTGCAGGATGAGCCCCTCTCCACAGCGTTCGGGTCGTTTGACCATACTTCACCACGCTGGTTAGCGCGACCTGGTCAAAGTTCGGGGGAGTACAAAACAGCAGCGTATGTTTCTGCACAGCCCCGTGCTGTCCACAATGCACATGACAACGGTGCTGGTGCAGAATCTGAATCAGCCAGAAAGCTTTTTTTTCACAGATGTCTCTTTCGCATTGTGGGCACCCAACCGAGTGCAAATCAGGCTCGAGCTTGATTTTGCTTCCGAGCTGTGATGGGACAGAGCAGCATTCCGGGTTGACTTGGTGATGGGCCAGAATTCTTGTAAGTTCGGCGAAAGAAAAACAAAACAAATACCAGTGGGTGAAAACGGCCGTGAATGATTTGATGCCAATGAGCGGAAGGGAACTCCAGTGAATGTCTGGCTGGAGAGACTCTCTCTCTCCGCGCAGTTGTTGTTTTCGTGGCTTCGCCCGGAGCCTCCTTGCGCTCGCACGCATCGCGCGGCAGCTGTCGCCGGCGCAAGTGGCCACGGGGGGGGGGGCCATGGGCGGCACCGGAGAGAGAGGGCTTTTCGTTTTTTGGAAGAAAAAAAATGTTTGCCATCCAGTTTGGGCACCATCGTTGCGGTCATCGACAGTTACAATTCACATCCTGGTAAAAGCTTACGACACACACCCTGCGTCCACCAAATCGCACACACTCCAGTTGGCGGATAAGGTCAGGGATGAAGGACGTTTGTGGAAATGGAGAGGACTCGGCCTTGTCACCTGTCCTGGTTTTCCCAGGATCGTCCTCTCTTCGAAGTAGCTGTCGAATCTGCGTGCTTTGCCAAGGCCGTCGAGTCCCAGGTGTCATCGGTTGGGTTATAATAAATACGGTGCATTTACATGGAGTTCGCTGCGGGAGGTATTCTTCTTCCCATGATGCATCCTGGCTTTTTTGTACTTCGGAGGAAGCGACCAGAGGAGGAAGCCGAGGCTCTTTGGAGCCACCTCTGTTGAACCCTCAACCATCTTACCCACAATCCCTTGCGCTGGTGAACGACATTACTGAAGGTCAGCCAGCTGTCTGACACTTGTTTTTCCTAAAGCAGCGCGCTTGACGTTAAACAAAGTAACGGTGAATTTGGCTAGATTTTAGTAATTTTTGGCTTGTGTTAAGCAGGTGGAGAGGTAGTAGTTAGCGCACTGCACTCTGAAACCGGTGGATCCAAGTTCGATTCCCGGCCACAGTGGTGAGACTCGCATTCCCCCCGCCCCCCCCCCACCACACTATACACGCCCCCTCACCACCCTTCAATAAACTCACGCCGACCAACGTTGCGAAGTATGGTTAAAAAAAAAAAACACGACTTCAACAAACGACATGGTAAATGGGGTGGGGTGGGGCGGGAGCATCTTTATCTATCAGTGGATTGAGAATGGCTGCAAATATTAAGCCCTCGAGTTGTGTGGGGGTCACGTGCAACCCTCCACACCTGCGATCTGCACGGTTGGGCTACGAAGTTCACCACACATGCAGCTGTGGTCCGATTCAAGCGGCGGCCGGTGTTCGCACAGCAGGGCGTTTATAAAGCCACATCTAAAATGGGACCGTGGCCCCAAACAACCCCACTTGGCCAAAAAGAGCACGGCTGAGCCTCTCAAGGACTACCGCAGAGGCAATCAAGCACAATTCCGCCCCGCCAAGTACGGAATTTTTCTCTTTCCCTCCAACCCCTCCATCACCTCCCTCGCAGAAATTAACCGGCGGCAGAGTCGCGGCTCTGCACGTCGAGAGAAAGCCGTGTCGTGAAGAGGCAGCTCTCCCCCCCCCGCCCTGCCCGCTGCCCCGACGGAGAAACCACAGCCCTAAATGGCGTCACCCGCGATGCTACAGTCAACACGGCAGCGTAAAAGAAATAAAAAAACCTCATGAATAATGTAATTTGATTATAATATCTGAGCGGATGCACCTAGGCGCAGTAATATTTTATGAACACCGTTCTAAAAATGGGAGCTCTTTTTTTCTTCTGGCGTTATAAGTATTTGTACAACTGTCACCAAAAAAATGCCCTTGCTATAGGTAAAAGGTAAAGGCACGGGCCTACAACTGCTTGTTCACGCCACTGCTGGCGGAAGGCCCTCCACTAGACAGAGCTCCGAAGGGTCCCTCCGGAGGGTGCACGCATTATCACTTAAAAAATTTAACATTTCACGTGGAAAATATTGGTCGCTGTGCCCTTTGACCCTTAGAGATCACAGTGTCATCCGTCCTGCGTCCATCCTGCACCTTTCGACGCTGAAGGAGGAAAAAGGAGGTTCAATCTCCGCTCTTCACTGCCTACGCACCCGCTCTACTATGAGCGACATCGCAACTGGGGGGGGGGAAGGGAGAAAAAAAACTCGGCCCATCAAACGGGAACGGCATAATGGCAGTAACGCACGAGAGGGTGATAACATCGCTGAACCACCGTCTCTCTCTCTCGTGGCTGGCAGCGTTTCATCTCGCGAACGAGCGAGGGTTGAAAAAAAAAGAAGTGGCAGCTTTGTTTTGTATGCTGCACCGGGTATATTAATCGGTTACCCTGGGAGACCCTAGCCTCCCTGCCCAGCCAACACAGTCCTAGAAGCCCCCATCCTCCCCTTTACGCTTCCATCTCTGCTTCCACCCTCCTCCCTCCCTTCGCCCCCCCACCACCCTCCACAACTGCTCCATCCCCCCCTCTCTCTCTCCTTGGTAGCACCCGAATTGACGGACGACGCACACAAAGGCCTTTTCTGTCTCGATGCCCGATTGGCTTTCCTGCCAAAGATCGCTTCACAAAGCCAGAGCCCCCCCCCCGCCACGGGGGACGTGGGCCGACTCTCAACGACCGCGAAACACTCCCCACCCCGATGACTCCGGCCTCGTTTGCAGCCTGCTTTTTAAAAAAAATGTTTTACAAAAATCCACCCCCCCGTTTTTTTTGTGCTACAGCTGACAATTTTGCTCGCGTAGATTATTTTTGTTGTTGTTGCGTTTTTAAACCAACGCACGGTACGTATTTCGGTAGATAAATTCATTGCGTGGGCTGCTGTGGATATCGCAAGGTTGCGAAATGCTTAAGCAGAGCAGCGAGCCACAAGCGAAAGCCACCGAGTGACTGTAGCGTGGATTTGTAATACTGCACAGCAGCAGCAGCAGCCAGGCCTGGCGTGCCTTACCGCCCAACGCGCACACACACAACACAAAACGCGCGCGCGTAAAAACCGACCGCACGATCCTCGCACGACACCGCCAAGCGTCGCGATCGCGATTAAATCTCGCCGACGATTTATCTCCGGGCGGATTTCATCGGGCCGCCAAAACTTGGGCGAGGGACAGCGTCTTACCTTGGGGCTCCAGGGAGTGACGCTACAGCACCCGCTCCGTTCCGTCACGTGGCGGCTGCCGCCGTCGCCACCGCTGCCACCACCACCGCCAGCAGCAGCAGCACTGCCGGAGCTCACAGCCTTAATGGTGGCACACGCGCGGGGAAACGGTGGATCAATGCCAGCGCGCGTCAGTGGCCCAGAAGACGCAGATGGACCCAGTGAGCGTGATGTAATCCCGCAGTGATGTCCACTGTCATCGGTGTCTTGCGCATTCATTCATTCCTTGGTTCGTTCATTCATTCGCTTGCTCGCTCGCTCGTTTTGCCCGCTCCGTTTTGTTTGGCCATTCGTGAGGTCTACCTTCTCCGTGCGCGGCTACTGAAAATTAATTCTCTTCGTTTCATACAAAAATTCTAATCGTCATAATGTCTTCGTGAAATGCTAGATTGAGATTGTCCAGTGTAAAAAAAAAAAACACCCGTTCGGTTCGCTACATTACAAATGGTCACCACAATCACAATTACATTTTTTTAAAATAACAATCTAAGCGTAAAAATATTTTTGCTTTAACAATGAACACACGTCGCTTCGCCGCAAACTCGATCGCCAAATGCGACGGTGCAATGAAAAAAAAAATGTCATGTTACATTTTTTTTATCGCTCATTAGACATTCTCGAATTCACACCTTTCTCAAGGCCACGGCGGCCTCCTACTGGCAGAAGATGAGCGGTGCTGACGGATAAGCGCGCATGACATCACCGCGGCCGCTGGAACATCGCTCTAATGGTGCAGGGCTTCATCCCTTCACGGCCGCGCCTCCGTCGCGACCAAGATAGGACGCCCACAAGGGCAAGCGTAATGAGGAGGGCATCGCGTGCACGCCTCCTCGGCATGTCCGTTCCTTTCAATGTGACGACTGCGCCATGAAAAATAATGCCCAGGGCCCCCCACCCCCCACCCCCGCTGCCAACCGAAATATGGCACTGCTGTGAGATGGATTGCACCATCATGTTGCGATGTCCCTTAAAGCAAGGCGAGTCCGAGTTAGGATCATTAGACGCGTCCATATGAAGAAGAAAAAATTAACCCGTAAAAACAAAGTTTTTCACTATAAATCCTTTATATGCGTGGCGGCTAGAGTCCTCTCGTCCTCTGGCTTGAGATGGCTGCCACCTATGGGTCAGATGATTGCCTGCCACCATTAAGCAATTGGTAATTAAATATAATTTATTTTTTCCTAAAAAGTGTAACATTTTGGAAAAAAAATTTCACGAAAATAAATTGTCACGCACAACGAGTCTGTGTGCAAAATGTCAGCTCGATTGGATCACGGGAAGTGGGTTAAAAAACGACCGAAAGATTTGCACGGTCGTAAGCGCGCAAGCAAGCAAGCAAGTGAACTTAACATAAAGGATTTTAAAAAAAGAGGCATGCATTGAAATAATTCTGAAAGAAGCGTAATAGAGTGGGCGTCATAAACTAGAGTTGAATGGTGCAGTCGGGTGAGATGTGTACATATTATGACATCAGAGATCGTGGGAAACATCATATGATCATTGTCATGGCCACTGTGGCGATCCGGACACCCTTACAATTTGTCTTTCTGTCGCTGAGAGACATCCACAACATTTTGGACAAAAAGTTCTGGCATTTTTGAGACCCGTGTCTTTCTCCGTTGAGCAAGGCGATACAAATGCCGATAATTCCAAAGACAGAACATTTCAATAAACAGCAACGCATGGATGGTTGGGCTCGGTATGGAATCATTAGCCAGTACAATAGTTGTATGGAAAGCTGGACAATTGCAAACACCCTACAAAGCAACGTAGAAGCAACGGAAATGTGGTTTTAGGACGAGATGAGTAAACTTGCATGTATTTCAGATAGGAGGGTGCATAACCAGAATATTAATGAGAATAATGAGAGAAAGGCAATGTTAGATTTCTTGGATATGGGAAGAGAAGGCGAGAGCGAATATAAATGTGATCTTGACCGGGAATCATGTTCGGTGCAAGACAGCAAATTAAGCAACATAACCACATTTAACAATTGGATGCGACTGGGAGGATTATCTTGAGTCAATATCATGGACAGGGATGACTGGAAGACAAGGCCATGATCGCAGACATCTTTCAGAAAGGACATGGCACACAGACCGGGAGAGAGTTGTACTGTAAAGATTTCATGTATCTAATAAGAGGTTCTTTGGGTTAGATCGCATTAATGTAAATGTGTAGTTTAAACCCTCCACCACCCGACACAACCAATTACAGTAAAACCTTGGATTGCGAGCATAATTCGTTCCTGAAACGTGTTTGTAATCCAAAGCGCTCGTACATCAGGTGTGATCACGTGACGCTCGGCAGACAAAGCGTATACACGTACTGCTCGTATTGCAAGACCTCGCTCGTTTATCAAGTTAATATTTATTTAAATTCTTGCTCGTCTTGCAAAACACTCGCAGACCAAGTTACTCGCAATCCAAGGTTTTACTGTAGTAAGGTTATTAATTGGCTGTGTCGGTTACTAATTGGCTGTGTCCGGTGGTGGCAGGTTTAACGACACATTTATATTTACGCGAACTAACCCACCAAAAAACCTCTATTATGGATGACATTGGTCGCGAAAGCCTGCGTGTTAAACAGATTTCATGTAATATACTGCAGTGAACTCCTCTTATCTGTAATGAGGTGGGGGGGGGGTGAGCAACATCACGGACACCGTCTGTGATCTCCCCGTTAACCACGGGGACCATTCCCTCGCCAGTCGCCCTCAACATCCACAGTTGCGGCTGCAACCCTGGTGCATTATGGGTAATGCTCCACACACAACACGTGCGTCCAGAATATGGAGACAAAAGGGAGGTATGTTTATGTATTCATGTTTAACATTTTCGTGCCTTTCGTGCGTTGGGTTAAAGGAGTTCGTGGTTGTAATGAGGTGATCATCAACAATCTGGAGATCGCATCGAAGCTGCGGAAATGTTGAGCGAAGCGTGAGCGCTTTGAATCGTAGACGAGGGGGTCGGGCGATGACGGGAAATGTGAAATACTTCGCTCGAGACGGGAAGAAATGTTTCTTCAAACGTAAACACGCGCATCTGGAAATACACCAGCCAGCCTGGAGTCTGGGAGTTTCCCTCTCTCTCAGCGAGCATAACAAATCATGCCTTTTATTGCTCCGATTTCAATTTAAAGAACCGCTGTATGGTCACTGAAAAAGCAACAATTCACTGTGTACATTGTAGCAGGTGCAGCCCTGCAATTGCTTGCTCATACCGCTGCTGGTGGAAGGATCCGCACTAAAAAGGAGCTCTGGTGAACCCCTCGAGGGTATTTGGCCTACTCTTCCACGCTGGCCAGACGTCTTAGAAGAGGTTTGAGTACCCACACTTTACCCCACCACGTGCGTCCTGCCGATGCAATCTCAAAAAAGGCGCCCATGTCCTTTCCCAAAGACGTCGGGGGATGAACGGCCCTCGATTCATCTCCGTGATATTACCCAAGACGTTTGCATTAGATAATCCCAGTTGCGTCCAATAGTCCAAATGTCTTCATGTACTTGACGACTAACTGTGGTGCACCCACTTCTAATGCTGGGTGGGATGGAGGCGGAAGGATTTAATGAACTTCCATCGTCTTCTTGGTTCTGTCGGTAAAGTCACGTAGAAGGGAAATAATAAAATAATGATAAAACATAATAAAATTCTCACGACGTTTCGGCCACAACACAAGCAAAGCTGTCTTCACCTGAGGACGGCTGCTTGTGTTGTGGCCGAAACGTCGTGAGAATTATATTTTATCATGTTTTAGTTTTATTATTTTATTATTTCCATTCTACGTGACTTTACCGAAAGAACCAAGAAGATGAATCCCTGCAGTCACGAAAGCTTTAAATCGAAATGAACTTCCATCGGTTTCAACCGCCACGCCGGGAGTTGGAATCGAACCGGTGGCCTCTGGATCGCACCACTGTGGAAGCGTCCACTCGCTGTGCCGACTCAGAGTGACACTCTCCCATTCATCATTCGCATGGTCTTACGATGGAACAAAAATATATCTCATTGGGGCGACATTTCAGACAATGACCCCTCTTCAGAATCACTCGGCCGCGATCGTCTCGTGTTCTCAGATGGAAGAGCGTGGACTCGACTTCGAGAAAGTGACGTCACATCCTGTGAATGAACAATTTTCAGATCGATCTGAAACGTTTCATTCTTTTGGATCATCTGAAATTTCAAATCTCGAAACGATTGTCAGACTTTTCAAATCAGCAGCGCATCCCCGATCTCATGTTGTATGTCGCAACCTGTGGGAGTCTGGGGCGAGTTCAACCTACCGGCGAAGGTGGAGGAGCCCTCAGTGTGACCCGAATGGATTCACGGGGCGACTCGGTGGACGCTTGACTCCCCGTTACACTGTCCTGATCTGTACACACGCACACACACACACACAAACAAAATAAAGATCCCCCATATAGACTTAATGGCCTGTTGGGCAAATCGCTGTTAGCGAGATGCACCGATGAAGGCGGACACGGCGCACGAGGGGGTGAGTGGTCAGCACCACACACTGCACCCGATACTCATTTGAGGCTGAGTCAACCTAGGGGAGGCCCAGGACCGTTTTAGATAATCATCACTGGTGTTGGCCATGAGCGGGAATCGAACTCGGGTCGCCGGGTTCGAAGTGCACACGACCACCCCCCAAGCACCCATGCACACACGCACATGACACCTGTATACACACGTGTTCATCACGCCAACAACATCACAACTACAACAGCTGCCAATTGCCCTCCCCCACCCCCAACCCCCCCGAAGTAGCCGTTTCAAGTTTGACGTTGATTCTGTTTCACCAGGTGAGAAGCCACGTGACCAGGATCGAGTATAATTTTCAAAAACGACAAACACAAACACAAAGGACAGCAATGAAGAAAATAGCAATCGGAATAAAAAAACAAGCATCACACGAGGAATACAATTACATTAAAGATTTCGCACAAACATAAATCTACGATAAGTCAAAAATAAATATTTAATTTCCTGCAGCGCAAATCGGCTTGGGCAGATTTACCTCCAGATTGACCACAGGGCAAAATGATAAAACTCAGGAACATTGCGGGTTGACCATAACACGAATATGTAAACAACATCACCAGATTGCGTGTGACGGCCTAAGCGTACCTCAAGGTCACGTGGAGTGCCAAAGGGAAACAAGACAAAACCTCAGACAATTCTGGGGCAAGTGAGGCTGCGAAAGATTGTCTGGGCCAGCTCCACACCCAGCCGCCTTTGTCTCCCCAGTGATGATGTTCACAGAGCACACCAGGTACTCATTTGAGGCTAAGTCAACCCAGGGGTGACCCAGGAGCAGTTCAGATGTCACTCGCCACTGATCTAATTCATGGCTGCTAATCGGACCCAAGGTGCCCGGTTCGAAGCAAAGTGCACGCGTGCACACGCATAGACCCGCCGTGCGGCCTTCTTATAGGCTGCTGCTGGGGCAGCTGCTGTTAGCGAGCCTCTGTTTGGGTTGGAACGGCGCGTGAACGGGGGCGGTATGGCCAGCGGCACATCCGGCCACCTTTTGTTGGTCCCCAGCGAGGGCGTTGAGACGCCACGGCGAGTCGGCCTAGGAGAGGTGTCCCGGAAACCACCGGTTCTGATAACCCTTCGTCGAGCCACTACTGGATGAAGGCCTGCGTCATGCCGTGGCCATCGTGCAGGGTTTGTTTGCTCTGCCACGCTGGCCCAGAACCGATGGAGAGTTCACAAACTCGGGTCGCCGGGTTCAGTAGGAGCAGCGCGCTAACGCCTTTAGGGACCGTCCATAAATGACGTCACGCGATTTTGGACGATTTTTGACCCCCCCCCCCCTCGTCACACGGCGTCACAAAAAGTCAGACCCCTCCCCCTCGAATATGACGTCACAAAGCTCTGCCCCCCCCCCCCCCAAATAAAACATGCTTCAAATCGCTTTAAACTATTGTCATTGTAGTGCGTATTTAATGTGGCGCTGCACTCTGATGTTGTAGGAGAAAATATTTATTAAAAATTATATTTAATTAAGTAGAACGTGTTTTCTATATTTATTTCAAGTTGCGCATTTTGAGGTGACGTCACATTTCTCAAACACCCCCCCCCCCCTCGTCACACATCGTCACAAATGTCTGACCCCCCCCCCCCTAGGTGCGTGACGTCATTTATGGACGGCCCCTCACGTGACCACAGCCTCGCACGACACACATTCCCTCCGTCATCAAAGCCATCCCCAATGCCGCACCTACCGCCTATCGCATAACAGGGATTCGAAAACATAAACGGCACAATTGTCCTTGGGGAAAATAAAAAAAAACACAAAGAGCGTTCTGATTGCAGAGGGCCGCTTGCATTCAGCTCGGTGGGTTTGGCTTGGGCCATATCTCGGCCCAAATCAGCAAGCGCACCTTGCTCTGTTGACATGGCGGCATCCAACAAACCTGGGGTGGATTTTATGACGAACGTCGTCATAAAACAGCACAGAGCAGAGGGATTGCAAAAATAGAAGCACAAGCCAGGCAGTGGGGAGCTTGCGGGAAACGAGAACTATTTCTGTGCGCGTGGCACACCGAACTGCACACCCCCGGTGACCCGGGTTCGATTCCCATTCTCGACCAATAACAGTGGCGACGATTTGAACCGCTCTTGGGCCTCTCCCGAGGTTTACTCGGCCTTAAATGAGGACCTGGTGCGGTGTGTAAACGTCAGCACTCCCTTCATAGGCGCTCGCTTACAGCATTTGCTATACGGGGGATTTTTGCCATTTCATGATACACACGGACACCCACACACACACACCTGTACAAACACACTCACATCTAAACACACATACACCTACACCCATACAAAAACAAACAAAAATATACCCTCATAGCCTTAACAGAAGTGCTTTTAGCAAGCACCTATGAAGGCCAGCACGACACACTAAAGGGGGTGACGTGGTGAACAAACTGCTCATTTAAGGCTGGGTCGACCTAGGGGAGGCCCAGGACCAGTTCAGATAATCGTCACCGGTGTTGGCCATGAGCGGGAATCGAACTCTGGTCGCCGGGTTCGTAGCGCAGCGCGCTAATCGCTACGCTGCCGCTCCCCACGCAACGACTCGCACGTATAAAGACAATGATCCCACTGCATAGTAGAATGGCAACTCGCTCCCTCCAGAACGTTTAGCTGGGCACGGGGTCAAAGTTCTTTGGTGCGTGCAGCTCGTTGGAGCCCTCTCGCCATGGTCTCGCGATGGCGCTCTCGGCACCGTGCCGCAAGACCAAGAACCTCCCAATTCCAAACTCTCGCAGCGAGCGAGCGGTGCGAGGTCGCCTCGCGTCACGGAACGATCCGTGGTGTCTACTTCTGAAGCCTCTCTGTAGGCCTCTGTATCCACACTGGACGTTGCAGTGTGACGAGGCTTGGAATGCCGAACTGGGTTCGCGAGAAGTCGCAAACACCTCCTCGTGGGAGACCCAACGGTGCAGAAGATCCCCGGCTTCTACCTTCCGCGAAGCTTCTGGGGCCCCAACCGCTAAACCGCGTCCACGCGGATAATTAATGATTATTGATGACGTATGCATGCACGTTGAATTTTCTTCGCGCACCACGTAGCCAACCGTGCAAATCAGAGGTGCGCGGGAGGGGGGGGGGGGAAATGACGACGCACAAATGGAAAATTAAAAACTCTCCCGAGTGCAGCGACCGTGGTAACCACCGGGGACAGGGTTGTGGAACAAACCGTGACTCGATGCCCGATTCACAAACACGACAGAGGACCACGGCAATGGCACCACTCCGTGACTCCTGACGCAATTGCATGGCTCAACCACGCTCGGTGTAAAATCACAGCTCTACTTCATCATCATCATCAGCCGTAAGAAGAAGGAGAAGGAGGAGGAGGAGAATAAGATGCCCTGCAAAGAGTGATTGTCGCATGTCAATCAAAATGATTTGATTTTGTTTAAATACATATTTATATTTGGTCCACTGAGCGGGAACAGGACGCGCCAGTGGAAAAGGGGTTAAGAACGATCTTTCAGTAAAGTAACGTAGAAGGGAAATAATAAAATAATAATAAAACATAATAAAATACAATTCTCACGACGTCTCGGCCACAACGCAAGCAGCCGTCCTCTGCGTTGTGGCCGAAACGTCGTGAGAATTATTTTATTATGTTTTATTTTTATTACTTTATAATTTCCCTTCTACGTGACTTTACCGAAAGAACCAAGAAGATGAATCCCTGCAGTCACGAAAGCTTTAAATCGAAGGTGTTAAGAACGAGTCTAGGGGAGGGAGAATGGTCGGGCAAACGGCGAACGGGGTCGGCGGTGCAGGGTCCCACCGTGGCGCTCCACTCTGGGCTTCTCCGCAGCGCTCTGCCAGAGCTCGTCCACGCAGCGTGGACGCGTCGACGGCACCAGCGCGTTGGTCTTGACGGCGCGAGTCGTCCGGAAGTGATCCGTCCTCCGGCTCTCATCCTGCAGGGTGGACACGGCTGGTGGGAGAGAGGGAGGGAGGGATAGAGATGAGCGCAGGTTAATTTGGCCATCGTTGTTGACGTCAACATCGATGGCATCTTCGGCATCATCATGGTCGTCGGTTTTGTGGGTAACATCGTAGTCGCCATTACAGTCATCATTACCATGATCATCATCCTCGTATTCATCATCATCAAACTATCATCATTTTCACTGTCATCACTATCATCTGGGGCCATATTGATGCATTAATTAAATTACTTATCTAAATTCTTTCTCAGGCTCACGGTAAACTAATTAGAATAAAACATATTTCACTATTTTAAGCTAACGATACACACATCTAATTATGTGTTTGAGAAGCAACGTATTGATGGTTTCGTGCATGCAAGGAGAGGCTTCTAGGATCACTCGTGGCCTCTGTAACAACCCCGATGATCAAAAGAAGAATTGGTTCTTGAACCAAATCATGATCCTGAATCGCAAATTTCATAGAATCACCGACTCGACTTTACCACGATCAACAGTACCGACATCACTGTCATAATCATCCATATCACAACTGTCACTTGTTTCACGATCACCGTCACCATCATTGCCATCATTCACATCGTCATAAAGATATTCATCACTCTCATCATCATCATCACTGTCTCACCATTATTGGAAATCGATCGAACTCATCATAATCATCATGATGGATGCACCGGCCCCCAGCACGGGTTTATTTGTTGACTCGTCTCGACGTTCGTGATGTTTGTGTTGACGTTGTTGTGATGTTTGTATGTAGGCTGTGCGTATGCGAATATAAATGTGTGTCTCGCAAGAGCGTGGGCAGCAAGCTGTGAGAACCGGATAGTTAGAGAATTCGAAGAAGCAGATACTGAGGGCTTAATTTCTCATGCGATAATGTCCAGGAATGCTGATGTCACACATGATTTCATGTCACAACCGTCTGCGTGTCCTTATTAAACAGTTTAATCCCACGGATGACGACGTCAAATGTGAACGCTGTCCTGAAGGACATTCGATAACCCCGAAGCGCTATTCACTATTCACGGGCGCGCATCTCGGTCTCGCCGCGCCGGGAGTTGGAATTGAACCGGCGACCCCTGGACTGCAAGTTTAGTCTGCTCAGCATCGCACCACGGCTTCCTCCGTCACTCGAGAACAAGAGATGGCGTGGAGGGGCGGCGAAGGGGGGGTTATGGGAGGGGATGTGAGATTAAATCTCCTTGCGGGAGACAGACTAATTGGTACCGTCAGTTACTGACATCACTCGCTAGCCACCAACGCCCCGTTTCTGCTTTCATGACGGACGTCTCCAATCCGTAATCTTCCGGGGCTTTAATGAGCCCAATCACCTGTCGGGTCGGTCCCTGTAATGCGCACATGCCTCTCGCTTTATAAATACACCTGGGTGACTTCACGACTCCGCGCCCAAGAGCTGTAATCAGGGATATTGCTCCGCGAGACATTTGAATGCAAAAAATTACTCCCACGCACCCCCCGTGACCCGTAATCACATTCGCAGTCGCTGACAGTCGTGAGATGGGAATACGTTGCAAGGACGCAAGTGCCGGTGGGCGAAAGCGGAGGCCACGACGAATCCCACCCGCACAGCCTCCGTGGACTGTTGGCAACAAGCGCCGTTCGCGAGCACATATCAAGAATCTGAATCTGTATTTGTACAGAATCCGATGAGCTGTGAAGATTTTTTTTTTCACAGATCACAGATGTCCAGGAAGGGCACGGGGTCAGAAAGTTACAACAGCAAATTTTTGTTTTTTAAACGATAGGAGTGCAAAGCATAGGGAAGGTAAGAAAATCACAAAAAAAAAATTTAATTAAAGATTTTTATTTTACCAGGTAAGGCCCAGTGAGTGAATTATTAGCTTCTTTTTCAGAAGCGACCTGGCCACGACCGATAGCGCAACATCAGGTGCCTTATTGTGTGGACATTTACAGCAGCCAAACATACTCTAAATACATCGAAGCACACGTTGATTTTAGATGAGGAGAAGAGCGTTGCAACACCGCACACGATCAGCTCTCTCTGCCTTCCCAGTGCTGATGTTCTCCAAAAAGTGGCCGGATAATCACCGAAGGCCAAGTCTGAACGACGAACGAGAGGGGGAGGGAGCTCCAACCCCAGTTCTGTTATCAACTCGCTACTGATGTTAGCCATTTGCTGGCAAATTGAATTAAAGTTCCAGGCGGGTTCGTAGCGCAGTGCGCTAACTGCTGCGCCACCGTTCCCCCCCGCCCCGCCCGCGGTGGAACACGCGTGTTTGCGTGCGTACCGACAATCGCACAGCTGCAACACGTTACGCGAAATTGTGTTCCGTTGCCTTTATGTCTCAAGGTCACGCCAAGCTACGTGGTATTTTGTTTTGTTTTGCGGAATTACGTCGCATAAAGTTTTGCCTTCTTCAAGGGTTTGGGTCTGTAAATGAAGTGAAAACAAGCGCAGGGCAACGGAGGACGACTAGATTTTAGCATACCACAATGCAGTTCTTCTGCACTGGTGGTTTTGCGTTACGTGCGAGGCCCCGTGAGCTTTTGAACAAGCGGTGCGCATCTTCGTCATGAAATCTATCTCAAATCAAGATTAAATATATCTCACTAAGGGTTTCGGGTGGAGGTGGAGTGGGTTGTGTGGGGGGGGGGGTGGAAGGGAATAAATAAATAATCAATGAAAGGTCACGCTGGGGAGATGTATGCGCGTTAAGCCGGGCGTAACAATGACGGCGAACCATTTATCCACCGAACAATGCTCGGTGGTTGCCTTCAAACACGACCGCACTGCCCTCCTCCCGGTGCTGATCTCCCTCCGCCGCCCGTACATTCACCCGCCACTCCGGCCTCAAAGATCGCACTCAACAGGAGTTGCTACGCTGCCGAGATTTAAAGCCGTGCGGTTGAACTTCGTTTTTTTATCGCTCAACGAAGGAGCCAGGTAATGACGTCTTTTTTTTTAATGCAGATATTTCCACCTTTCTTCCCACCGCCACCATCACCAACGCCGTTCCGCGCTTGATCTCGCGAAGCGCACGAATGTTTCCTACAAACGATCGTCTGCCCCACCCCCCCCCCCCAAGTTGTCACCGGGGCGAGACGCAGATCCCGATAATGAAGACGATGACGGATGTGTTGTGCCACCGAGCAAAATGGCTCGATGTCAGAAATAAAAATGGGATACAGACCCTGTAATCTACACCGTCTTATTTTTCCCACCTCTTTCCGAAACTTCAGCCACCGCCCACCAAACCCCCCTGTAATTGAATCTACGACAGATTTTCAAAGTCGTCTGTCATTTTTTTTTTGGTTCCGTACGTATCTGCCCGCTGGTTTAAACATTTTTTTTATTTTGTTTTAGGCAGTTCTCTATGGACCGCGTGACCTCAAGATGTCCTGAGAAACCCTCACCTGCCTGGGTGTTGTGCCAAAAACGCACGCGGCACACCGAGCTCCTGGCCGAAGCAACATCTGCGGGACAGAGATTCCGTCCAACGGAGCTCTGTGTTTATTATTTCCTGCGCACGCACTCCTGCCACCTCCTATCCCCCCCGTACCTCCGATGATCACAGTTGGCTATGTTCAACGTACATACGCAGATTATCATGGTTAGCTACGTACGCTGCGAAAGAGTTTCAAGACACACATTATCACGATTGGCTACGTACGGTGTGAAAGAAGTTCAACACACACATTGGCACGGTTGGCTATGTAATGTGCGAAAGAAGTTCAACAAACAGACGCATGCGCACCGCGATCTACAACTCGCCTCAACAACTGCCAACACGAGAGGGAAATGGCCTTAAGTCAATGCCGTGACTGAAATTATGGGCCAGCTCTGAAGTGGAATATTACAACAACATCAACAAATCTCACCGGTTTTGGGGATTAGGTTTGCGAGCAGATTAAATTTGGTAGAGAATGAATGGTGGCAATCTCTTATTTTCAACATATACTGCATTATAGCCCCAATAAAAAACATAGATGCATTGATATTTTCACAGAATGTATGTGTACAATTACGACTAAATTTGAATGCATACATTTCCTCCTTGCCTGGTTTTATTTACTTACCCATCAGAAGTCTATTGCGCTAGAGATATTTAATTGTATAAATGGGTACCGATTGCACTTCAAATACATTGGATAATAAAATCTAAACGAGTTCCGATTTAGACGCTGCATTAATCCAAAAACTGCATTGTGAACAATGCACGCGCGCACATGCCCTCTTACAGACCGTCAGCGGAAGAGTTCCTGCCCATCCTCACGAATGAGTTCGCGAAGACGAGGCTACTAAGACCAGAGCAACTTATGACACCGCCGCAAAGCCAACCCAAATATTTCGCCTTCTTTCGATGAAAACAACGACGAATCGATGAGGCACTTACGATTGGTCGCCGTGCCTGCACGTCTCATTTTGGGATCCCATGCCACATCCCAACGCGACCACCGCCGCCGCCGCCGCCACGGCGAAATCCTCCGACGGGTGGCAAAGCAGCAGCCGCAACCGCCACCTCTCACCGCGGACGCATCTGTGCCGCACTGTACGTACAGTGGTGCAGGGAGAAGACTTTTCTGAGAGCTGCACTCGGCACGACCGGCAGGGCCGTACCATTCATAACGGG
Source organism: Lampetra fluviatilis (assembly GCF_964198595.1). Taxonomy (NCBI): domain Eukaryota; kingdom Metazoa; phylum Chordata; class Hyperoartia; order Petromyzontiformes; family Petromyzontidae; genus Lampetra; species Lampetra fluviatilis. The sequence goes on from NC_136324.1 coordinate 2,692,728, forward strand.
GACTTAATCCGCCACTCTCGCCCGCCCGCCCGCCCGCTCTCGCGCTCTCTCTTTCCCCGACCTCCCGCATCATTACCTGCGACCTTTCCCCACACTGGGTGGGGAGGGGCGCAGCTGGGGAGGGATAACGAGGAATATATTTTCAGTAAAATCGGCGGTTGTTTTGGGAAGGAACCGCGGAGTTTTGTTTGGGAAGCCTCAAGAGTTTGGGGGGGGGGGGAGGTTGGGCAGGGGGCAATGGTGGTGCCTGGACTTTAGCAGATATTACCTTTGGGCCCTCCCCCCCAACAAATCGCTCAATTTCAATTTACAAAATCCTAGTGGAGGTGACAAGAGAAGAGATCGTGTATACTGTGGACGCAAATAGATGCAGTGAGATGAGAGGAATATATAGACAAACACTGCGATGCAGTGAGTTGAGATGCACACAAGGTCGATTGCGAGACATCGAATTGGCCTTTTTACGGCGCCTAGCTGAGTATATATTCGAACAGGATGTGAAATTGTTTGATCATTTTTTCATGAATTAATTCAGACCGACTTGAGCTCATTTGGGCTCGACGCTTTTTGCTTAGATTGCTTAACGCCTTGTGCGGGGGGAGTGGGGAGGGAGGCAGAGTTAAATTATTTTTTTATATTTGGTGGGGAGCTGGGGCCACGCTGTGCCACGCGGTGCCGAGCCGAGCTCACAAAACCGCGGTGTTGGGGAATTCTGCAGCGATGCGGATAAAGCGCTGTGAATGGGCGCATTTTTTTCTTTCAAGCGATGAATAATTTGAACAAAAAGCATTCGCAAATTCAGCCCGAAATAAATACATTTCGTCACCAAAAAAAAAAGATGGGTTTGTAAACGACATTTTTTTATGATGGGAGGGGGGGGAAATGTGTTGACAATGGTTTGTGTGGAGAAGCCACACGGAGATAGAGAGGGATTTCAGTGTGAGCCAGGGTTGTCACGTGTCTTGGTTGTCCTAGGGCAGGGGTCGGCAACCTACGGCTCCGGAGCCGCATGCGGCTCTTTACGGGCTGCTTCTTGACGATATGTACGTATGCACAGTATGTACTCAGATGCATTACGGCTCTTGAAATACTGAATTTTGTACCGAATTGGAAAGAAATGGCTCTTCTTGTTATTTTGGTTGCCGACCCCTGTCCTAGGGGGAAAAAAACCCTTTTAGAGGTAGCTGCTGTCCTAGTGAATCTGCAAGTCTTCCCAGCACATTAAAATCCCCACGTTTTGTCGGCTGCGTAAATGAGACACAACTCAAGACAATACATTTAATTGTAGTTAGTCCCCTCTGGATTGTGAGATATTCTCCATGAAATGTCCTTGGGTTTTTTTGTTGTTGTACCCACCATAGGTGGCAACCCCAGTGAGGGCCCTTCATCGGAAAGCCTCTGGGGTCCACAATGATTCTCCCAGAGCCTTGAAACATCAACACAGCCTTCAAAACTGAATTTGCATCACAGGATGCCACAAGCAAGTCAGGTACACTTAGGTGAAGGTAAAGGTGCAGCCCTGCAATTCTTTACTTATATAACTGCTGGCGGAAAGGCATCTACCGATACTAATGGGAGCTCTAAAACCCCCTCTTTGAGGATAGTTTGTCCTACCATTCCACGCTGGCCAGACGTCTTGGAAGAGGGGAGAATACCCATACTTCACCGCAGCATCTCCGATTACAAGTTCAACATAGAATGGAAATAACAAAATAATAAAAATAAAACATGATAAAATCATTCTCACGACGTTTCGGCCACAACGCAAGTAGCCGTCCTCAGGTGGAGAACAGGTGGAGAACAGACCTGTTCTCCACCTGAGGACGGCTGCTTGCGTTGTGGCCGAAACGTCGTGAGAATTATTTTATTATGTTTTATTTTTATTATTTCCCTTCTACGTGACTTTACCGAAAGAACCAAGAAGATGAATCCCTGCAGTCACGAAAGCTTTAAATCGACATTGAAGTTCAACATACATACACACACCACACGCGACCTGGCAATCAACCGTCCGTGGGGCACCCATTTGCACTGCCGGGCGAACAGAGGCCGGCTGCAACGAAGTAGCGTCGCTCGGATCGCAGGTCCGGTGCTCTGACCCGGTACGCCGCGGCCACATCCAAGCAACGACCGCATTTGTTATGCTGTTGCTTTGACGGCGGTCACGCGTCTTTCTGAGCTTGCATCCAGCACCCGGGGGGCGCGGGCCTGACAGTCACGCGCTTTCTCGGTCCTTTTTTCAAGCTCGGGAGCTCTCGTGCTTTTTCCTTTTTAAAGCCGAGTGGCAGGCGAGCGTTAATTAAAAGCGATTTAATCTGCCGCATGCGAGCGGGTGCATTCCAGGCCAGGCACGTCACGGGGTAAAGCCGCGCGCCGCTCTTTCCGGCAAAACTTCGGCAACGGTGGACGCCGACGCCTGGCGTCCCGAGAGCGCGGCAGAGCGAGCGGCGATTCGGGAACGATAATCCCGCGGCCAAAAAAATGGGCTCTTCTCGCCGCCCTCCCATTGCCCCGAAAAAAAACAGCCACAGCAGCAGCAGCATCAGGCGAGGGAAACAAGCGGAGCGTGAAGTGCCACCGGGGATAATCCCGCAAGCCCCGCGTCGCAGCTCGCCAAACAAAGAACTCGGAACAAAACAGGAGATGAGCGGGAGAGACAAGAGCGGAGGGGGCTTCCGCCGTCCAGCGGAGCGCTAATCCCGCAGACGCGGCCGTGCCATCGCTGTCTGCAACCGATGGCATGGCCGCCCTCGAAAAGATTTCCCGCCGCTCGGCGCCGGTGAAACGTCCAGCCCGGATCGAGCGCCGGCGCCCGCCACACGCTCGCCGCGATAACGGGGAGTGACGCCACGGCGGTGACCAGTAACGGAGGGGGGGGGTGCCGGTTCGATGAGAGGGGCAGCGTGGCCGTTTGTGGTTGCGCTGCCGTACAGCTCTCGGGCGTGTTTTTTCTCTCCGCGTGCTGGAAGCTTCTTCAGCAAACCGAGTTTGAGGAAGAACAACAAAAATGACCTCCGAACAACACACGCTAACAACCCGAAAACACAAAACCGCAGAGATAATATCGCCGCAGAGGATGTTTACAATGAAAATTAAATTAGAATTTATAGAGCGGCAAAACGCAACCGCATCTCAAGACACTGGCTACAGCAGTGGGATGCGGGCATCGCGGGTAAAAGGAGGCGCACATATGCTTTGTACTTTTAAATATTTTAAAGAGAGGAGGCAAATATAGGCAGCGGAGAAAAGGGAAGTCTTGAGCATGGACTTTGAACTCGGGCGGCAAAGAGTCGCAGCTGCAGGATCTCAATAATAATTGGGAACGAATAAAAATATCAAACAAACAAAAAATATATATTATATTTCCCTCTCCAAAAGAAATCCACGTAAACATGTGGCCCTTTGAAGAAAAGCGAAGAAAGACGAAAGCGATCTCAAAGAGACGCGTTTTTTGACCGCGAGACTTAACAACTCCCTTCACTCGCACATTTCAAAACGCGGCGCTTTTTTTTTGTTCTTTAACGGAAATGTGAAACATAAAGTCTCGCACGATTCGCCGCCGTTGTTCCGGCGAGATTACCGGTGGCTTTGAAATGTTAGGATGCGTTGTGCTGCGTAGTGCTGCGTTGTACTGCATTGTGCTGCGTTGTGCTGCCCACGAGAAAAAAATAGGTTTGGGAGAGAAAACAAAAAAACCTTCCAAGGAACGGGATAAATCCTGGCGAGCACAACGCATTTCCGTTTTTTTTCTTTCACGTGACATTGTTAAGGTTATCTGTCATCGCAGATAAATTCCTTTTCCCGGGCAGACATGCCCCCTAAATGCTTCGTGCAGGACACGGGCGAACGAGAGATATTTTTATCGTCGCGACAAAGGAAACTCTTGCGGGGCGAGGAGTTAGGGAGGTGTAACATAAAAAGGCACACTGGGGAGAGTCAGCCGAAACTCACGTCGCACTAATTACCCGGGCCTAACGATGTCTGGCGAGACTCGGCCTGCCTGATGTGCGAATGTATGGTAGCGCGCCGGGCCAAAAACCGCCGCTCGCTAAAACAAGCCAGCCGACGAGATTACTGGATGGAGAGGGAGAGAGAGAGGGAGAGAGCTGGTGGCTCCCGGCTTGCCGAGCCCCGCGATCGTGCCACCGCGGTCTGGGTGATCGGCACAATTGTTGCAGTCCGTCAGAGCGAAGAGTGTGGCCGGTGTGGTTCAACATGCTCGGTGTGGTTGGAGTGATCGATGGGGTTGGAGTGATCGATGGGGTTAGGGGCAATGATGTCTCTGTTCCGCCGTGCAACCCAGCCACATGCCGTGAGCCGGGCCGGGCCAGCCCGACGCGGGTCTGTTTGTTTTTCCACTGCAGAAGCTGAGCTGAGCCGAGCCGTGCCGCTGACGTCACACGCGATGAACGAGTCGGGACACGTGTGGGTGATGGAACGTCTTCGCGGTGTACACACTGATGCCACGCGCATTGATCGTGTGATTAGCCCCACCCTGGCCCTGCTTGGCCCCCTCCGCCCGAGCCAGATTCACATGTCTTCTGAGGCCGACGTGTCAAGGTCTGGTTCTGGCTCGGCACGGAAAATAGCCAGTGGAAAACCAACCTACTGTGAGGGCCCCCCACTCACTCAGCACAGATGTGCCAGTGGAAAAGTGGTTTAAGTGCGATTGGTGTGGTCGGCAGAATAGGATTTTGTACGGACATTCGGTTTTCTTGAGCCATCCTCCTATTCTCATCTCTTTTCCTCTTTTATTAGATTAGTTTTTTGTTTTCATTGCTTTGATGAGTGGCTGCATACGCAGCGGGCTCGGTGACGACACGCAACGAGCTCATTGCCGCCGTGCCCAGGGCCTGATTTCTGCCGAGTCTGTCTGCTTGAAATAAACCACGAAAAGATTTATTCAGCCGGCACACCACATACAGGCGCCGGGGTGGCGAGATGTTTACTCCCTTGCCTGGTATGCAGGCAGGAGGTCGTGGGTTCAACCCCGACCCTGACGCCTGCATATTGGCAGTTTGCAAGTTCTCACCGTGGTCGCGTGGATTTTTATCCGGGTCCTCTGGTTTTTCCCACCAAATTTAGAACCATGCATTTAGATTATTTGGTTGCTTAACATTTACACATGATAAGCCACTTCGTTGGGCTATCATTTGTGGCCATAGTCGCTTCTGAGAAAGAGCTACATAGCTCAGTGGGCCTTACCTGGTAAAATAAAAACAGATAGTGGGAGAATAGCACTCGTTCGGGCTGTGGCTGCTAAGTCACGTGCCACCTACCACTCCAGATGATCAGGCACCGGGCAAATATTAACTTTTTTGCACCCAGCATCCAACATACCTCGCGTTATGGCTGTGGCTACGAGCCACAACGTACCACCTCCTGGTTTACCGGGAGAATTGAAGCCCTGGCCAATGTGACACCCAGATCCGAGTTGACGAAAGTTAATTTGTATTCGCTGGGGCAGCCGCCACGAGACCACCCAACTTAACCGCTGGGCCCCCCCCCCACAACCGCTGGGCCAAAGCCCCGCAGCAATGCAACCGTGGCCAGACCACCCAGCCACGTAGGGATTGTTGCACTGACAGACTACCTCCAGCGTCGACATCGCCATCACCTGACACCACCACGACCCCTCCTCCCCCGCCACCTGCAGCTCTCCCTCCCACACAGCCAGAAACCAAAACCCAACCGACCGCACGCACGCGCTCTGCCCTTCTCTGTTTTGACGGATAACCGAGGACTGCTGCTGGCTGATGTGGTTACACACGGGGGGGGAGGCGGGCGAGGTGTAGTAAGATCCTAGTACCACTACTGTGTGGGCTTTCACGGTTCATAGTCCATGAGCCCAGACCAAATAATCGTTGGTAACCACCCACGTGACATGGCAAAACTTCTTAAGTTGAAGTCCCACCGAAAGTGAATTAGCCGATGATCTTATTTGATGAAGCATACCATCACACGGTTCGTTTTTTTTGTTATGAGTACGCAGAAACCGGTATCGCTAAATATTTGTCACCTCGCGTGGACTGGTGATGAACAGCTGGAACGATGTGTGAGTTTTATTCGAGTTGTACCGTGTGCTTTCCGGCACGATGTCCGACGGTTCGCTCCACGTGCTGGGTGAACTTCTTCAGGAAACGAAGAAGAAGAACTTGGAGCGAAACGTCGGACATCGTGCCCGAACAACGTGCGGCAAACAACTGGGGACGGCCTCCCGTGAGCTTGCAGTGCGAGTGGGCGAGTGGTAGGGGCGGCCTGCGGTGATTAACGAAACGCATTGCCGCTCCACCAGAGGGCGCTCAAAGGCCGCTTGCTGGATAATTATGGAGATGGAAAAGCCCCCCCATACAAATGAACCAGCGTGATTACTTACACCAAGCTCTCTGTTATGACCTCTACAATTACTTTTCCCGGAACATTTGGCTAAAATTAGCAAAGTAAGGGGCCTCTGTCCAAATATAATTACTTGAACAAAAAATGTCTCGCTCCCCCCCCGAAACGAGACGCGTCGTTCCGGCCGCACGTGATGGCCCGCTCGGCACTCCGCACGGAGCTCGCCGAGCCACGGAAGAGGGCACTTCGAGGGCACCCGAAGCTGAGGGATGGGTTTTGGGGGGAGGGGGCATGTGTACATGTCTGCTTAATTAAAAGAAACCCACAAATCCAAAGCAACAAAAAGAAACCAGGCAGAGCACCTCACCCTGCTGTGTCTCATAGCACAAGACACTTAAAAGCATTTACGGGAGGCGGGCAGGGGGGTGAATCCAGAGTGAACTTTTGTTTAAAAGCTCGTTCGCGCATTCCGACAAGGCTGGCTGAACGTCAAACAATTGCCCGGTGGCCACATTCTTGGACGGCTGGCTGCCGCCGCCGCCACCGCCAGCCGCCGCTGCTGCTGCTGCCTTCGCTCATATCACGAGCTCAGAGCTCAAGAGCTGAGCCGATGTTCCGCGGCAAAAATGCGGGGCGGTGGTCCCAGGAAATAATCCCGGACTGCGACGACCTCGACGTAAATCAGGCCAGGAGTCGGCGTGTGTGGACGCCTCCGCCGCAGATGCTTGCGATCGATCGGACACGGTCCGGGATGGGTGGCGGCGGTGGCGTTGTCCCCCGTTGACAAAACGACCCCCCTAGGCTGGGGGTCTCCCCGTACCGCTTGCACAGATGTCAGCTCGCGTTCTTGGGAATTCTAAAGTTAGGTGAAGCGCGGTTGCAAGAACACCATGCCCCTGCTGATGGACGACCCCCCGTGCTAGAAAGCCCCTGGAGGTTCGTGTTTTGGCCTCCTCTTCCGTGCTCGCCAGACGTCCGTCCTGGAAGAGGTGGGAGTGCCCCACCACGTGCACCCTGCCGAGCGACTATAACTGTGGTGAACCCAGTTAAGCATTTAAACTGCTGGGTGGAAAGAGGCGGGGTGGAGGTTGCGGTTAAGAAGCACACCCATTGTGTCGACCGCCTAGCCGGGAGACCGGTGTCAAACCGGCGAACTCTGGGCGCTAACCATCACACCGCGGCGGCATTCCGAATTCCACGCTCGTTTGAATGTTTTACCACAAGCGTGATGTGTGGTGAATGCAGACTCGATGCCTAGCAATAGGTGCTGTGTCTATTTGGTGCACTGGCTGTGTTATTGCCGGAGAAGGGTTAAAGCCTATTATTTTGTTTCAACGTTCCGCAACGACTTTGTACAATGCACGAATTTTCCGTTTCATGTGGTTTTTGGGGGGCTTCTGCTTGTCTGCTCCCAGGCTTAATGGAGTCAGGCACAACAAGTGACAGATAGATGACGGAGAGGGGGGGAGGGAGAGAAAAAATCACCAACGTGGCACGTAATGGATTTGCCACGCAGCGGTGTCATATGCTAAGGTCTGCCGACGCCGCCGGTCGTCTTTTTGATGTTTTTTTTTCGTTGTTTTTACATCGGATGAATTTCTGAGAAGCAAAATGAGTTTTCCATGCGGAAAGAGTTGGGAGCGCCGGGATACGTGGGATATGGCCGATCCATCTGGATGACCCTGTGACCCCATTCCCCACCTCAGCTTCGCCCCACAAATCCCAGCCCTTTAAGCACCGGCATCCCTGCATCAGATCGGTGAGAAGACATCGGGATGGAAAAAAAACATAGCTGTCAACTCATACGGTTTAAACCGTATTTTTGTACAGGGAAATTGAGTTTTTAGGTCCATAAGGCGTACAGCCGTTTCAATACGGGCAAAAAATAGTGATGTCTATTTGTTTGTGTTTCTCCCTTGTGATGGGACTTTGTAGGATGAACGTTGAGATTTATAAGGGCACGGGGTAACCAATCCAATAAGATCGGAATTGGTTTGTAATAAGGGAGGCACTGATAAGGGGTTGACAGGTATGAACATACCAGTGCGTTTTCGTGGGTGGGGGGTGCCTGGGTTCTGAGAAGACATGAATCCTGGATAATGTCCCAAAGGAGTTGGGTGGCAGAGAGAGCAGCCCTCAGTGTCTGTCCCAAGGCTCTCTCTACACGACGGATTGGTTCCCCTACCCATGGGGAACAGCGGGAAGGTCACAAGACCCGCCGACGCCGACTAATAAAATTCCCATGGCCTCAAAAAATCACCTCCAGATCAGGTCCGGGCAGAGACATCAGAAAAGTTTGCGTACCATTTATGGTCTAAAACAAAATTAGCAGGCTTTTTTATTGTTTTTTTTTTGCAACACAGTAGCTTCCCGTGAAGAATCCTCTGACCAGGCCAAGTCGAGGGTTTGAAAAAGTGTCCCGTCTCGCATTCCCGCTCTCGACGGAAACAGAAAACGTTCGTAGAATGGGGAGAGAAGTTTCCTTTGTGAGACAAATCTGTGCGTGGCTATCGCGTTTCTATTATCGCACAACCAAGTTGAGACGTAGACCAAATATGGTAACGTGATAAGGCGATGAGCAACGTCCATGATATTTCTCTCTCTCTATATGTTCTACAGTACGTTTGTATTTTTAAATATTATATATGAATGCCACAATATATCTCCCTACTCTAAATGAACTCATTAGGGTTGTTATGAATAGTATGTCTGTCCCTACTCTAAATAAAGTTTTGAATAAAAATTCAATAATTTAATATATACAATATTTATACACACACAATAGTTAGTACACCAACCACTGTGCATGCATCATGTCCCGTACGGTGAAGTATGGTCAAATAAACCTCCATGACTGACATGACGTGGGAAGTCGTTCAACCAGCAGTGACTTAATAAAGAACTATAAATTATTATAATTTGACATATACACATCCCTACATATATAAATATGAATCTTTACTTGGGGTGTAATAATTACTATTGAAACTAACTGTTTTTATTTTACCAGGTAAGGCCCACTGAGCTATACAGTAATTGTTTTAGAAGCGACCTGGCCACATTTGATAGCTTAACGAAGTGGCTTATCACGTGGATATTTATTGCAGCACAAATACTCTCAAAGCATAATAGTAGGTTTTTACCCTTTTAACTGGTACAAAACTGACACTTTTATTCAAGGCATCATGTTTGCAATGACCACAACACAAGTAGTCAAAAAAGCAAACAAAAAGAAGCAACTCTGATAAGGATGATAATATGCACTGTCCTTGAAGTTGATTGGCCCACACCCGAGACGGCTTTCTTTAGAGCCTAGTCCCCATTGGTGTAGGGCCAGATGACACCAGAAGGCGTACAACTCAAACACAGTGCAATATCAGAGTATTGAGAGCTCGGGGTAAGCATTTACACTATGAGATCTCTCGGGTGTGGGCCAATCAACTTCAAGGACAGTGCATATTATCATCCTTATCAGAGTTGCTTCTTTTTGTTTGCTTTTTTGACTACTTGTGTTGTGGTCATTGCAAACATGATGCCTTGAATAAAGGTGTCAGTTTTGTACCAGTTAAAAGGGTAAAAACCTACTATTATATTTTGCCACTGGTAAAAGAGATCTCATAGTGTAAACTCTCAAAGCATGTTTTAAAATGTGGAGCGAAAAACCAAAGGACCCGGAGGCAAAACCCATGCGACCACAGCAGAACATTCAAACTCCAAATGTACAGCAGGCATCAGAATCGAACTGTGACGCTTCATCAAATCGGCAAGGCTACGTGAACAGACCCCCCCCCCCCACCCATTATGTCGGACGAATACGCTTTGCTCGTATTACCCGAACATAAAAATCCCAACACAAACACACCGACAGCACTTTGCACAAACACATGCATATTTAACACGTCTGCTGATCCTCGAAATCCATACCCTATAGAAGCCTTGGCGAGACCCGCACGCAGCTACGTTTCGCAGCTGGAAGGTCCTAACTTGGAACGTGGTGAAATACAACGTTCAAAGCTCCCAGGGTTTATAAAGCACAGCCTTAACCAAACACCTGGCCCTTAGTAGTCATATACCTGCAATGCCAAGCCTACACGGTTCACGCAGTGTGCGTAATATATATTGGTATTCGGGCAGGAAATTAAAGAAATGGCTTTCATTCAAAAAATAAACAAAGGCCTGAAGTTCCCGCCAAATCCCTGCGGTACATTTTACCTCGGAAATGGGTCGCGAGTTTCACTTTTTAAAAACATTATCTTTTGCTTTAGGGTTACACACTTACATTTCGAGTACAAGCCCGTTATGCATCTAAGCGCATTTACATTCTGCACAGCGTAATCAAGCAAATTACACCGTGCAATTTGTAGCAATAGTTTTAAAATGCTTAAATTGCCCACACGGTCACACACACACATAGAGGGTAATTTAATCGCTGGCAAATTTTCTGTGCTGTGTGTTTGCACAAGCGAGAAATGCTAATCAGGCTGATGGGCCTCCCGCATTCTCTCAGACAAATTAAATATTCGGGCAACTCAGTCGGCCGAGTCAAAATTAAGCTCATTAATTCGTAAACGCATATTTAAGAAAAACCCCATTATGTTGTCTCCGAATATAAATAAAACACATTTGGCTTCGTAGACCAATGCGATCCCAGCAGCTCTGATTTTTTTTTCTTGAGCAAGAAAACTCTTTGCTTGTTATCGCCCTTGTGGGTCTCATCAGCAGCGTCAGGCTCGCTGGACAAATGCTGCTGGGTTCATACTCTTAGGTTTTTTCGGTAAAGTCACCGAAAAACCCTAAGCGTATGAATCCTTGCAGTCACGAAAGCTTCAAATCTAGAATGCTGCTGAGTTGCCAGACGTTCTTGGTCGGCTTGCTACCCCCCATCGAAACGATTGCACCGCGCTTAACAAGTGTGTGTACATCATTAATTAGCAAATCTGTTTGCATTTCTCAATGCAGCAATTCATCACAGCCCATTGAGCCAAGGCAAAAAGCAGAGGCTCAGTGCTGCTCGGTTGACCCCTGACCCCCGGCCTCACCCCGCCCCGCCCCGCGTTGCCACGGCGACCGACTCCCCCCACCGGCCCGGAACAAAGCGCAGGGTCACGGATCCGCGTGTCGCAGCTCAGCAGCTGTCAGGCGGCGCGCAGGCCTCAAAGAGGTGGCCCAGAGGCTTCTGAGTGTGTCCCTGCGCGTGTGTGCGTGAGTGTGTGTGCGTGTGTGTACCACGTGTGTGTGTGCACGTGTGTGTAGCCCCACCAGGCTACAGCAGAGGTGTAGGGAATTCCAACAAGACCTACATCTCTGCTTTATTGACCTGGTCAAGGCCTATGATACCATCAGTAGGCCTGGGCTCTGGGTTGTTCTTCGTGTTTTCGGAGTCCCTGACCCTCTGCTCACGATCATTAAGGACCTTCATGATGGTCAGCAGGCCCGGGTAAAACTACGTGGCCGGGAGTAGGAGCCTTTCCCTGTACACTTTGGGGTGCGACATGGATGTCCTCTGGCTCCCACATTATTTAACATATATTTTGACCACGTAGTTCGTGAAGCCTTCAATAGCTGTACCGGGGGAATTTTCATTTGGTACAGATATAATGGGAGGCTGATCGATGCCCGGGTGCGATCAAGGGATGGCTCCCTATTGGTCAACCACGTTATGTATGCCGATGATTTGGTAATAGCTGCTCATTCAGAGGAGGAGTTGGAGACGCCGCTGCCGAGACTGGAGCGTGCTACTAAGAGGTGGGGCCTTACCATCAGCCCCACCAAAACTAAGCACCTACCTGGGTATTTTGTACCATTGGACACTCCACCCCCACAACTCCCAATCGGTGATGGGGCAGTAGTGGAGAGAGTGGAGAGTGTCCCATATCTGGGCAGTGTGCTTATGACCGGCTCCAGTTTAACAGCAGAGGTCTCACTCCGAATCAGTTGAGCGGCAATATCTTTTCATCGGTTGCGTAACGCTGTGTGGAAGCTACCTGGTCTCGCTCCGCACGAAGCTTCAGGTCTTCTCGGCCACAGTCATTCCCTCCCTTCTCTACGCTTGCGAAACGTGGACCCCCCTAATGGAGCATCTTCGCCGGTTGGAAACATTTCAGCTGGCCTGCCTACGATCTATCCTGGGTTTAACCAGGCTGGATTGTGTGAGGAGCTCACAAATCCTTGAAAGATCTGGGCAAAGTCCCATCGGTGAGCTCCGGCAGGCAAGACTTCGTTGGCTGGGTCATGTAGCCCGCATGCCCAGCCACCGCATGCCTAAACAGCTTTTGTTCGGCCGGATCGAGGGGGTTAAACGGGCGCGGCACGGGCTAGAGAAGAGATGGAGTGATGTGGTACAGGAGGACGTGGAGCTGAGTGAACTTGCCGATGACTGGTACCAGCGGTGTCAAGATCGGCCTCTGTGGAGGAGGCTCGTGAAGGACGCTGCTACTGGGTAGTTGGAGGCAGTCGCCCTCCAACAACAACGGAGGGCGGAGGAGCGACGCTCACAACAACGAGCGGAGCGCCGGGTGGCTAAAGCACAGCAAGTTGGCACAGTAGGGGGCACAGGTGGTGCATCAGCCAGTCATCTCAGTCATCTCAGTCGACCCGTGGCACCTGGGTCTGCCCCGTGACCTGCCAGCGGGCGTTCGACACTCACGTGGCCTCAAGGTGCACGTAGCCTGGCACAAGCGTCGTGGTGACGTCACCGCCACTTAGTGGCGAATGGCGCGTTCGATTCTCGCTCACGGTCAACACCGGTGACGATTATCTGAACCGGTCATGGGCCGCCTCCCCTAGGTCGACTCAGCCTCAAATGAGTACCCGGTGCGGTGTGTAAACATCGCCACTGGGGAGACAAAGGCGGCCGGGCGTGGTGTTGGCCACCCACCCCCTCGTGTGCCGTGCCGGCCTTTGTCGGTGCTCGCTAACAGCACTTGCCCCTACAGTCTTCTACCATCACCCATCACCTCCCTCACCCATCACCCCCCATCACCCATCGACACCCACCACCCATCGACCCCCACCACCCATCACCCCAATCACCCATCACCCCCCACCACCCATCACCCCAATCACCCATCACCCCCCCTCACCCATCACCCATCGACCCCCACCACCCATCACCCCAATCACCCATCACCCCTCTCACCCATCACCCCCCATCACCCATCGACCCCCACCACCCATCACCCCAATCACCCATCACACCCCCTCACCCATCACCCATCGACCCCCACCACCCATCACCCCCCCTCACCCATCACCCATCTACCCCCACCCCCCATCACCCGCGTTGAGGACTCTCCCGTTGTGAGTCTCATCCATACCCGAATCAGAACCCATTCTTTATCCTGGAGGAAACTGATGAGCTAGGGAGATCTTTTTTTCACAGATGTCTAAAAGCAGGGGCAGGTCAGAAATGTGACATCAACAACACAAGATATGGTACGAGTACAAGATTGAGAAAACGTAAGCAAGTCGCGAACAATAAAAACTTATTTTTAAAGTATAGAAGCATAAATTCCTGCGTGCATTGAATAACCAAACGGTAGATCAAAACATCACGCTTGCCCACCCACTCACCACACTGCAGGTCACAACAACACACTCACCCACTCACCACACTGCAGGTCACAACAACACACTCACCCACTCACCACACTGCAGGTCACAACAACACACTTGCCCACTCACCACACTGCAGGTCACATCAACACACCCACCCACTCACCACACTGCAGGTCTCAACAACACACTCACCCACTCACCATACAGCAGGTCACATCAACACACTCACCCACTCACCACACTGCAGGTCTCAACAACACACTCACCCACTCACCATACAGCAGGTCACAGCAACACACTCACCCACTCACCACACTGCAGGTCACAACAACACACTCACCCACTCACCACACTGCAGGTCACAGCAACACACTCACCCACTCACCACACTGCAGGTCTCAACAACACACTCACCCACTCACCACACTGCAGGTCACAACAACACACTCACTCACCCACCCACCACACTGCAGCTCACAACAACACACTCACCCACTCACCACACTGCAGGTCACAACAACACACTCACCCACCCACTCACCACACTGCAGGTCACATCAACACACTCACCCACTCACCACACTGCAGGTCTCAACAACACACTCACCCACCCACTCACCACACTGCAGGTCACATCAACACACTCACCCACTCACCACACTGCAGGTCTCAACAACACACTCACCCACTCACCACACCGCAGGCCACAACAACACACTCACCACACTGCAGGTCACAACAACACACTCACCCACTCACCACACTGCAGGTCACAGCAACACACTCACCCACTCACCACACCGCAGGCCACAACAACACACTCACCACACTGCAGGTCACAACAACACACTCACCCACTCACCACACTGCAGGTCACAGCAACACACTCACCCACTCACCACACTGCAGGTCACAACAACACACTCACCACACTGCAGGTCACAACAACACACTCACCCACTCACCACACTGCAGGCCACAACAACACACTCACCACACTGCAGGTCACAACAACACACTCACCCACTCACCACACCGCAGGCCACAACAACACACTCACCACACTGCAGGTCACAACAACACACTCACCCACTCACCACACTGCAGGCCACAACAACACACTCACCACACTGCAGGTCTCAACAACACACTCACCCACTCACCACACCGCAGGCCACAACAACACACTCACCACACTGCAGGTCACAACAACACACTCACCCACTCACCACACTGCAGGTCTCAACAACACACTCACCCACTCACCACACTGCAGGTCACAGCAACACACTCACCCACTCACCACACTGCAGGTCTCAACAACACACTCACCCACCCACCACACTGCAGGTCACAACACACTCACCACACTGCAGGTGACCACAACACACTCACCACACTGCAGGTCACAACACTTTTATTTCTGCCGCTTCCCTCACACTGTTGCACTTTGAATTCCCTCCCATTATCGTCTCTTTCCCTCTTTCCATAAGTTCTTATAATAACCTCGCTCAATTCAAGACACATGTTAAGCCCTTATCTCTTACAACAGTTAGCGTGGCTGTGTGTTGCCGCCTGCTTGGCGTTTTGGGCTTTAGGGGTCTGTGCTCAGCAGTCATTTGAAAATATGTATATTCCACATCCATCCAGGCTCAGTGAAACTCTCCATTTATCACGCATGAGCGTCTGTGTGTATGTATGTGTGCCTGTGATTTATGCAAAGTGTGTAACATAATCATTTCTGAGATAAGACCTTCAGCAAAACCCATTCATTATATGCCGACCAACTTGTATGTTCAACAACAACAAATCCCCAGGCATTTTATTTGAAGGTTTTTTTGGGGGGAGTTTCTAACCCTAACAGCATTTGCTGTGATTTCTCAAGCAATGTGGGTAACAAAATAAAATCCCCCACGATGTGTTTTCACGTCCAATTTCCACATTTTTCTCTCAAACAATAACCGAGGGAACACAGTTTATAAATTGTTGTTGCACGCTATAAGCACTCGAACAGATTATTTTTTGACTGGACCTCAGCCATCACCATCACCAGCAACCTGTTTTTCTAACAGTACATTTTTTTTCTTCTGCAAAACTTGTATTCTAAACTAAACCTCAACACCGCCCGCCCCACCCACCCACCCACCCCTGCCCCCCCTGAAACAAACCCAACAAAAGGGGTCCTTCATTTATAGAAAATCCCCTAAGGGGAGTCCAAAACAACCGCCCACACGGCCTGTCACTTGAATCCTGACCCGATCAGGGCAGGCCCAATCGCTGGCCGCCTGCTGCCTTATCGATCAGATACAACGTCGATCGCGGAGTCAGGGCAGTGAAAGTTCTCCAGGCGAGAGCTCGGCAGCTTTATGGCACGGCGGCGGGGTCGGCGGGGATTGCCGCCCGCGGTGTCAACGGTCAAACGGTCCAGCGTGCTGGACTTTGCGATCGGGAGGTGGGGGGGGGGGATTTGACTCTTGACTCGAACTCTCGTCGCTCCGGGGGTGGAGGGGAGCGCGAGTTTGTGGTTATGGGATATTCCGCAGTCGTGCTGTACAGCCAGCGAGCGCTCTGCTGCGTGGGCGTGAAACGTTGGACATCGGTGCGGAACGACAACGCGGCTGTCCGGAGAGCTGGTGGCCAAGTTTTTAAAATCCCCACCGACCACCCCCGCTACCCCCACCACCCCCCAGGCATCTGTCCACCCAGAATGTGATGGGGGATTCACCACAGCCAGTTGATCGGCAGATCGCGTGCGGCAGAGTAAAGTGTGGGTAACTCCCCTCTTTTCCAAGTTGTCTGTACGTACAGTGTGTGTGTTGAACTTCTTTCGCGCCTTACGTAGCCAAACGCGTGAAGCTAAACACAAAAAGCAGTTTTAGAGAAATTAGTCTTCAATCTAGATTTAAAAGTGCATAGCTCCATTGGCTTCCTAATATCGGAAGGAAGAGCGTTCCCGACGGCCGTAAAAGCAGCGCATCTGAAAGCGCGCGATGAGGTGACCGTCTTTGTGTGTGATGAGTGCGACCGTATCATGTGTTCGTTTTCCAACCAGCAGCCGATGCAGCTCAGCGAGCACTGGCGAGCATGAAAGAGTAGGCCACCATGCCCTTCTGCCAACAGTGAGATGAACAAGTCATTTCAGGGCTGTACCTTTGTCTGTCTGTTATTGTAAACAACGTAGCGCCACTTTCCGTTTTTGGCGGCTTCGAACACCGCCCCCGCCGAGATTACCGAAGGCAAAATCGAGTGGCCTCTGATGGAGGCCCTTCCGCCTGGCGGCATCAGCGAGCAATTTCAGGGGCTGCGTCTTTGCTGCCAACTTCACATTTACCTCTGGCGCGTGGCCTCGCACATATGGGCCGAGGCCGGTGGAGGGGGGGGGGGCTCATTTCGCTACATGTGGGAGCACGCTCGGGCACTCGTTCGCTCCCGTGCGCAGAACTCACGCGCACACGCACACACCTGAGCCCTGCGCGCGTCTGCCACTTTAAAGGGGTTCTTTTTAGTTTATTGAGGCCACTCCTTCAGGAGCGCCTTGGAAACTCCGGCCAGCTGCTCCAAAGCTCGGTGTGGCCACAGCGGGGGAGGGGGGGGGGGAGTAGTGCTCCCACCGACCCCCCGGCTGCCCTCTACCACTGTTTAAGAGTACAATGCATGTACAAATAAGGCAGAGTTCTCCATCGCAAGGCCCCGTGGGCCACTGGCGGCCCCCTTGGTGGCCTTTAGTGCGGCCCCTGACGTGCGCCGCCCGCCGACAACACACAACGAGTGAAAACGCCCATCATCATCATCATGCTGCCGTCAACCCCCAACGGTTTCAAATGGTGCGGCGGCCCTCACACTGATGATGTCTTATCGGCGACAGTGCCCCCCCTCCCTCTCTCCTCTGAAAATTAGTGACGAACACCGGATTAACGCTTCCACCCCCTGCTTCTTTCTTCTGCTTATTATCCCTCACGAGATGGGGTCCACTTTCCGACTCCTCCTTCCCTCTCTCTCTCCCTCTCTCTCCACCGTCTCCATCTCCACGGTAACGCGGCACGCTCTCCCTTGTCCACGACGACAACTTGTCGCGACGTCCTCTGCCGTGTCCCCCGCCGTGAAGGAAGTCTCAAAGGCGGCCCTCCTCCTTCATCATTCTGAACTTTCTCTCCAACGTAGCCCTCCGGACATCTCTGGCGGCACGTCCCAAGCGTCTCCCATCTGTTCTCACTCCACTTCTCCTCTCACTGCTGTCCTCACAAAGGAGGGAGCGGCTCGGTCCCCTTTCTCCTCCCGCTGACAAAAGGGCGGCAACTCGTGGGCTCAGTTTGCTGAAATCGTCGCGCACCAAACATTATTTTCAATATCTCCTGCGACGCGGTTGTTCTTGCTGTGATTTCTATTTATTTGCTTTGCTCCGATCTTATGTTCGTTTCGTCGATGTACTTTATTGCTGCTGTCATGTCCATGACCCAGGTCACTCTCGTAAATGAGACTTATCCTGGCCTCTTGAGTTCTAACATGGTTAAACAAATACATTTGAAACGCCTCAGCTTGAATTAAATTTGCGTGAATTTGATTAATTTTAATTTTGTCTGGTGATGGATAAAGGCGTGATTCCCACTGGGAAAAGGATTTGTAAATCAAAGTCGATCAAAAGGAGGTTTTAATTCCAGGAATTGTTCTAGAAGTTCAACTCATGCAACATTGTTTGCCCCAAATCAAAAGTGAAATCCCTCTCCATGTGTGATCTGCTACGGGTGCTCCTACTTCTTCCAAGACACCTGGCCAAGATGGAAGAGTAGACCAAACACCCACCAGGGGGAGCTCTCTAGAGTGGCGTGAGCAGGGAATTGCAGGGCTGAACCTTTACCTATCAAGTTGTAAATGATAAATGCCGATTTTATAGCGGAAGGATTCGAGATTGTTTATGTTATTACAACTGAGCCCTATTATGTGGAATGTATCAACAAATAATATTGGGTGCTGGTTTCACGCCGCTGTGAAGTTTCCGCAGACGTGCTCCACAGCGCTCCGATGCGTTAAGTTACACCGACAAATCTCCCGGCAACGTGCAGCGAAACGTCGGACGTCGTGCCGAGCAAGAAGCGGCAACGACCCGAAAACATCCGAAAGCTCCCTCCGTGCGGCAGCGGCGGAGGTGGCGGCGGCGGCAGCAGCCCACCGACGATAGGAAACACGCCGCTACAATTTGAAGGCGCGCCGCGTTTGTCTAAAATAACCGGAGCCGCCGCCGCCGTTTTCACAAGCAACTTTATGGAAAGGAATTTAGTGAAACAACGGGGGGGGGGGGGTGCTAGAGAAACATTATCCTACAGGCCAGGAAACGCACCGTGCGTACTCCCGCCCCGCAGGGTGGCGTCTTGACGAGCCAGGCGGCAGGAGAAACGATAAGATAAGCTAGCACGTGGGCCTCCAACCCGCTGGGAGAAACTTGTTGATGGGTCAGGAGAGAGCGGAGCTGGGAGCGTGGCCGGGCGGGCGGGGAACGGCAGCGTCGACAGATGAACCCCTGTAAAATAATGAGCCTCTGGGACAAGCGGGGTTTACAAAGCGGAGAGAGTTGTTTTTTTTTGTGTCCGCTTTCCCTCCTCCGAAGCGACGGACGAGAAACGGAGGGACCGCCAGATCCGACCGAGGGGACGGGGCGGCTAAGACCGTATCGCGAGCGGACGGGCAGGCGTCGCGCAGGGCTTCTCTGCTGACGAATTGGCACCGACATCACACGGCGCTCGCACGCCAACCACACGCAGTGGGGCCAGAAGGTCCGCACCGGTGCAGGAGGAACGTAACAAGGAGGGAGAATGGGAAAGAAAGATGCCGCATGTTGGGGGGTGGGGAGTAGAGGGAGTGGGGGGGGCAGTCAGCAGGAAAGGGTCGAGAGGGTGCATACGGGGAGAGGAGGAGGGAGAGAGTGAGACTGAGAGAGTGGGACAGGGGAGAGTGAGTGAGACTGAGAGAGTGAGACTGAGAGAATGAGACAGGGGAGAGTGAGTGAGACAGGGGAGAGTGAGTAAGACTGAGTGAGTGGGACTGAGAGAGAGTGAGACAGGGGAGAGTGAGTGAGACAGGGGAGAGTGAGTGAGACTGAGAGAGTGAGACTGAGACAGTGAGACAGGGTAGAGAGAGTGAGACAGAGAGAGACAGAGCGTGAGAGAGAGAAGGAAAATAGGGGAAGGGATTTAGGCAGCGGGAGGTGAAATGATCTGGGATTGCCGAGTGAATATAAATGAGCAGAATTCCGTTGTACGTCTCCACATATACATTAAAAAAAGTGTTTTAGTCCATTTGTTTAATCCAAACAAATTCTAATTGATTGATTGACAATTCTGGCTTCACCAGACCAATATTATCAATCAATCAGCATTTGTTTAAGCAAACAAACCATGACCTGATTTGACCTTCTGGGTCTCATCAGCAGCATCGCCCCCCCCCCCCCCGTTTGTTAAACAAATACCGCTGGATGAGCAGATGTTACTTGGCGAGAGGGCACAGCGGCGTGTAAACTCCTTGTGCTCGAGGTGTGGAGGGATCCGGTCGAGGCAGAAGGTGTGGTTTGAAGAATGTCATCATTAACAACACGTGCTGGGATGTGGGCAGGCGGGCGGGCAGGCGGGCGGGCGGGCCTGCATCTCCCGAGTGGCTGGGGTCACCTGCCGCCCGCACGAGGGTGCGGCCCCGTCTTGTTTATTTTCACAAAGAGAACGCGCCACCGGGCACCCCACGGCTATAACAAAAACAGCGCTTCGCTCCGACAATTCCCGTCGGGCCCCTGGACAAGCCGGTAGAGGCCTCTATCTCATCTCTCTATCTCTCTCTCTCTGTCTTTCTCTATCTCTCTCTGTCGCTCTCTCTCTCTCCGTCTCTCTGTCTCTCGCCCGCTCGCAATCTCGCGTGGCTGCGATAGCCAAGAGCTGCGGCGAAGAGATGAGATGGCTGGGGGGTGGGAGGAGGGGTTGGAGCAAGGGGGTCAGAGGTCGAGACCACTCACGCATTGCCCGTGGATTCACTTTGCCCTGCGACGGCTCCACGTGTGAGTCACTTGCCCAGGTGGCCTGCGTCACTGCATCCCTCCTCACACGCACACACCGCCGCCGTCGAGACAGGCCTGGGGTCCATTGGTCGTAAATCACGAGTCCCTGTGTTGACCACAGTTGCAGTGACAAGGGGCGGGGATGGGTGAGTGGATCCGAGAGGGGTGGTATCAAAAATGCAGGGAGGGAGGGCTGCAATTAGGTCGTGCCGTTAGGTTGGAGGCAGTGTAGCAAGTGGTTTACTTTAAAGTGGTGTCTGTGTGGAGATTTAATAAATTGGTGATGCTGCTGCTACGTTGGCAGTGGTGCAGCACAAGCACAAACGCACGTTTTTATTGCCAATTTTTCTACGACTAATTACCATGCCATGCATTTATCCAGGGAATCATCGCATGTTCAGAAGGGTCCTGTATTTGAAAATTTGGCAATTTCCGTCTGAAGAAATAGGAAACCCAACTGCCGTATAGGAGAGGACAATACTTTAAGGTCCGCACAGACAGGTTCGTGAACCCACTCGCTGTACTGCGATCTCCTGGCCGCCTCGCAGCCCGGCCGGATTTGGAGTTTGACAAACCTCTGCGCGATCCACCAACTTTGGGACGAGCGCCGCCATTCATTTCAGGTTTGTGAATGGAGGAAGCTCGATGGGGGGGGGGGAGGGGGTGGTGCGGGCTAGCCGTCACCGATACGATCCGTAGCCGGGACTCGAACCCATGTCACTGGGTTCACGGTGCAATGCGCTTCGCCACCACCACCGCCGCCACCACCACCACTGCCGCCACCACCACCACCGCCACCACCACCACCGCCACCACCATTGCGCCACTTAGGCCGAGACCGTCTTGCAAATTGGCGAGGCTCCGTTTGTGTGACCTTGCGCGCTTCACTGCGGGGTTCTTGGCGCGATGGGGAGGGGGAGCACGGGAACGACCCCACGGGGGGGGGGGGGGGGTGCGTGGGAACGAAACCACGGGGGGGGGGGGGCACGGGAACGACCCCACGGGGGGGGGCACGGGAACGACTCCATGGGGGAGGGGGGGGGCACGGGAACGACCTCACGCTGGTGCAAGCCCCACGGCGACCTCTGAACCCCACCGCATCTCACGCACGCCCATACGGACACACAGACACACACAGATACACACAGACAAAAAGACAAAGGTCCTTCCCGTATAGCCTTAACAGATTGTTGGGGGAAGTGTTGTTAGCGAGCGCCTATGAAGGCCAAAACGGTACACGCGGGGGTGGGTGACTGGCACCACGCCCGACCGCCTTTGTCTCCCCAGTGGTGATGATTTTTACCACTGCACCAGGTACTCATTTGAAGTTGAGTCGACCTAGGGGAGAGGCCCAGGACCGGTTCACACAATCGTCACCGGTGTTGGCCGTGAGCGGCAATATACGCACACAACCCCATTCGCACACGCGCTCGCACTCACAAATAGACACGTACACTGGTACAGACACCCATTACCACCAACAACAACAAGCACGACGACCGACATCCTCCACTAAGTGATGAACGCGACATCGCCACGGCGCTCGTGCCAGGCTCGGCCCATTTCGAGGGCACGTTCAGTGAAGGAAGCTCGCTGGCAGGAGGTTAACGGGACAGACCGGGCTGACCGGGGCCGCGTGCTAGGAGCGAGCACGTGGGGCTACCGCAGCGAGCACGCGGGGCTACTGCAGCGCGTGCCCTGTGACCCCCCGCGGCGGTTGCCGTTGTGCCGAGAAGTCCGTGTAGGCGGGCGGGCGGGCGGGGACGGGCGGGTGGGCGGGGTGGGTTCGTGTTTTCGTTACGCGATCGGCGGAATATTTTTAGAGGAAACGTTAAAGAAGAAATGAAAAAAAACCTGAATCTGGGCACAAACGAGGGAAGGCGATGACGGGGCACTTACACCTGCCTGTCTTTCACGGGAAATTCCACAACGCACAAATCATCACCCAGCTCCCGGAATTGTTGCTGCCGTTCTGAAGCCCTTCCTTGCGGTGGGCACGCCAGACTCGCACTTCGAATCCATCTCCCCCCCCCCCACCCCCCGGAGCTCGCCAGTCGTAACGATGGCACGAGTTTTATTGAATCCCCTCCTGTCGGCTAGCACCCCCGGCTACGTACGGTGCGAGGAAAGTTCAAACGTGCATACGTACGTAGATCGCCTCCGTCCAACCAACGGTGTCAATGGGTGACGCGCCGCAGATAGTCAATCGGCAGGACGGGTGCAGTGGGGTAAAACGGAGGGGGGGGGGTACTCCCACCGCTTGTCTGACATCTGGCACGTATGGAAGAGTAGGCCAAATAACCTCGAGGGGAGGTCCTCCGGGTCCGTCCAGCGGAGGCCTCTTCCGCTTGATGCGGTGCGAGCAAGCGACTGCAGGGCTGCGCCTTTAGCTGCAATATTTAGACTACATGAGCATGCCAGGGTCAGGGATTAGCGATCACATCACGATGGAATCTCATTGGGGTGGCAATCATAAGCATACCGATTTGGGTGCTAGCACCGCCGTGGGTGGCGTTTCTCTCTGCCCATGCCGGCATGGGGACGCTGCCTGCCGAGGCTAATTCGAGAATTCGAGACAAAATGTAGCGGCGTCGCAGGGCGGAGCGGGAGACCAGCAGCTGCGTCGTGGTCATGGTCGAATGTTTATTTTTTCGGGAAACAATCCTCGTACCCCGGCCCACAGCTGTAAGCTGTGCGGTGTTGTAAAAACAAAGTCAAAACAAGCGTGGCAGCCCAATTAAGCCGTCGAGTCTCACAGCGAATGTTAGCTTTTTTTAACACCCGATTTATGTTTTCTTCCTTTCCATCGATGACGATGATGACGACGACAACAACAACAATGTTGTTGTTGTTTTTTGCCGCGGATGCTTCACATTGCTATTTCTGGCGTCCGTTCGTGACGCGACCTTTGACCTCATCTATTACCTGTGCGACAACGGCTGCTATGACTACAACGAGGACTACGACGACGACAACGACTACGACAACGACGCCAACAACTACAACGACTATGACAATGACTACAACAACGACGCGAGGCCTCAGATGGCATCTCGGTCCTCGGTCGCCCGACCCTTTGACGAGCCCACGCGGGCGACGGAGATTTTAGAATTTCGAGGGATGGATCGTACATACGTATCGAGGATCGGGGTTGTTTTGGAGATGGAGCGAATCGACAGAGGAATTGGGTTGGAGGTGGGGGGCGGGGCACGGAACGGGTGCAGTCACCAAAGATAGAGCTACTAAATGTGGAAATTCATCTTGCGTAAGCAAACAAAACCACCACGTCGTCGTTGCACGCAATGCAGCCCAATCCGTCTCAGGCCCGCGCGAGATCCCTGATCTCATCATCGGCGTGTCCCTCATCCCCCGTAGCTCAACACTCCACACGGTCGCTGAACTAACTAACCGATGGCTCGGAGGCCCCGCTCGGGTTATCCCCGTTGAGATGATCTCCGCGCCGTCGTTATTAAACGAGGAATTTAGGCCGTGCCAGGACACGCGGGCTGCTCAAAGTGTTGCGGTTCTGTCGAAGCCAAAGCCAAAGAAATCCGCGGTGGCGACTGGCGACAGGAGCCCGTCTTGTTGTGTGCGGGCAGGGGGAGAGGCGGCCAACGTCGGAATTAGAATATTTATCGATACCGCAGGAGGAATCCGATGGGGCTATGGAGCTCTTTTTCACAGATGTCCAGCAGGGGCAGGTCAGAACGGTGCGTCAGAACGGTGCGTCATTCCCTTGAGGTTGTAGACGGTACGGAAAGGTGAGCCACCGGCAAGTCTCGCTCGCACTGTTGCTAAAGTGGAGAGGGGGGGGGGCTTCCAGAGGGCTCCTCTCCAAGGCATTTTGGGGCCTACTTTTCCAGCCGGACAAAACTTCTCGGAAGAGGTGGAAGTAGCTGCGCTTTACCTCGTCCCCCAGCCCACCCCTGCCCCCCTACAAACGTGCCCAGGACATCGACTGTCAACTTCAATGTTTCTGATCCGTTCCTCACGGCTGTGTGTAAAGTAAACCGATTCTAAACACAACTCTTTGAGCGCACGTATCGTCAAAGTTCACTTTTCCCCAAAGGAATTCTACTCTTGCTTTGGCGTGCCCATTTTACTCTGCTGGGTGGGACAGAGGTTAGTGAAGCGTGGGGGGGGGGGTGGAGAGGGTGGGTGGGTAGGGATGCTGATCGCAAAGTGGGTGCACTCACAACCTGGCCAGTTACCCCCCTTACCCCCTTTCTCTTTGAAAGTGGCAACACAGTTCCTGAGAATCGCCGCGCTCACAGTCGCTGGAAACTTCAACCGTGAAGCCAGCGGTCGTCCCACGCTTACGCTTGCGCCGAGATTCTCATCACCGCCACCCCCGTACCCCCCTCATTGAGCCCCCCCCCCCTCCTTTCCAGAGCCGTGGGCAAAGCTAAAACAGCACAGACGGCGACATTGTTTCCTTACAAAAAACAAAGAGATGCGGAGGCAACTCCTTTAAAGCGGTAAAGTGCAGATTATAGCTATCGTCGAAATTGCCTTTCCCCAGGGATGCAATTGCCCATAATGACCGTTTTCGTTGCTTCACACAAAGAAGAAAGAGTGGGAGGAGACAAGAAGAGGAGGAGGTGGAGCAGGAGGAGTCGTTGCCCGCAGGTGAGCGGAGTGTCGCAGCGGTGCGCCGAGCGCAGATTCCCCCTCGCGCCGAGATCCTTATGAAGTTTTCCCGGTGAAATATCGCGGCGCAGGCCAAGTTCCCCTGCATCTGGCAGTAATCTGCGCCGCGCGACGCCGTGTTTCGTTTGAAACGTTACCAAGAGATTTTCAAAATAGATTTTTCTGGGGAGGGCTTTTTTTTTTTCTTGCGCGAAACAGCGCCGGTGACTTTGCTGTCCCGCCGGCGGACGCCGGGGCGGGTGAGAGGAAACCGAAACGGTGAATCGCGATGGACGCGCGTCGCAGGGATGAGGCGAGATTTTGACACCTTGCTGAAAATGAAATGAAGTCTGTTTGGCAAAACGCGACCTTCGTTTAACTCACTGGAATGTTAAATCTACCAAAATACATGAGAGTCCGGCTTGACGATCGAGTTACCTAACTCATATTCAGATAATTGAATTTCTGTTTGCTTTAACCTTTTTTTTGGCGTTAAGGAAACACAAAGTGAAGCCAAATCTA
Organism: Lampetra fluviatilis; assembly: GCF_964198595.1. Classification (NCBI taxonomy): domain Eukaryota; kingdom Metazoa; phylum Chordata; class Hyperoartia; order Petromyzontiformes; family Petromyzontidae; genus Lampetra; species Lampetra fluviatilis. Next base: position 2,718,808 of record NC_136324.1, read on the forward strand.
AAATCGGGCTCACCCGCTTCCCCCTCCGTTTAAAACTGCAATTTCCGCATCCTCCTGCGACGGTGAGGATTACATGGGGGATGTGAGCTCAGCCTAGAGGTGTGGGGCCCCGTGGGATTGAACATAGTAATAATAGTAATAACAAAGGAAGCTCAGAGGCAGCTCTGCAATATCTGCTTCCGCGGACCGTTCTCTAACGCGGAGGGTTACACCGTCCGGCGAGAGATATCGAAGGGACACTTTGTCCTGGTGACGACGCTACGCCGACGGGCACAATTGGGGTACATCGGGGGAAAAAAACAGATACGAATTTTCACATGGAAACGAAAACAGAAACCTCAAACTTCAAAACAATCGCGTCACCACTCGGGGTGCAAAGGGCCTCGGTCGTTTCTTGCCAAAAACCCGGCGCTGTCCTATCGCTGCTCTTCTTTTATTGGCAAGCCACCGAGCTGGGGGGGGGGGCGGAAATGGGATGTGCGGAGGGGGAACGACTCGATCCCAGGGGGGGGGGGCAGGCGGGCGAGGGAGATATGGGGCCAAATCGGCGAGCCCAAGAAACCAGGGACGCAGTTTTTCTGCGTCCACGACGACCGGCGTAACGCGCGCGCCGGGGGAATGTTCCAGCGGCATCGAGAGGGCCGGAACACCGGCCCGCTGCACGCGCCGTACACGTCTTGGATCGACGCCCAGCGTAAGTGGGGAAACTCGAGATATAAAGCGTGTCTTTATTTTTCCTGATTTTTTTCTCCCACATTTTTCCCTCCCCAGGTCCCACTTTTGCAAGTGGCGTCTGAAGCACAACTGCTCCACTTGCTGCTGCTGCTGCTCTTGCTGATACTGCTGCTATTGCATCTCCTATTGCTGCTGCTTTTATTGCTGCTGCTGCTACTACTGCTACCATGAATGCTGCTGCTGCTACTATTGCTGCTGCTGTTTCTGAAGCAGCTCTGGGTGCTGATTAAGCGATTGCTGCTACCACTGCTGCTGCTGCTGCTGCCATGCACTCAACTGGGAGACGCCGCGACCGGCCAACTGCACTTCGCCGTTCTCGCGTGGTGCTCGTGACTGTTCGCTGCGCTTGTTTTTATTCCCCCCCCCCTGCCCTCGTGTCGTGAAACTGAAGGTGCGGGGGCCTCCCGAACGTCGCTCGCGAAAACTCGTGGCCGCCGCATTTACCGTCACGTCGTGCCGCGCGTAGACGGAGAGAGAGAAAAAAACAAAACCAGCCGGAGTAAAAAAAAACACATAATCTCGGCGGCGAGGTGCCGCCGTCAACCGGGGGAATGCGGGACGAGGTCTAAGTTAGAGCCCTCTCGTTGGATGCCCTCCAGCTTCACAGCTGCACCATGCTTGTGGGAGAACGCACGGGGCCCAATTCAGCTGGTTCTCATGGAAACGGCATGCGGTGGAGATGGCGTAAAAAAAGTTCGTACTGCATCCCCCCCCCCACCCGCTGCAGCCGCCCCGTGGTGTTCCACGCCACTCCCGCGCCGGGAGACAAAGTGCAAAAAAAAAAATCAAAGCAGAGGTCAACTGAGAGTTACGTTAATGAATGAATTCATTTCAGAGCCAGCTCCGTCGTGCGTTGACTCGTATCGCAAAGCGACGCGCGCACAAGCGGCGTCGTTGTCGTCAGCCATTATCAATCCACTGCTGGATGAAGGCCTCCCCAAGCACTCTCCGTGTCTCCTGTTCCGGCGATGTAGTCATTCACCCAGCTCCTTCATCTCCTCGGTGGATGTAAATTCTCGATTGCCTTTTTGTTTGCTTGTTTGCATTGTCCGAGTCCGATTCGGCGTGCGACGGGCCGCAGGGCGCTCGACGGGAAGGTCGCTTCGTCGCGACCCCGAACACAATGGCCAGAGTCAATCTCCCGCTGGGTGGAGGAGACACGTGCCAGCAAAGGTCAAGGATTCACTGCCACCCACCCATCTCGGTCGCGGAGCAGAAACAAACGTTGGGACGATCGTACATCCTGGAGTGGATCATAAATCCCTGAGTGGGGGTGGGTGGCCAGCACGACGCATTTGCCTCCCCAGTGCTGATGTTTAGACAACGCACCAGGTACTCATTTGAGTACCTGACCTCTACCACCCCCCACACCACCAGACCTACCACAATCCCTACCACCAGCCCTCCCACCAGCCCTACCACAACCCCTACCACCGCCTTTACCACCAGCCCCACCATAACCCCTACCACCGCCTCTACCACCGCCCCTACCACCAGCCCCACCACAACCCCTACCACCGCCTCTACCACCGCCCACACCACCAGACCTACCACCGCCTCTACCACCGCCTCTACCACCGCCCACACCACCAGACCTACCACCGCCTCTACCACCGCCTCTACCACCGCCCACACCACCAGACCTACCACCGCCTCTACCACCAGCCCTGCCGCTGCCACCGCTATGCAACGAGCGGTTATTTATCCCTATTAAAGCGCTGTTGGCCCGGCCGCCGCAAATCAGTTTGCTAAAAAACCACGCAACGAGCGCGTGGGTTTTATTGTCCTGGCCCGGGGTGCTTCCCCCCCCCTGCCGCCGCCGCCTCTCCTGGCTAGAGCGAAGTTGTAAATCAGCGGCGTCCCCGCATTCTTCACGAGACTCAAACGGCCGCGCGGTCAGAATCGACGCGGAGTAGTCGTCGTCGTCGTCGTGGAGACGACAACAAAATAGATAAGTGGATACAGTGTATAGACATCTTGATTTGAAGCTTTCGTGGCTGCAGGAATCCATGCTCTTTGGTTCTTTCGGTAAAGTCACGTAGGTAGACAAAATAATAGATCACGACGTTTCGATCGCAACGCAATTGACCGTCTTCAGGTGAGAGAGAGGTGCGGGAGAAAACCGGCTGGTTTTCTCTCTCACCTGAAGACGGTCGATTGCGAACCCACGACCTCCTGCATACCAGGCGAGGTAGTTAACATCTCACCAACGTGTACGGTCACGCAGCGTGGGCGAGGCCTTCATCCAGCAGTGGATGAACAGCTTACAATCACTTTCACCGATGCATTCTTCACTGAGACGTTAAACATTTTTAAATAATAACACTCTCGATCGAGGGGTGGCAAACACGTGTTGGCCTAAACCGCAGTCCATCAACATTCCCTTTCCGTATTCCTTAAATGTAATTTTTTGTCGGATTTGCTCTTTATTATTTTCCAAGTACTTCACATTGTAAATGTGGGCAGAACCAGAAATATAACATAAATATGCACACGTGCTTCCACATCCTAACTCTGCCAAAAACCCATAACTCTGCTTTTACTACTATTTTTCTTCTCAGTTTTTTTTCTACCCCCCGTTGCTAAGTTTCACACGTGAGAGATTTTTTTGGGGGGGTTTTGTTTAAATCCAACGTGAAGTTGAAAACGAAACCGGACGCTGATGGCCACGCTGAGGTTAAAGGTCAAGGGTGTTGTGAACCAAGCCATGGGGGGCACAACGTGGAGCACGTGACCCCCCCCCAGTGGCTTAGCTGTCAAGTGCGCAGGCGGTTGAACTGCACCATCGACCCACGGACCAGAGGAGTCCAAGACGTCGGGCTACGAAGAGTGGGAAAGGTGAATTGGACCCAAGGCCCATGCCGTCCATGCTTCGCTACTGAGAGCATTCCAGACGGCCGCAGAAGCGCATCTGAAAACGCAACGATGCAGTAACCATCTTACCTGGACTTACATAGAGCCAGAAGCCACAAATTCGCCATGCACCCATCGGCTAACATAGGACCCATGGCCTAGCCCAAAAGCCATGCACTAAACAAGGACCCATGGATCGACAGTGAGACCCATAGAAGAACACACAACCTATAGGCTACCCAATGACTCGCTGGCTACAAAAGGACCCATAGACTAATGCATCATCTACAGAGGAGTGGAACCACACGGTATCACAGTGTCGGTCACAATACCACGACGTGTGAAACCTGCCGGTTAGCGTTTCGTGTTATTGAGTCTGGAAGCTGACTGTGGCCCCAGGCCAAGTAAACGTCATCCGCGTGGCCCCAGTGACAAAAGCAGCCCGGCACCTCTGCCGTACGGACACTATCGCAGACCTCTCGTCGAAGCTAGGAGTGGCTCCACTCAGATCTCACCCCCCCCACAACCCCCACCACCGCACTCCATCACAAGGACCTGAAATGACCGGACGGCACTCACAGGGGCTCCCGCGCGCCCGTGCTATCAGCCGCGTGTGCTCAATGAGGAACAATGCCGCGATGCGAGACGGTCAGCACACCGGACTTGCAATCTAGGGGACGCCAGTTTGGTTCCATCTCCCGGCGCGGGCAGATGGAACAATGGTGGAAAGCTGTCTCTGGTGTGGACCAATCAGTTTCAAAGACAATGCATACATTTTCAGAGTATTGTTTTTTTTTGCATTTGACTGCAAGTATTGTGGTTAATGTAAGCATGATTCCTTGCAAAAGGTGTCAGTTTTGTTGCCAGAAAAAAGGGGAAAGATCCTATTAGTATATAATGGTGGGCAAGTTTCTTAAATCCCCTCCGGCCCGCCTCTGTCCACAACGGCACCTCCGATTAGCACGGTTGGCTACGTACGGTGCGAAAGTTCAACATACGCACGTACAGCAGCGTCGATGGGTTCGCCGCAGTTAGCCGATCGGCAAAGTTGCCCGCGGTAGGGTAAAGTTTGGCTAATCTTAGCTCTACGAAGACGTCTGGCCAAGATGGCAGAGCCGACCAAAATACCCTTTAGAAGTTCTCTCTCAAGCTCATTCTAGCCGAGGCCCCCGCACAAGCCGTAGCATGAGCGAGCAATTTCAGGGCTGCACCTTTATCTTTTTTTTTACTTTTACTTTTACACTTACGTGGACATTACTTGTACGAGCCATCGTTACTGTGATGAAGCTCCGCGGTTTCAGTTTTTTTACTTGACACGATTGCCATCATCTATCTCACTGCACCCCACCCGGGGAGGCCTGTGACCTGCACATCGCACATCGAGCTTTCTCAGAAGTGCCCCTTCGGCAAACCGCAGACAAAGAGACCGACGAGTGGGGCAGACGCGACGGGTGGAAGGGAAACGAGCAGAGGACGGATGAATGCACTTCTTAAGTAACGACGCGGCGGCTCCTTGTCCTGCTGTTCACCCGGTTAAAAGCGCTCGCACGCGCTCTCCAGGATTATCATCGTCATCAGCCATGATCGATCCGCAGCTGAATCAAGGCCTCGACCGCCACCACCTCTCGTCATCCCGTGCGTCGCGAGCCGATCTCGCGGCTCCGATCTGGGCTGTCGACATCCTCTTGGCAGGCGAGCGGCGTTCCTTGGCCGCCACTCCGTTATTATTCTTAATCCGTCGGGCTGCCATCGCCCGCCTGGCGACGTGTCCCGTACAAGCCCCCACTCACCGTTCTCTACGGAACGTGTCTCTAACCTGCCGCGTCGTCCTTAATCCCCGTGTCCTTCTTTCTGTCTCAACGTAATTTCAGGCGTGCAGCCTCCTCCGAGGCTGTTTGTTGCACCTTTCTAGGATTTGTTAAATTAGTTTTTTTTTCTTTTGTTAATGACCGCCGTGTTTTTTTTCTCAACCAATGTTCTTTATGCAGCGGGGAGTAACGGTGGAAACTATGCTGCTGCCGAGAGGTGATAAGCCATTGTATTCATTTGTAGGTCCATTAAAGCAGTCCTGGTTTAACCCAGCCTCGACCCAACGCTCTGAACAATGTCCATTTTGCTGTGCCCGGAACAGCATCACCACCACCGCCCTCTCTCAGTTCTCTTTCACTGCCCGAATGTTTTTGAAAAGATGCCAAGATTTAGGTGCGGGGGTAAGGGGGGGGTGCAGGGAGGGCATGAGAATGACATCATCTGCCGCTCAGCTGTCTGAACAGCACTCATGCGTGTATCATTTCACCACCATCATCATCTCTTTGAACGTTTTTTTTGTCGTCTCCCACAATTCTATCCCGCTTGTGCAATCGGTATAATTACAGGGTAAGAGGAATCCTTTATGAACTCTCGCAGAGTATTGCATCATCCCATAGTAGAGAACGGTCTGCGGAAGTGGATACAGTTGAACTGCTTCCAAGATCCCTTCAAATGATCTCTTGTCCACACGAGGTGGGGGGGGGGGGAGACATCACTTTCCTACCCACTCTGGCACAGAGTGTCGTGTGACAATCAAACCGAAATATTATATTTTGAATTTCTCAGAGCCGGAGATCGACTAAAATTTGAGCGCAAAACTAAATGCAATGTGATGGATGGGTTTGCGTAGCCACCCGTGATCGAGCTGAGACCATCAGCTTTCTCTACCATTGAGGAGCCGCTTTAATTACGGGCAGCTGCCACGGATTCAAGCCCCGCAATCTCACCGGAAAGAGGAGGCAAAAATGCGTAATTCCAAAAAATACCGGCGGTTGCGGAGTAAAGAAAATGACAAATGAAGTTGTACTGGATGCTGCGATACAACAGACGCGAGCTTCTATGGAATATCGTCATCTTGCACGGACGGTGAGATGGATAAATAAATAAGTAAACGCGGCTCTCTGCTTCGCTTTGTTGCTCGTGAAAAATGTTGCGACCAGTCACCGGGTTTTTTTTATTCTTCTTCTTATTCTCTAACTTACTACGGAATTTACATTCTGCTCCGCGGACACCGTGTCCCACGCCGTAATTGCGCTACCGTGGGACTGACCACGCACATGCCTTTGTGTGTCGGTGTGTGTCGGTGTGTGTCAGTCCGCACAGTGTAGCGGTCAGCGCGCTGCACCACGAACCCGGCGACCCGAGTTAGATTCCTGGTCACGCCACTAGGGAGACAAAGGCGGACGGGTGCTGGTCACCCACCCCCTCGTGTGCCGTGCCGGCCTGCATAGGTGCTCGCTAACAGCACTTGCCCCAACAGTCTGTTAAGGCTACACGGGGGATCTTTGTCTTTGTGTGTCCGTACACGTCAAGTCTGCATTCCCACACAGCGAGCAGCAGCAGGCGTCGTTACCCTGTCGTGTTGTTAAGTGTCCTTGGTTCCCTCTGCTCAACATCGTGCCCCTAACACCCCCTTCTGTTTACACCCCCACCCCACCATCTGACTTGCCTCCCTATTGTGCCGTGTCCCGAGGTGCAATTGCATTGAGACGCCGTGCAAACACGGGCCGTACGGCAATGCTGCACGACCGCAGGGGAACGCAGCGATACGCCCACGATTCACCCAGGCTTGAGCCTCATAGACTTCGGTCCCCGTTGTGCCGAAGCACACGGTGGCGGCGGCGATGGCGCGCGTTGTCACGAGACATCTCAGACCGGCGGGTGGGGTCACGCGGGTCAACGTGGCAGCACGCTGGCACGGAGTTTCCACGGCTCTCGGCCATCGAGGCCGAAACCGCAATGCAAACAATCTTGATTTGAAGCTTTCGTGACTGCAGGAATCCATACTCTTCGGTTCTTTCGGCAAAGTCACGTAGGTAGAAATAAAATAAAACAAAACAAATTAACGACGTTTCGATCGCAACACACGCAATCCTCATCAGCATCTTCTTGCCGTGGTTGTCCCACCTGATGAGGAATTGCTTGTGTTGCGATCGAAACGTCGTGATTTATTTAATTTTATTTCTACCTACGTGACTTTACCGAGAAGAACCAAAGGGTACGCAATCCAAACAGTTTTGATTCGAGCGGCGCCCCCGCAAGCGTCCGCGCCGCGCGCCGTCCTTCCGTCCGTGTGTCGCGCACCGCGAGGTGCGGTCGGGCGTTTTAAGCCGCTTTTGGTTACACAACGCGACCGCGGACACCGCCCCGGGCAGGGAAGCAGCACCACCGACTTGGGCCCCCCACCCGCACCGCCGGGAAAGAAAACAGAAACCCCGCAGATGGGCGCGCACCGGAGCACCGGAGCATCGCGCAAAGCTGGGCCGGCAAGCCCAATCCTTCCTGCGCACGGGGATGAAACTTCCGTTCGCGATTTCGAACGCTCGATTTGCAACCTAAGGGGACGGAAACGTGAACGGATTAGCTCCGTCTCGTCCCGGGGACGCCCGTCTGTGGCGGGGCGCTCACGAGGGCTGTCGCAACGACGATGCAATATCGGGCGGCGTTTTTAGTGTCAAGTTGCGTTGCTTGTTCGAGACTCACCTTGTTGAAAACTGGCCAAATTTATCAAAGGAATGGGCAATATTGTACGATAAAAATAAACTGCGCGAAATGGACAAGACTTTTTGGCCAAGGTGATGATGATGTCACAGGCCATGTGCCTTGCCTCCCCCTGTGACGTCATCAACGCGTGACGCAATCTCGCGACACCACACGTTCTCGCGCCGCCGTGTCACGGGTCAACCTTGTAACCAAATCTGTACGGCGCCTAATTTATTGACCCGGGTTCCATTTGCAATGGAGATAACGAGGAAATGACTCTGGCAAGTAAACCCACAATAACGAGCGTAGCTGTCGCAGCTTCGGCAATCACACAGGGTAACACATTCACGGTCGTACGTCGAAAATACGCGCTGATGCGTTGTGTGTGCAGTCTATAACCTTGCCGAGGAAGTAAAATCCCTGACGTGTACTCTGAAGTTATTTGCACAGAGATCCCCGAATGCCAGAGGCACTGTTTTAGATGTTGTCAGAGGGGTTTTTTTGTTGCTGTTGTAAACTCTAGATGATCATGCCTGTCATTCATCACACACACACAGACAAAGATGTCCCGTGTAGCCTCGAACAGACTGCTGCGGCAAGGGCTGTTGGCAGGGACCTATTGAGGCCAGAACGGCACGCGATGGAGTGGGTGGTGTGCTCAGCTCCACGCCTTTCTGCCTTCATCTCCCTGGTGCTGATTTTGACATGGCACTGCAGCTAATCCATTTAAGGCTGAGTTGACCTAGGGAAGGCCCGGAACAGCATCTGATATTTGCGACTGATGTAGCCGGGAATGATACCAAAAGTTGCCAAGCTCTGACCCCACACTTGTACAAATAAGAGACAAAGAACCCCCATATAGCCTAGATATGGTATTGGGGCAAGTGCTGTTAGGAAGCACCTATAAAGGCTGGCACACACACGTACATATGCACACATGCAAACAGCAAACACAACAGCCGCCATTCGCCACTTGGTGTTACCAAGGCGCTCGTGCCAGACTGGGTGCTGTGAGGTCACGTGAAGTGTCAAAGGCTCGCGGGCAGGAGGTCACGGAATAGACCCAGGTGACACACACGGCAACTACAAAGACAAAGATCCCCCGTGTAGCCTTTTAACAGACTGTAGGGGCAAGTGCTGTTAGCGAGCACCTATAAAGGCCGACGCGGCACACGAGGGGGTGGGTGACCAGCACCCACGCCCGAGCGCCTTTGTCTCCCCGGTGGCGCTGATTGTACACACCGAAACCAGTACTGAGTCGACGACAACCCAGCACAGAGACGCGCACAAACAGCAAGGAAAGCAGCAACGGTCTCACTGCCAACAACGCCACTCCATTCTCCGCTGAACAAACAGCCGCTCGTTTGCAGTAACAACTTGATGACTCTGCGTATGTGTTTTTCCATCAAAGGACAGACACTCACACACGCACACAAAGAGACAGATGCTGAATGCGCTTCGGGAACGGTGGCGAGAACGCAGGCAGCGCGATTTCCAGAACTTTCGCTCAGAGTGGCACGGGGTGGGGCGGTGGGAAATGTGACCCCCCCCCCCCATAGGGAATGGAGCACGCAAAGGCGAGGTGTGCGTGCGTGTGTGTGTTCGTGCGTGTGTGTGTGTTCGTGTGTGCGCGTGTGTGCCCGTGTGTGCCCGTGTGTGTGTTCGTGCGTGTGTGTGTGCGCGTGTGTGCGTGTAATCGCCACGAGGGAGACAAAGGCGGCTCGGCGTGGTGCTGGCCACACACACCCACTTCACGTACCATAAGTGCTCGCTAACAGCACTTGTCCCAACAGTCTGTCCAGGCTATACGGGGGGTAGGGGGGTCTTTGTCTTTTGCGTCGAGTGGGGGAGTGGTGGCGCAGTGGTTAGCGCACTGGGTTACGAACACGGCCACCCGGCCAACAGACAGTGACGAAAGTCTGAACGGGTCCTGGGCCTCTCCTTGGTTTACTCAGCCTTCAATGAGTACCCGGTGCGGTGTGTAAACATCACCGCCGGGGAGACTTTGGCGGTCGGGCGTGTCGGTGGCCACCCACCCCCTCGTGTGCCGTGTCAGCCTGTGTAGGTTCTCACAAAGAGCACTTGCCCCTGCAGTCTGTTGAAGGCTATATGGGGGATCTCTGTCTATGTTATGCCCCGTGGGCTGTGGTGGTGTAGTCGTGGTTAGCGCATTGCACTTAGGGGTCATCCATTGAGTACGTACACATGGAGGAGGGAGGGGTGGTTAACCCAAATGCGTACGTCTGCGTATGGGGGGGGGGGGTCTACTGACAATGTAGCCTCGATAATAATGTGTCTACATTGGCCTTCAAATGAGCCACAGTTCAGTGTTTTCAGCTGTCAGACAACAAGTCCTGCCGGGAGAGGTGGGACTGTGGGAGATGTCTCACTTCGTGTGCCACCGTGCCCCCCTGACTGCAGCTGTCACGCAGCTCAGCAAACATAAGTGGCCAAGGTACGCGACTTAATTGTTTGCTTAAACCAGGTAAATATTATTAATCTTTGATCGTTTCTGCGTGGATTAAATATCCACGGGGGAGAGTGGTGTAAAGAATCCGCGTGCCTATAGGGAGGGGGAGAGGGGTCAAGTTTTGACAAATTTCGCGGCCACAGCTAATTATTATTATAATCAAGCAGCGACCAATCCCCCCCTCCCCTAGGTCACCTCGGCCTTAAATGATTACATCGCGCGGCGTGTGTCAACATCGGCACTGGGGAGAGACAAAGGCGGCCTGAGTAGATGCTCGCTAAACAGCACTTCGGCCCAACACCCTTGAAAGTGAAGCTGATTCTCCGGTTTATAAGACGCACACACTCTGCAGAACAGGTTGGAGCGTGGTGAGGTGGGCTGGTGGGGGAGCAGACCATACAAACTCCACACAATCACACAATCACACACACAGAGAGAGCAGCACCACGGCTCTCACAACACACAAACGCTGCGGACAGAACACGCCGCACCGAGTCGGGAGTCGAACCCGGGTCCTCATTCTTGGCGATTACCGCTGCCCAGGGGCGACGGGGCGGGTCTAGAGATTGTTCCCGGTTGATTTTGCAGGCTGCACCGTGACCCGGCGAGGAACAACAGGGCGTCATTCATGCACGCACAAAGACAAAGATCCCCCGTGTAGCCTTGACAGACTGTAGGGGCAAGTGCTGTTAGCGAGCACGGATGAAGGCCGGCACGGCACACGAGGGGGTGGGTGGCCAACACCACGCCCGGCCGCCTTTGTCTCCCCAGTGGCGATGTTTACACACAGCACCAGGTGCTCGTTTGAGGCTGAGTCGACCTAGGGGAGGCCCAGGACCGGTTCAGATAATCGTCATTGGGTGTTGGTGGCCGTGAGCGGGAATCGAACTCGGGTCGCCGGGTTTGTAGCGTAACGCGCTAACCGCTACACCACCGCTCCCCACGCACACACAAGCACACACACACACACAAGCACACACGCACACACAAACACACGCACACACACAAGCACACGCACACACGCACGTACACACAAGCACACACACGCGCGCGGGGCTCGCTCGCGTTACGCAACACAGAGAAAACAGAGCCGGTTAATGTTTAGCCGAAACGGCAGCACTTGTCACCTTGCTAGCGAGCTCGGCTCGTGATGATGATGATTATTCAGACTCGGGGGGACAGGGGGGCGGGTCTCAGAGACTTTATTTCAGCTGGAATGGCCCCGCTGAGCTGAAGCGGATCTTTTTACAAAGGCGACCACAGCCCAAGACCACCATTGGAGCTGTGGTGGTAGTTATAGGATATCGATTGCCAGTTACACAAGACAAACACGGAGATCCATAGTGTTACACATAGAGTTACATAGAGATCCATAGAGTTACACAGAGATCCATAGAGTTACACAGAGATCCATAGAGTTGCACAGAGATCCATAGAGTTGCACAGAGATCCATAGAGTTACACAGATATCCATGGAGTTACACAGAGATCCATAGAGTTACACAGATATCCATGGAGTTACACAGATATCCATGGAGTTACACAGAGATCCATAGAGTTGCACAGAGATCCATAGAGTTACACAGATATCCATGGAGTGACATAGAGATCCATAGAGTTACACAGATATCCATGGAGTTACACAGAGATCCATAGAGTTACACAGAGATCCATAGAGTTGCACAGATCGTTACAAACAGAGATCCATAGAGTTACACAGAGATCCATAGAGTTACACAGAGATCCATAGAGTTACACAGAGATCCATAGAGTTACACAGAGATCCATAGAGTTACATAGAGATCCATAGAGTTACACAGAGATCCATAGAGTTGCACAGATCGTTACACACAAAGATCCATAGAGTTACACAGAGATCCATAGAGTTACACAGAGATCCATAGAGTCACACAGAGATCCATAGAGTTACACAGAGATCCATAGAGTTACACAGAGATCCATGGAGTTACACAGATATCCATAGAGTTACACAGAGATCCATAGAGTTACACAGAGATCCATAGAGTTACACAGATATCCATAGAGTTACACAGAGATCCATAGAGTTACACAGAGATCCATAGAGTTGCACAGATCGTTACACACAGAGATCCATAGAGTTACACAGAGATCCATAGAGTCACACAGAGATCCATAGAGTTACACAGAGATCCATAGAGTTACACAGAGATCCATAGAGTTACACAGAGATCCATAGAGTTACATAGAGATCCATAGAGTTACACAGAGATCCATAGAGTCACACAGAGATCCATAGAGTTACACAGAGATCCATAGAGTTACACAGAGATCCATGGAGTTACACAGAGATCCATAGAGTTACACAGAGATCCATAGAGTTACACAGAGATCCATAGAGTTACATAGAGATCCATAGAGTTACACAGATATCCATAGTTACACAGAGATCCATAGAGTTACATAGAGATCCATATAATTACACAGAGATCCATATAGTTACACAGAGATCAATAGAGTTGCATAGAGATCCATAGAGTTACACAGAGATCCATAGAGTTGGCCAGATCGTTACACACAGAGATCCATAGAGTTACACAGAGATCCATAGAGTTACACAGAGATCAATAGAGTTGCATAGAGATCCATAGAGTTACACAGAGATCCATAGAGTTGGCCAGATCGTTACACACAGAGATCCATAGAGTTACACAGAGATCCATAGAGTTACACAGAGATCCATGGAGTTACACAGAGATCCATAGAGTTACACAGAGATCCATAGAGTTACACAGAGATCCATGGAGTTACACAGAGATCCATAGAGTTACACAGAGATCCATAGAGTTACACAGAGATCCATAGAGTTACACAGATATCCATAGTTACACAGAGATCCATAGAGTTACATAGAGATCCATATAATTACACAGAGATCCATATAGTTACACAGAGATCAATAGAGTTGCATAGAGATCCATAGAGTTACACAGAGATCCATAGAGTTGGCCAGATCGTTACACACAGAGATCCATAGAGTTACACAGAGATCAATAGAGTTGCATAGAGATCCATAGAGTTACACAGAGATCCATAGAGTTGGCCAGATCGTTACACACAGAGATCCATAGAGTTACAGAGATCCATAGAGTGACACGGAGATTAGAGTCGCAAGTAGACTCAGACTTTATTAGTTCAGCTGGTAATAATAATTATTTACATTTTTAAGGCGATTTTCATCCGTAGACCCCGCCAACGCACCACCGTGTATGGAAAGACAGCGCATAGACAGAACCTGCCAGAACTAGCTGCAGTTGACCCAACTGTGTCCTTGCCCACGTTCTCGCCCTCGCCCAATCTGTGGCGCCTTTACAATGCGGCACGTTCGCTGCGAGTGGCGTCGTTTTTGTTGTCACGATTAAATCAACTTCTGGACTGATGATGCAGGTGGGTTGGTGAGTAAGAGTTAGGCGGAGGGGAGGTAGGTGAGTGAGCGAGAGATTAATTGAGTGAGAGTAGAGGGGGGGGTATATGATAACAGCTAACACGTCTGTTCTGTATGAGTGTGTGTTGAACTTCTTTCGCACCGTACGTAGCCAACCGTGCTAATTGGAGGTGCGGGTGAACAGGGCCGCATCAAAAGGAAAACAAACCCAAAAAAGAGCAATGTAGCTCGGTGGGCCTTACCTGGTGAAATAAAAAAAAGAGTTGATAGTCTTTAAATAGAATAAAGTTTGAATATTTTTTTAATGTTAAAGTTTAAAACAAAATAAAGTTGGAATAATTTTTTTATGTAAAATTTTTAACTAAATAAAGTTGGAATATTTTTTTTATGTTAAATTTAAAACAAAATAAAGTTGGAATAATTTTTTATGTTAAATTTAAAACAAAATAAAGTTGGAATTATTTTTTTATGTTATATTTAAAACAAAATAAATAGACAGAGATCCCCCATATAGCCTTCAAAGTCACCCGAGACAGTAGAAGCGTGACCAATGAACAGGGCCGCATCGAGGCACGGGGGCTTTAGGGAGCTGCAGCCCAGAGGCCTCCACCAGCTGGAGGGACTTCCAGAGATTAAAAGTGAAAAGTTATTTCATTTGTGGATGCTGAATTGTATTTGTTGTTCGCCTTGTACAAATACATTGTATTTCTCTTTAGCTTTGTTTTCCTTTTGAAGATATTACTGGGGGCCTCACAGTACCTGTGTAGCCCAGGGGCCTACGCAATCTTAATCCGGCCCTGCGGGTGAATGACAAGAGACGAATCACTGCGGACACCCTCGTCCTGCCGAGAACTTTGCCAGACAATGGCACCAAGAGGTTCCAACCGAACGCCGCCCCCCCCCCCCCCAAAAAAAATCACCTCCCGGTCTGAAAAATCGTGAAAGCTCAAACCCGCGTCAATCGAAGGTTGTTCCTTTGCAGGGCCAACCGAGCAAGTCCGGTGAGCCGGACCAGAACTCCGCATTCACCAGCTCGACGTCGAGGACCTATCCAAAGCGAAGTGTTGAGGTCTTGTGAAAGGGAACTTTGCTTCGAGTGAACGAGAGTGAGTGGAGGGTGGGGTGGTGGGAAGGTTTTCTCCGCTCTTGCGTCGAGTGGCAGGAATTGTGGGGAGGGGAGGGGGGGGGCACGATTCATCAGGGTAGGAATTTAAAAGAAACGGGGGAACAGACAAAACCCTCAACAAGTGACCGTTATTGAACAAGTTGACAAATCGATTGAGATTCGCTATCCCTCTGGGCAAGGGAGACCCGAAGAAAGGTGACGGGGTGAAAGCGCAGCCCCTGCAATTGCTCGCCTCCACTTGGAGAGTATTTTTGGCCTACTCTTCCACGCTGGCTATATATCTACGAGGGAGTACCCACGCTTTACCCCACCGCACGTGAGGGTGGGTGGGGGCGGGGTTGAATGACCACCCCCGTCCTCAACAGAATCCATTTGCTTCACATAAAACCGAGACGATCAATACCACCCCTGCCGCCCGCGTGTAACCAACTCCAGTAATTGCTTCTCAATTGCTGCCATGTCAATGACATACATGACCGCCTCATGATAAACATTGCTGTACGTTGCGATGGTGTCTCTGTTGTGTTGAGGACTCCCATTGTTGTCGTTATTTATTATCCATCACGATCGCGTTTTCATATTTATGCTGATATAAAGCGTCGCTATTATCGTTGGGTCCTGGGAATGAATAGAATTATCGTCTCTTGCGGGGACAAAACTAGTCTATTTCCCCTGCTGAAATCCATTTCGTTGTCACGTTCCGTGAGGACTTTCTTTGTGAAGCCATTGCCCAATAACGATGATATTTTTTTTTTCTCATTACCATTGTCTACGGTAGTTTAAATGTAAATGCGTTTTACAGCCTGTTCCAACCGTTGCAGACCGTTCAAGAAACTTAAAAAAACTATCGATTTTTGTTATTTTTTACCAGGTAAGGCCCACTGAGCTATGTAGTTATTTTTCATAGGCGACCTGGCCACCACAAATGACAGCTCAACAAAGCGGCTCATCACGTGGAAATGTATAGCAGCCAAATACTCTGAACGCGTGATGTTGATTCTAAATGTGGAAGGAAAAACTGGAGGACCCCGAAAAAAATCCACGTGACCACCACGGGGGGAGAGAGCGAGAGAGAGAGACACGCAAACTCCAAATATACAACAGGCGTCAGAGTTGGCATCGAACCCACGGCCTCCTGTAGACCAGGCGAGGGAGTCAACATCTCCTAGCCACTGTGATGATGATGAGAGAGGCGCAGACTCCGAATATACAGCAGCAGCAGGCGTCGTCAGGGTCGGGATCGAACCCACGACCTCCTGTAGACCAGGCGAGGGAGTCAACATCTCGCCACTGTAGCGCCCTTTCTGATCGTCTCTTCACATTCATCATTGCGTGGAGTTTCGAGACCGTGCCCCCGTGTGTGTTTTCGGGTTGTACCAATGTCCGACGTTTCGCGTCACGTACCGGGGGGCTTCTTCGGGAACTGAATTGTTCAATGCACTACTGCGCGGGGAACAAAGGTCGGATTTGTGAATATTAATCTCTACGCAATGTTTACGTAGAAAACAATCACAGACCGGGCACAAATGCCACACTGGGTGGTGGGACCGGTTGGTTGGTCAGGGCAGATATGTGACGGTCGGATAAGTGACGTTGCACCATTCCGCTTTGAAACAAAACAAATAGCGGAGTCTGAACAAAAAAAAACCCCAAAAAAATCCGTGCCGTGGCCTCAAAAAACTTTTCGGGGGACGGGGGGGGGGATCCCTTTCCCCCCTGGCCCCAACATTCATCATCACCGGCGAAAGCACGGGGGGTGGTGGGGGGGGCGAGATTCGGAACTCAGCACCCGCGTGGGCCTACGCCCAACGTCAACAGCCGTCCCCGAAGACGCGGGGACGACGGGGAGAGGTGCGGCGAGGGGGAGTAAGGAAGGGGAGAGAGAGAGAGGGGGGAGTAAGGAAGGAGAGAGAGGGGGGGGGAGTAAGGAAGGAGAGAGAGAGGGGAGTAAGGAAGGGGAGAGAGAGGGGGGAGTAAGGAAGGAGAGGGGGGGGGAGCGAGAAAACCCCCGCCAAAGGGAATCTGCCAAAAACAGGAAGCGATTTGCTGCTAACCGCGGGCGGGAGAGCGGCCCCGACATCGACGGCGGGAGGAGGCGAGACGCGCCGCGTCGTCCGCTCCGGTGAACTCGGCCACTGCCGCTCTCCACCCGAGTCCGACTCCCGCTCACGCCCATCAATCAACACGAGTGACGACCGCATGAACGGATGCTGTCCCCACTACCACCCTCCCAGCCTCGAGGTCAACTCGGCCTTAAATTAGTAGCTGTCACCTGGTGCGGTGTATAACACCGGGGAGACAAGGGCGGCCGGGCGCGGCGCTGGCCACCTTACCCCCCTTGTGTGCTGTGCCAACCTTCATAGGTGCTCGCTAACAGCGCTTGCCCCCAAAAGTCTGTTCGAGGCCATACGTGTGACTGTGACGAGCATCGGTGGGGCAGCTGTCAGCTGGCGCACCGCTGCGCCACGAAGCCTCGGACCCCGGTGGTCGACGGCTAATATTGACCGCGGGTGATGTCTCGCTCACCGCTTCTCCCCTGGGTCGACTCAGCCCTAACTGAGCTGCCGTTGCCGGCGTTGGGGAGAGGGTTAAAGGGGGCCGACGGCGGCGCGCTGGACCACAAGGCTCGCTTCGTGTGACGGTGCCGAGCTTGATCGGGGCTCGCTCACAGCGCCGGCAGTCTGCACGACCAATGCGTGAACGATCTGAGTCTTACCCACATAAGGAAGCGGTGCGCCGCTGTAAAGGGGTAATGATACGAGGGGCAGGAACATGTCCCCTGGAACTGCCAATATAAATATTTTTTCAGACACTGAATGGAAAAACTCTTTAGCCGTGGCCACGATTCGCGCAGAGCTTAAACCGTCAGCATCACCGAGGGGCTGAACACAACCAAAGCCCCACCCCCGCCCCCCTTTCTAGCCTGCGCTCACAAGTGACGACATCACATGTATCCCTCCTCTAATTAAGACCGAAGCAGGAGGGTTTCTCCACAGCTCTGGCTATCGCCTGATGATTCTGGTTGTTGTTGTAATTACCGGCAAAACGTCACGGGACTCGAATCGCAAATGTTGTGGGTTTACTCTCCAGCACACAAGCGGTGTGCTGTGCTGGCAACGAATTGGCACGTTTTGTTCACGTGACAACCCTTGCTAATTGGCTGTGTCGGGTGGTGGCGGGTTTAACGACACATTTATTTTTACGCGATCTAACCCAAAATCCACTATTGTGGATAATATTGGTCGTGAAAGATAAACTGAACACAACTGTTTGAGCATATTTCGCCAAAAGCTCAAGAGTTGTTTAATAACTTCTACGGAGACAAATAAAACACAATGTCTCCCTAAGTAATCACAATACTCTCAACGCACGTTTAGAAACGTGCGTTTAGAGTATTTGGCTGCTATAAATGTCCACGTGATGGGCCATTTCGTTGAGATTTCATTCGTGGGCAGCTCGCTTCTGAAAAAGAGCAATGTAGTTTGGTGCGCCTTACCTGGTGAAATAAAAAAAAAGTTGATAGTCTTTAAATAGAATAAAGTTGGAATTATTTTGTTACGTTAAATTAAAAACAAAATAAAGTCACCCGAGACAGTAGAAGCGTGAACAATGGACACGTTCTGACTGCCGAGGGAGCTATAGGCTCTCGCTTCACCCTCGACTGCACATCGTGGGTGAAGCTGTAAGCGTGTGAACAGTGGTGGACCATTGGGGAGGGGGCCTAAGCAGTCAAACAAAAACATTGGGGGGGAGGCTCCCCTTTTGAAATGTCTCCACTCCTTGCGAGATGACAGAAGAGTGACGGAGCTGTGACGAGATGAGAGAGCTGTGGGCCAAGGATGCGGCTGTGAGGATAACGAGAGAAGGGACCCACCAGCAAAACGGAGATGAGAAAGATCAATTAGCGTCGTCGTTAATTGAATGGTTATGCTCGATAGGCTTCGAGTTTCAGGCGATATTTGGCGCATCCATGTTATTATTTTTTCGTCTAATGAATCCGAGGCCGCTTGAGCTGTGTGGGGACCCTAAGCTTTCGCTTTATTTGCGTCTGTTGAGCACCACCACCACCAGCCACCACGTGAAGACAACTTTTACTTGCTGTTAGCGAGCACCTATGAAGGCCCGCACGGCACACAAGAGAGTGGGTGGCCAGCACCATACCCGGCCACCTTTGTCTCCCAAGTGGCGATGTTTATACGTCACACCAGGTACCTATTTGAGGCTGAGTTGACCTAGCGAGCGTGCGCGCACAGCCTCGCCACTTTCCATCTCTCTTCCCCAAACAGCTGACCCCTCCCTCCCTGTCTCCGTGCTGGGACCGAGACAATCGTCTTCAAATGTAACCGACCCCGTTTAAAATCAACTACACTCCTCTTAAAACATATTTTTGAGGCCGTAAAACAGTTGGTGCTTTTATGTGTCCTGGTCTTAAGCAGCAGCAGCAGCAGCAGCACCATCACCACTCCAAGTTTGTATTTTATTTTTCTGTATTGCCCGTACATGTGTGTTTAGCCCGACTCTCCCAGCCCCTCCACCTCCTCCACCTCCTCCTCTTATACCCAACGCCTACTCGCTCCCCCTCCTCAAGCGAGCACTTCCACAACTCTTTACAAAACCGCGGGCTGCTGCTGCTGCTGCTGCCGCAGTGAGGATTACGCCGGGCGTTTCAAGAGACCCGGCGTCTGGCCCAAAGCGACGGTCTCCGAGCAAAGATCCCTCGGGGATAGGGGGGGCGGCGGGAGCGGGGGGGGGCACATTCTCGACCAGCTTTAAAGTCCGAGGCCGTCTGCCGTCGACGCTATGACAACAGCAGCTGCTCGCCGCAATGGACGCGCGTTCACGTTGCCAGCCCGTTCAAGTTGCCAGCACGCCCCGCCCCCCCGGAATCATGGTCACCTGAACCTGATCATGGTCATCTGATCATGGTCACCTGAACCTGATCATGGTCACGTGCGATGTCCGGTGAGCGCAAAGCAGTCGGCTACCCCTCTGGAGGGGCGCGTTATCGCTCTCTCTCCATCGCCCTTCCTTTTAACGCGCCCCAGTAGATGGACAACGCGCCCAGTAGATGGACAACGCGCCCAGTAGATGGACAACACGCCCCAGTAGATGAACAACGCGCCCAGTAGATGGACAACGCGCCCCAGTAGATGGACAACACGCCCCAGTAGATGAACAACGCGCCCAGTAGATGGACAACGCGCCCCAGTAGATGGACAACACGCCCCAGTAGATGGACAACACGCCCCAGTAGATGGACAACACGCCCGAGTCGGCAGTCACCGGGGGAGACGGAGCGAGTAAAATCCACTCGCTCGCACGGGGAAGCCGGACTGGGTTTGGGTCGCGCGAGAGACCTCGAGGGACGGCGACGACTTGGGAGAAGCCTTCATCCAGCAGCGGATAGAACACCGCTGCCTGCGTTGATACAGCAATCATCATCATCGTTGTTACTTGACGTCCACCCATCGATCGGTTCGACCACGCGTCGTTCCCAAGGCTCGTGTCTCCGCTGGCAACGCCGGGACGCCCCCTTGCATCATCGCTCGGCAGACTCACGAGAGAGAGAGATGCTCGCTCGGACTCGTCTGACCATTACATCATCTCCCCCCCCCCACGAACCCCACCACCACACACCCCCCTCGAAAAAAAACCATCCCGTGCCATGAGAATGTTCTCATGTACGGGCGTGTGCGGCGACTGGGCTCAGCGTCAAGCGTTCTCCCACGTGGTGTCTCCCCGGCGCCACCAACCTTGAGGGCGC
Organism: Lampetra fluviatilis; assembly: GCF_964198595.1. Lineage (NCBI taxonomy): Eukaryota > Metazoa > Chordata > Hyperoartia > Petromyzontiformes > Petromyzontidae > Lampetra > Lampetra fluviatilis. The sequence goes on from NC_136324.1 coordinate 2,739,692, forward strand.
TTTTCTTTCGCACGGCCAGGGAAGACAGCACGCTGTTTGGCAATTTCGGTTCGAAGGGAGAATTCGCCCGTCACGACGCTTCCCCCCCCCCCCCCCCCGCTGCGTCGTGACGGTCCCGCACTCTGGACCTGCCCGTTCCGGCAGTCGTCGCCCGGTTCGATTCGATCGTCCGGCGCGGCGGTTGATGGCAATCGAGCAGGGTTTTCTTAAACCCCCTCCCACCCGGCGGTATAGATGGGTGCACCGCAGTTACGTCGATCCGACGGGTCGTGTGCGGTGGGGTAAAGTGTGGGTACTGCCACTTCGTTTGAGACATCCGACGAGCATCGAGGAGTAGTCCCAAAAATCCCCTCTCTCGTGGAAGCCCTTCTGCCAGCGGTGGCACAGGTAGGTAGTTGCCGGGCTGCACCTTTAACCTTAGCCATCCATTGAGCTGGGAGAAGCTGGAGAAAAATCCATGTGACCGCAGGGAGAGAGACATGCCAATTTCAAATATACAGGCGTCGTCAGGGTCGGGATCGAACCCACGCCCTCCTGTATAGCAGGCGAGATATGGAAGGGACTTAACGGATCACTCAAATCCTGGTTGAAGGTTGTTGGTTCAAGCCCATCACATTCTCTAGGGTCATAAAACGAGTAACACTTTGTGAAAAAGGCAACAATGGTTGTGCTACGGAGAGACTCGCCTCCGCCATAGCTACGAGGCATTTCCACCATTGGCGCAGGGGCTGAAACACGGGAGAGGAGCATCGCTTTTATGCTCGTTGGAGCAGAAAATCACTTTCACCGGCAATCATACAATGTGGGGAATGGTCCAAAAACCGATTAAAATCGAGCCGACGTTTCCATAACCCAGGGCGTGCGATGGGGAGCACTGCAACCCGGGGTGGCTCCTCGCCGGAGCCGTGACCGTGCACAGGAGGTGCGTTGCGTGTTGAGACGTGGGCTCAATTTTATTCCCAACCCAACGTGCGCACACGGGCACAGAATCCGCAACATTTTGCGCTGAACGCTGCCGGCGTTTTTTTGGTTGTTAACAATCTCAGGTCGAGGCTCGTTTCAAATCTCTCTGGCACGTCGGTGGAAAACATTTCCACGCACACAACTCCATACGTCGGGTTTTTCACGCTCCGCTCAAACGACCACAGGTGTGGGTGGCACGGTGGGTACGGTGATCATTTTGTTATCCTGGGCTACGAGGCTGGCGGGAACATTTATTGGATTTTTACTTACATGATGTTATTCCAAATGCGTTATAGACTGATCCCCAGACAGCCTTGGTGGCTCAGCAGCAGAGCGAGCAGCTCAAAACACGGAAGGTCAAAAGTTCAAATCCTGGTTGGGGGTTAAAACAACTCATCATTCCTCTGGGGGGTCGATAAAATAGTTACCACTTTGCGTGGAAGTCTCTACGCTAGTCACCGGTGCTCAGTCCGCTTGAGAGCCCTCGGTTTAATGAGGGGCGGCGACCCAGATCCGAACCAAGGATCCCAGCGGGTGCCCTGAACCGCTGAGTCAACTTGCGTGACCTCTCGTTCACTGCTCATTAACAACAGGAGGACAATTGTCTCTGCTTTGCCACTCTCTTCACTGTGAACACGGCATAAAAGCCAGTGGACTCTCACCGGCAGGAACGGTGTTTGCTTTAAGAGGTCCCCGAAGGAGCAGCAGCTACAATGACGAAGCCCCAAGGCTCCCCCCCACCGCCCCCCGCCACATTAGCCCATGCATTATTTCCGCTGCTTCTGCAGTTCTCAGATGAGCCGCGAAATTGGTGAACGAGCAACGGGCCGCAGATCCATCGGCGTGCAATGAAAGCTGCCACCACCACCATCACCATCATCACCACCATCACCACCATCACAACCACCACCACCCACCATCATTACCACCATCACCACCACCACCATCACCACCACCATCACCACCACCACCACCACCATCACCACCACCATCTCGAGCTCGGTACGTCGAGCATTTACCCTACAGGAGCGGAGCCGGGCGGTTAGTTCCGTCATGATGACAACAGCCAGTAAGTGGCGGTGGCGTCGCCAGGGCAATTGTGCCAGGCTAGGTGCACCTTACACATCAAAGACAAAGATCCTTCCGTGTAGCCTTAACAGACTGTAGGGGCAAGTGCTGTTAGCGAGCATCTATGAAGTACGGCACGGCACACGACGGGGTGGGTGGCCAGCACCTCGCGAGGCCGCCTTTGTCTCCCCAGTGGCGATGTTTACACACCGCACCAGGTACTCATTTGAGGCTGAGTCGACCTAGGGGAGGCCCAGGACCGGTTCAGATAATTGTCACCGGTGTTGGCCGTGAGTGGGAATCGAACCCGGGTCGCCAGGTTCGTAGCACAGCGCACTAACCGCTACACCACCGCTCCCCACCTACGAAGGGCCTAGTGACACACACACGCACACACACACCCACGCACACACGCACACACACGCACACACACACCCACGCACACACGCACACGGACGATGGGCGCACGCGCGGTGCATGCTTGATGAGAGGATCGTTGAAGTGGACTCGTGTTACAGATGAACTCTCCCTGAAGATCTCTAAGGTTTCGGTTACAGGAATTGGGAGTGGGCGTGCGGTTTAGCAATAGCCGTGAAAGTGAGTGCACGTGCGTACGAGTGCGCGTGTGTGGGGAGCGGTGGCGTCGTGGTTAGCGCTACGAAACTGGCGACACGAGTTCGATTCCCGCTCACGTCCAACACCGGTGACGATTACACTGGTCAACACACTTTTTCTGGCATAAGGTATTCCAACGGTTTTAAGGTAATTTTGGGGTGCTGATTGCAAATCTGGCATCAGTTTTTGTCTATCACGTCAGGTTTTTGGGATATCAAATATTGCATTTTCAATAAAAACTGCAGAAGAAAAATATTAAATAAATGTGGATATCTACATTAAATGATATTATAAACACACTATCCTAAAAATACAGCACCATATTTTAACTCTAAAACAGTCACTGACTCGCATCAACTTGCAATTATAAGTGACAGGGTTAATTTCGGGTAAAATCAATGAAAATGGGGTATGCCGATAGCATAAAAATGAGATGTGATAGAGCAAATCTGAGATCACATTTGGAATCAGCACCCTGAAATTAGTCTAAAACAGCTGCAAAAGTCCAGGCCAGAATTTTTTTTTCTATTATCTGAACCGGTCCTGGGCCTATCCTAGGTCGACTCAGCCTCAAACGAGTACCTGGTGCGGTGTGTAGTAGACATCGCCACTGGGGAGACAAAGGCGGCCAGGCGTTGTGCTGGCCAACCACCCCCTCGTGTACCGTTCCGGCCTTCATAGGTGCTCGCTAACAGCACTTGCCCCGACAGTCTATTAAGGCTATACGGGGGATCCTTATCTCTTTTTGTTGTGTATAGATATATAGATCTGTAGATATGCCGACCAATTTGTGGTTTTACCAACGTCGTTTTTTGGCGAACGCGCGCGCAGAGATCCCTGTGGAGTCTACGACGACTGCGGACAAACAAACAAAGCCACTCAGGCGCGTCCGTCGATAGCGCTCGGAGTGCGGGCGACCAAAAACGAGAAGTGTGCAAGACGCGGTGACTTGGCAAGGGAATCCGTTCAGGGCAAGCGGTGTTAGACTTTTTTTTACTTTAAACAACTTTTATTGCCGCCAGCAGCAAAAGCACTGGAGGCGATTTCAATATGAAATACACAAAGTCACCAGCAAACAAAAGAAAATAAACGTTACAAATCCACGCGCTGTGGCGCTGAAAGCACCGCGTACAATACAATAGAAAAGTCACGTGGTTGTGGTGGTCATCGCGCACGCCACGGTGACGAGCGAGCGCTTCAGAAGGTGAACACGAGGGTGCCGTCCACGCTGGTGCAGAGGGCCTTTCCGGCTCCCCAGCGGTGTTAGAGAGCGGGGTTGTTGTTGGTGGTGGTGGTGTGGCCAGCACCACGCCCGGCCACCTTTGCCTCTCCGGCGATCGCGTCAGCGCACCGCACCACGACATAGGGAGGGGCCCGGATCGTTTTGGGATAAATCGCCGCTGATGTTGCCTCGTGGCTGGAATTTGAACTCGGGTCACCACCCGGTTCTGGAGCACAGCGCGGTAGGTAACCACCGCGCCGCCGCCAACACACAAAGACACAGAGCCCACCCATGTCGTCTCTCTCGTAGACTTGTTGTGGCAGGGTACCAAAGACAAAGATGCCTCCGTGTAGCCTTCACAGACTGTAGGGGCAAGTGCTGTTAGCGAGCACCTATGAAGGCCGGCACGGCACAGGAGGGGGTCGGTAGCCAACACCTCGCCAGGCCGCCTTTGTCTCCCCAGTGGCGATGTTTACACATCGCACCGGTTCATAAAATCGTCACCGCTGTTGGCCATGAGCGGGAATCGAACTTGGGTCGGCGGATTTTGTAGCGCAGTGCGATAACCACTACACTACTGCTCCCCGCCCCATAGACAAAGATCTCCCCTACAGCCTTAAAGGACTGTTATGGCAAGTGATGTTAGCGAGCAATTATGAAGGTTGGAACGGCACACAAGGTGGTGGGTGGCCATCACGACGCCCGGCCGCATTTGTCTCCCTCGTGGCGATGCTTACACACCGTACCAGATACTCATTTGAGGCTAAGTTGATCTAGGGGAGTCCCAGGACCGGTTAAGATAATTGTCACCGATGTTGGCCGTGAGCGGGAATCGAACTCGGGTCGCCGGGTTCTTAGCGCAGCCAGCTAACCGCTACACTGCCGCTCCCAAAAATAAATCAAGACACACGCCCGCATGAATACAACCTTGCACTGCCGTCCACCGAATCTCAAAATTCGCACGTCCAGACGCCGTCCATAAACTTTTGTTTAAAAAGTCGAACGTGCCCAGCCCGTGTCCGGACGAACGCAGCGCCCATTCCATCCAATCGCTCACGCGGTGCGTGCCACGCTCGTTCTCTTTATTTCATCGTTCCGCGATTTAAATTTTCATGAAGCCGTCACCCTCCCCCCCCCGACCCGCTCCGCCCCGTCCTCCTCGCGAGCGCTCGACACAAGCGGTCACCCCTCCCACGGTCCCACCCAGAGTAGCAGCACTCGCCACCGATGACTGCGCACACACACACACAGACAAAGGTCCCCGTATAGCCTATAACAGACTGTTGCGGAAAGTGCTGTTAGCGAGCACCTATTAAGGCCAGAACGACACACGAGGGGGTGGGTGGCCAGCACCACGCCCGGCCGCCTTTGTCTCCTCAGAGGCGATGTTTACACACCGCACCAGGTACTCATTTCAGGCTGAGTCGATCTAGGGGAGGACCGGTTCAGATAATCGTCACTAATTTTGGCTGTGAGCGGGAATCGAACCCGAGTCGCCAGGTTCGTAGTACAGAGCGCTAACCACACACACACGCATATAACGCGTCGCATTAAATTTGGTTTTGCACTTCATTCGGCAAAATTCCAGCGGTGAGAATTTAAATATCGTCATGATGACGAAGCTGACTTCGAGCGAGTGGGGAAGGTGCCGCCTATCACTGCTCGTCTTGGGAAGCGATTTAGAGGCGGCTCCATGATATCCACTTCCGTGGGCCGTTCGCGAGCCCGCAATGCACTGCTTTGCGAGGAAATCGTGCGAGGGATACACTCCGTCTCACGAACTTGGTGCCGAGGTCTTGAGACACAGGATCCACGGTGGCTCGGAGATGTTAACTACCTCGCCTGGTACACAGGAGGTCGTGGGTTCGATCCCGACCCTGACGCCTGCTGCTGTATATTTGGAGTTTGCGTGTCTCTCTCTCTCACCATCATCACGGTGGCTCGGAGATGTTAACTACCTCGCCTGGTACACAGGAGATCGTGGGTTCGATCCCGACCCTGACGCCTGCTACTGTATATTTGGAGTTTGCGTGTCTCTCTCTCTCTCACCATCATCATGGTGGCTAGGAGATGTTAACTACCTCGCCTGGTACACAGGAGGTCGTGAGTTCGATCCCGACCCTGACGCCTACTGCTGTATATTTGGAGTTTGCGTGTCTCTCTCTCTCACCATCATCACGGTGGCTAGGAGATGTTAACTACCTCGCCTGGTACACAGGAGGTCGTGAGTTCGATCTCGACCCTGACGCCTGCTGCTGTATATTTCTGATGAACATCGCCACGACTTTAGAGTCATCGGCCGCCATGAATGTCCACGTGATAAGCCACTTCGTTGAGCGATCATTTGCGGTGGCCAGGTCGCTTCTGAAAAGAGCTGCATAGCCCTGCGTGAGCCTTACGTGGTCAAGTAAAAAGTAGTTTACAGTTTAAATAGTTTATAGTTTTAGATAGCGCAATGGGGATACAAGTTGGTAAAAAACGCAACAACAACAACAACAGCAGCACAATAGTGACGTCATGTGAGATGGCTGCCTGCCAGGCTAGAGTCTGCAGAACAAGGTGGATTTTATTTTTATTCCACTGGGCAATGTCAACGACTCCAAAGTAAACGCCACACACCTGTGCAGCGACGCACGGGCACGGTCAATTACCTGTGCAGGTGGGTCGTGATAATTTGGAGCGGACCATCCGTCAAAGGAGGGGAGGGGAGGGGGGGCAGTAGGTGAGTGGTGGTGGTGGTGAATGGCGTTACGAAATGTGGTTGCTTTGTAAGCGGGTGAAAAGGACTCTGGTAACGTTACACTCTGGTGGGTTAGTGGGGTCACGGTTACGGGTTACGGTTTGAGTGACCGGAGCTAAATAAACCGTGTTCCGATTATTATTGTTATTATTATTTTTTATCGTCCAGTCTGGAGCTCCCGCTAATGGAGGCCCCTTCCACCAGCAGTGCCGTGATCGTGGAATTGCAGGGCTGCACCTTTATCCTCACGAGCCAGGCTCTCGGTGTCTGCCTCTGAGCTTCTCGTAATGGGGGCTCAATGTTATTTGGCAGTTAACTTGACAATCAGCAGGGAATCTGTATGCTGGCCAGGACCACAAACGCCGTTCCGTTCCAATGCTGCATGCACGTTGGGAGTGTGTCTCCCACCCTCCAACAGGCATTTCAGGGCTTATTAATCCAAGCCTGGCAACAGAATTGGTGTGGAAAGAGGTTAAGGGTCATCGTCGTCATCCTTGCTCAATCCACTGATGGATAAGGTTCTGGCCAAGCCGCCACTGTCACCGCCGCCATCCCTTAGCGCGCCCGCGACGCGGTGGGACACTGAACAACGCTGTGAGCGAGCTGATTGATGAACGACTCGTGTGTACCCACACTTTACCCCACCGTTCGAGTCGCCGTAGCTAAATGTGCCAATTTTAATTGAGGTGGAAGTACGCTGGGGGGGGGGGGGGCGGTGTAATTTTTAAGAACAAAATATGAAACCCATTATTCATTTTCTCTCACCGGTTATTAAAAGCACTCATGTATAAAATAAAAATCACGAGCGCTTGATTAAATCAATTGATTTGACATAACCGGATTACAATTTGCATGCAGTAATCTCTTTATGCGCCATGTGATGCTCATTAAAGAAACCTGTTTGGAAAGACAATATAGAAATATATGTTTCTGTTGAGAAAAATCTGGCCGGGCCAATCATTCATTGCCGTGTAACTCACGTTACCGGGAATCAAGCCCAAGATTTGTCTCTTGCGAGTCGGACATCCCTGCTCTAGAGAACACGTGGCAAGCGGGGGGTGAGATCATCGCCAATGGGGGTGGACATGGTTTGATTTCAATCTGGCGCCACGCGGAAGCCCGCGTCGTTTTTTTTCCAACGGCCCGATTAATCGCGTGCCGCTGGACGGGAGGTGATGTGGTCGATTAGCGAAGGCGGGAAACCCCCCTACAAAGCCACACCCAGCCTGATGACGTTGCCAATGATGGCAATGACGTCACCAATCCCCGCCCACCTCCCATCCAGGACACCTTCGGGAATAGAGGCAATACGGTTTCTCCCGACTACTTTCGTCTGTATATCCGATTCGTCGAGTAATCATCGATATCAGCATGGCAGAGTAATTGAAAGAGCAATTAGAGCAGAGTAACCGTTAATTGGAAGAGCCATCGATCACTCTACACGGGACAAAAGGAGAAGTGGCCGGTTATCAGCCGACACGTCCAGCCAAGCTGAACCCAGCCTGGCCGACACGTCCAGCCAAGCTGAACCCAGCCTGGCCGACACGTCCAGCCAAGCTGAACCCAGCCTGGCCAACACGTCCAGCCAAGCTGAACCCAGCCTGGCCGACACGGTCTGGTTAGTAAGCACGCAACAATACCCCGCCCCCCCCCCTCGCCCCCCCCTCTCCCGCGATGTGATGGATTGCCATAATTGGGGAACAGTTGAATGCAAAACAAATTTGTTGATTCCGCACCGTTTCCCATTCACACATTCGACTCGTGCGCCCCATTCGCCCAAGTGTGACATTTCGCATGCGATTTGCATGACTTGTAAATAAGCGAGGGCCCGAATAGGTCTTCCAAATCCCATTGGGGAACGCAAAGATCCCCCCAAAGCCTTAACAGACTCTCGGGGCAAGTGCTGTTAGCGAGCACCTATGAAGGCCGGCACGGCACGCGCAGGGGTGGGTGGCCAGCACCACGCCGGGTCGCATTTTAGGGGAGGCCCAGGACCCGTTCAGATATTCGTCACTGGTTTTGGTCGTGAACGGGAATCGAACTCGGGGGGCCGGGTTCGTAGCAGATTAACGCACACACACACACAGCTCAGTCGCTTATGTTACTGGAAGAGACCCGTGCAGTTGTAGAATTAACTGACTGCGTCAGCGCCACTGAACAATGATGCACACGGTGTTATTGCCAGATCGAAAATATTCCGCTTTCAGATGCACTTTTGTGGCCGTCTGGAACGCTCTTCCTTCCGATATTAGGAGGCCACTGGAGCCATGCACTTTTAAATTCACGTTAAAAAAAACTAATTTCTATCACACAGTTGTTTGTGTTTAGTTTCTTGACCTTTCCCCCGCACCTCCGATTAGCACGGTTGGCGACGTACAGTGCGAAAGAAGTTCAACACGCATACGAATGATTAGTGCGGCTCTGAAGCTTGCAGTGATGGATATCACTGTGGGCCCCTTCGAAGGGGTCGGCCTCACGTGGCCTAGGGGGGGGGGGCGTGTAAAACGAGGTCGCGGGCGGGGTCAATCCTGCAGGCCATGTATCCCTGACCCCCGGCCTACACCAGGCCCGCCTGTCTCAACTCAGCCTTCCTTCTTAGACGTCGCACCTTTGACCCCGCGACTTCTTCACCGACCGCTGTCCGACTGGGCACCGCTCAGGGCAAGGCAACGCAGGTTCAACCCTCGTCCAAGGAGCTGAGGTTACAGGTCACGGCAGCGCCCTGCCCACCCCGTCGCACGCCCATCGCTTTTAACGAATGGCACGTGTGGGCAGGCTTCATGTTGTCAAAGCGCATGTCTCCGCGCATGTTGAGCATGCGAACCGCAGCCTTCTCGGGCCGAGGCACTTGACCCCCCCCCTCCCAAACCCCTGTCAGGATCGTAATTGAGGAAAAGGACGTCAAGGCGGTTTGAGTCCTGGCGGAATATTTCCACATCGAGAGGTCGACGCGTGGACGGGTGATGGATGGTCCGAGCAGCGGACGAATAAATGGAAACGCCGAGGCACAAACGAATAAACAACAACAACGACGCACATCTAATCTACAGGGGCCTAAAGTTGAAGCCGCTCAACGCTGAAAAAGAACAAGTTTGTCCGTGTTTTGATCTATTCTTAGTTTGTCCGTATTTCAAACTATTTATAGGGAGGCCTCGTTCGGCAATTCCTGCCACACCGTATTTACAAGTGCATTCCTGGTGTGCGCGCGTGCGAGCGTGTGTACACAGTGTAAAAAGGGAAATATTTTCACGGCATTCAAAACTCTTAAACAAAAATAATTGGGCTATGCTTGCGATGTCGGGCGACTCGCTTAAAAATAGTCGCCCCCTGCCCCCCTCCTCTGTCTGGCCACGGGGGCAAGGGGTTAAATCCACGTGAAATGGACACCACGCACAGACGGAGAAGAGAAAGGGGGGAAAAAACGTTCTTCACACGGCCAGCGCACACTCCCAACTTTTCTCAAAATCCGCTGCCGGGATTCCTGACCGGGCGCGAGAGGAAGGAACGTCGGCATCGTCTGGCCTGGAGACAGGATGAGTGGCAGCAGGCCCACACACAAAGGGGACAAGACAGCAAGCGGCCGGCAACAAACAGCACGGTTTTAACAAGTTGCAGCCGAGTCGAAGCGCTTCTCGAACTGGGCAAGGTCGTCGGACCGTTTGCACTTCCCTCCAAGTCGTCTCATTTCCCAAGCGGAGCGCTGCCAGGCGAAGGAGTACCCTGCCTACCGTTCTGGAGCAGCGTTGTCAGCTGTGAGGTACAGCAGCAACAACAGGAACAGTTCATGAGGATAACAAGGATATCTCACAAGACCGGAAGAGGGGAGATAACTACACGTGAACGTATTGTCTATTGTCATTATTATTACTACTGCTACGCAACTGACCGTAACCGGACACTTTTAACGTCCCCGCAAATTTCACCGATTTCCCAAGAAACCGGCTATAGCCCCCCCCTCCCCCCAACAAAGGGGGCCGTCCTGGGAAATCCGGGACAGGTGGCAACCCCGCTCAGGTGTCTGCATCGCTCGGCCGCTATTGCACGGAGTCGGTGGGTCTCTCACTTTCTTGAAGCGCCCCGCGCCAAATGTTTGTTTTTCTGCGTCAGCTCGAGTCTAAATTGGCCAATTACGTTGCCCTCCTCCCTCCCCCCCTCCCGAGCCAAAGTGCTTCGTGACGATCGGATTGCTTCCTGTTTTCAGTGACCCCTGGGTCTCAAAAAAAAAATTCGAGGTGGGAGAAAACAGAAAGAGAAGGGGGGGAAAAGAGACAAAAGGGACGAGCAACGCCTTTTCTGCGAAGCGCTCGGTCTTTGATGCCGCAGAGTGGAAAATAATGGTTAGCGCCCCCCCCCCCCTAGCCTCTCTACCCCGACCCCCCCCAATCCCATTACCTGCCCCGTCGCTTTGTTTGGGTGGCGTCTCCAAACGCGAGCGGCACTCGGACGCCCAACGGCATTAGCAATGCCAAAACAAAGCCTCGTTAAGAGTTTGAAAGGGAAAAAAAGCGGCGATGGTGTGGGCCGTGTGATTGCGGTGTCTCCCTCCCTCCCCTCTCTCTCCTCGTGGCTGCGTGGAGTTTCCCTCCAGGTTTCCCCCCCTTGCCGCGTTGAGAATCAACATCACGCGTTCAGAGTATTAGGCTGCTGCAAATGTCCACGTGACGAAAAGCCCACTTCGTTGAACGGTCATTTGTGATGGCCAGGCCGCTTCTGAAAAAAAAGAGCTATACAGCTCAGTGGAGCCTTACCTGTTGAAATAAGAAATAATAATTTCATAGTTTAGTTTAAGAAGGGCCTCCCCCCCCCCCAAGCGCTAGAGTGAGCTCAAGAAAGCCCCCCCCCCCTTCTTTCGGGCGTCTGGCCTACGCTTTCATACTGGTCAGACGTCTTGGGGAGGAGGAGGTGGTGTGTGTGGTCGGGAGGGGGTAGCCACGGTTGATCCCACCAGAATCGAACCCGCCCATCGACTCACTGCGGCGTTACCCAGTTTGTGTCTTGCTGCTGCTGCTGCTGGACGGACAAAAGGCGGAATAGCTATAAATCACAATCTCAAAACGTGCCGCTCGCGAAAGAAGCGACAAATTTGAAGCGATAAATAACGACGACGATAACGATCCCGGCAAACCGATCTGATGTTTGCAAAGAGACGGCGGGTGCACTGGAGATCAGCACGGAGGTGCAGGGCGTGAGAATCTAAGAAACTCGACGATTGTTTTGAGCTGCCGCGCGCTCCAGGGCATGGAATCAAACCGGCGCTCCTCCGAAATGCGAAGTTCCGGCGTGCCCCAACCGACACGCGGCGGCAGTGTCCCAGCGATGACAAACAACGACCGTGAAGTCACGAGGAATATTTAGAAGGCAGCTTTTAAGTGGCGCAGCTTTTAAGTGGCGCAGCTGCGGGCCGACGAGTGCGTGGCCGCGCGAGAGAGATAAGATCGCGGCACTGAGCCCCGGTCCCATCACGCGATCGCCTGATCGATGAGAGCGGGCAGCAGCTAATTGATCCGGTAACGGGAGAAGCCCTCTCTGCCAGGGGTAACCGTGGGCACAAAGGCTCGTTAGCGTCTCAAAACAACCCTCTCAGTCGAGCGGAGCGGGCGGCAGAGAACCACACCGCGTCACGCTTCCCCACCCCACCCCCTCTCCACCGTCGCAAATGCGCGAGACATTTTTTTATTTTAAGCGAATAAAATAATGCTTTCCCGCCCCCCCCCCCCCCCTGAAAAATAAACTCAACATTTTCAACAAAAAACCACCCAAGGGCTTATAGGCGTCGGCAACAGCTGGCAGGCAGGCCGACCTCTTCAGGGTGTTGCATCGGCCGTTTCTGGCCAAAGCATCGGAAATTTTCCATCGCCCGCAGCTCCGCGTGGGCGTCTTGATGAGCGGCCACGGATTTTGTTGGGACGCTGCTCTGCCACAGCGGCGGTGTCGTGGCCGGCCTGCGCTGCACTCGCAATCCGGAGGGCGCCGGTTCGATTCCACCTCCCGGCGCGCACAGCGGTTGAAGCAACCGTGCAAGTTTTCTTGAATCGAGATGTTAACCACCTCGCTTGGTATCCAGGAGGTCGCGGGTTCGGGCCCGACCCTGACGCCTGCTGCTGTATATTTGGAGTTTGCGTGTCTCTCTCCCTGTGGTCTCGTGGATTTTTCTGCAGGTCTTCCAGCTTTTTCCTCTCCACATTTAGAATCAACGTCACGCGCAGCGTTACAATCGCTACATCTCAGAATGTTTTTCCAGAATATTTATAAATCCTGGAGGAATCCGATGAGCTATGAAGCTATTTTTCACAGATGTCCTGTAGTTTTCACAGATGTCCGGTCGTGCCCTGCTGGCAGTAGGCCGTGCACTAGAAACATCTCTAAAGAGCCCCTCTCTGGAAGGGTTTTTTTCCCGTCTCTTCCTCACTGGCCAGGCGTCTTGGAAGAGGAGGCGATACCCACACTTCACCCCACCAGCACACGTGACGCTGCCAACGGACTGACCTCTGAGTACCCATTTGCACTGCCGGGTGGACTAAGAGGCGGCAGGAGGATTTTAGGATCTTGACGCGCCGGGAGATTGAATCGAACCGGCGTGATCTCTGGATTGCAAGTCCGGTGCGGTGTTAACCTCACCGTTGCACGATGGCAGCATCCCAGCAGAAGTGTTTTCATAACAACGGTATCCAAATTAATGGCTCATCCTTGACGTTTCTGGGAAGCAAACGATCCATGCACCATGGAGCCCTGAGCCGGGCTGCAAGCATTCGCGACGATGTCAACGATGCTAACGGGAGCGATGATGGCGAACGCAAATTTCGGTGTCGTACATTCAATGATCATAATTATATTCGCTTACAGACCTTTGTCAATGCAGCCTTCCCTCTACACCGTGACGTATATTGGGAGTTGCCGGACCACGCTTCGCCTTGCTGGTGCAGTTTGGGTTGATGAAGGAGAACACAGGGCACAGAGCCGGGCCGAGTAGCACTCGCTGCTGATGTTAGCCGTGGCCGGGGATCAAACTCGGGTCGCTGGATTCGTAGCACGGGACACTGGCCGAATCGCCGCCCCACAACCAGATATTTTGATATAATCATCCATTGCGAACTAAATCAAATATACAAAGAGAAGAAAAACGACATTACAAATTTTCTATGAAATGATAATACAACATATACATTGCGATTTGCGTAACAATTTGGGTAATTGGTGACGTGATCGCGAAACCTATCGCTCGCTCGCACTCGCAAATTGCATCGCAAATTGTATTCTACTAAAGACTCCACCGCCATCATCATCGTCATTTGCCACGAGGATTACGAGGAAGCCGCGCGAGCCAAATCTCACAATCCCACCCACGTGGCCACAAACATTTGCCAGCTCAGCGGAGGAGTGCGGGGGAGCTGCCCGGAACAGACGGCGAGAACAGGAGGGAGACGCGGGGAGAAGGGGAGGAGGAGGGAGAGGGCAGAGAAAGAAGGAGTGGGAAGGCGAGTCATTCAGGAGGGAGTTGACGGGAAGGAAACAGGAAGAGGTGACAAGGGAGGGTAGGAGGGAGGGAGTCGATGGAAGATGGAAGGGAAGAGGTGCTGAGGGAGGGAGGTGCGAGGTGGCACTGCTGCTGCTTCCCCAAGGGGGGCATCCGCAAGCGTGGCAACCGGGAGCCGTTAATTGGGGCGCGCTCTCGCCTCGGACCCAACACCTCGGGCACTGGGGGGGCGGGGGGCGGGGTGGTGGATCGCTCGCGGAAGGAGGTGCTGAATTAAAGTGGCGTGACGCTGGCCGTGGGTCAGTCCGTGGGGCCACTGGGGCGGTCAGGAACATCGGACGAAATATCGCGAATGGGAGGACACGACGGGAGGGGGCTAGCGACGTGTCGGTGGGCGGGGTGGAAGGGTGAGAGTCGCGCGAGAACCAGTGGTGAGGTCCGAGTCCAAATGGAACAAATGAAGGGGATGTTGTTGAGAGAGAGAGGTGCGCGCACACACACCGACCAGTAAAATACCCGCCACCTTCCATCGTCAGCGTTGCCCGACCAGAGCAAGAAATACACAGAGCAGCAGTAGCAGCAGCCGGCAGCTCCATCTCCTCTCGGATGGGGGGGGGGGCCAGTGGAGTTGTGTGTGGGGGGCCCACGATGAGCAACGGCGTTACACACACCGCTCAAGTGAGTTTGGGTGGGGGGGGGGGCAAAGTCACATTTGTTTGGTGCAGCCCCCCCCCCACTGTCCCTCCACGACCCCCCCTGCCCCCCCCCCGCCCCCCCCTGCCCCCCCCCCCGCCCCCCCCTGCCCCCCCCCTGCCCACCCCTGCTCCCCCCCCGCCCCCTGCCCTGTAGTTGCAGCAGGCTGACTTGTCAAATTGATCAGCCGGGCTTAATATCTAATTATTGTTGTTATTTTATACGGCAGTGTCAATAAAGCAGAGCATGACTCACTTTGTGGCATGTGCCGAAACATTTGCAATCGATGTTTTTTTTTCAATCTCACGCCATCGGTGAAAGCGACAAGCGAGAGTGCGAATACCGCCCGGTGCCCCATTTTCAAAACATTTCGGTCACACCTCGTGCATGTGTGTGTGTGCGTGTGTGCGTGTGAGTGTGTGCGTGCGTGCGTGTATGCGTGTGTGTGTGTGTGCGTGCGCGTGTGTGCGTGTCTGTGCTTGTGTGTGTGTGTGCGTGTGTGCGTGCGTGTGTGTGTGCGTGTGTGTGCGTGTGTGCGTGTGCGTGTGTGTGCGTGTGTGTGTGCGTGCGTGTGTGAGCGTGCGTGTGTGTGTGTGTGCGTGTGTGTGCGTGTGTGTGTGCGTGTGTATGCGTGTGTGTGCGTGTGTGTGCGTGTGTGTGTGCGCGTGCGCGTGTGTGCGTGCGTGTGTGTGTGCGTGTGTGTGTGTGCGTGTGTGTGCGTGCGCGTGTGTGTGTGTGCATGTGCGTGCATGTGTGTGCGTGCGTGTGTGCGTGTGTGTGCGTGTGTGCATGTGCGTGCATGTGCGTGCATGTGTGCGTGTGTGTGCGCATATGTACGTGTGTGTGCGTGTGTGCGTGCGTGCGAGCGTGCGCCGGAGAATACATCCACTGCGGAGATGGAGCGGTGAAATCGGCGCCTGCGCAGGTGCCCTGTGCACGTGTGATGGGACCCTGAGATATGGCGGAGAGCTTGGTGAGACCTTCATCCAGTAGTGGATTAATCGCGGGCCATGACGATGGCGTGTGTACAGCGCGTGGAGGTGCGCGCGGCACAACTCAACGTAATCTAACGGTGAAAAAAGGAAATTAAAACCCCATCGGGGACTTCAGAAAAACGTTGAATGAATGAACAAGACAGATCACTCCGTGACATCAAGGGCAGCCGTGCAACACAGACGCCTTGTGTTGAGTCAGAACATTTAATCGCTGCCAATTTCATTACAGTTACTAAACCACTGAAGATCACAGAATGCGTATAATAATAATAACAGTGACAAACACTGCAAATATAATGAGGTCCCCGTAATTTCCCCGCGAGATACAATGACTGAGCTGTGGGCTCATGGGAATCAGTTGGTGCAGTGGGTGGTACAGTGGTTTGTGCACCACGTATATGAACCTCGTGACCCCAGTTCGATTCCCAGCCATGGCCGCTGACATCACGGGGGAGTGATACGCGAGCCCATCCTGGGCAATCCGCGCTCCCGTTCACCGACCTGCATTGCCCAGAGTGGTGAAGTATGGTCATGACCAACTCGGCATTTGCGTGACCATCACCGGGCAGTGCACAGAATTGACGAAAGTGGTACGATTCGTCGCTTGTTATTCCCGCGTGAACATTAACCGGAGACAACAACTTCATTGCAACATTAAGTCGAGTAATTTTCATTTGCCACGTTCATCTAAGGCAATATAACTAGCTAAACTTAACTTTCTATTTCACCAGATTAGACCCACTGGGCTACGTAGCTCCTTTCAGAAGCGACCTGGCCACAAATGATAGCTCAACAAAGTGGCTAATCACGTGGAAATTTATAGCAGCCAAAACGTCTAAACCCGTGATGTTGATTCTAAATGTGGAGGGAAAAACCGGGGGCCCCGGAGAGAAATCCACGTAGCTACGGGGAGAACACGCAAACTACAAATCTACAGCAGCAGGCGTCAGGGTCGGGATCGAACCCACGACCTCCTGCATACCAGGCGAGGTAGTTAACATCTCTTGTTCATGATCACAGGCGCGGAGAATGGGTTCCATCACGACGGTTATTTATCACGCTTCCTTTACAAGAACCGCCGCTGCTTAACGGAGAGCATCTTTACAAGGTTCACCCACCAAGCGGAACGCCGCTTGTTTACAAGCTTGTTTACAAGCTTGTTTACAAGCAGGGCGCCGGATTGTTTTAGTTTTTTTTTTACTAATTGAGCATCTCTCTTCAAAGGACGAAACCCCCGACGCGGTTTCACTGAACGGCTTTCGGAGCGCGCTGGCTTCACTCCGGCGCCCGCGGTGACCACCCTGTTTCACCGCTAGTGCCGCCCCCCG
Organism: Lampetra fluviatilis; assembly: GCF_964198595.1. Classification (NCBI taxonomy): domain Eukaryota; kingdom Metazoa; phylum Chordata; class Hyperoartia; order Petromyzontiformes; family Petromyzontidae; genus Lampetra; species Lampetra fluviatilis. Next base: position 2,756,790 of record NC_136324.1, read on the forward strand.
GTGAACACGCAACGTTTCTGGCCAACGTTGGCCTGACGTTGGCAAGAGATGTTAACTACCTCGCCTGGTATGCGGGCGAGCTAGTTAACATCCCGCCACCGAGGCATTCAAACGCTACCGCTGAGAAAGCTAAGTGGACCTGGGCAGGGCTTGTCGCGAGGAAGGGTGATGGCTGGTGGTCAAGAATAATAACGGAGTGGCAGCCCAGGAGAGCGCGTCGACTGAGGAGATGGAGCGATGAAATATTATTGTGAGCCGGTGCTGGGTGGATTTTATGCATCGCAGGATCGTGCGCTGACAGGCCCCGCAGCTTAAACGGAGTGCTCCTGCCCAGAACAGCTGGCCAACATAACGGCATTGAATCTTGACTTAAAGCTTTCGTGACTGCAAGAATTCATCTTTTTTGGGTCTTTCGGTAAAGTCACGTAGATAGGTTCAAAGAAAATAACAAAAAACGACGACGTTTCGATCGCAACACAAGCGGTCATCATCAAGGAACGTGTTGCGATCGAAACGTCGTAGTTTTTTATTTATTTTCTTTGAACCTATCTATGCGACTTTACCGAAAGACCCAAAGAGTATCAGCAATGATTTCAGAATGTGCCTGACTGTGCTGATGATTACGCACGAGGTGGAAACCAGTCCAGAGTTGGCCTGCTTACGCACAGGCTGTAATAATAAACATTGGTCCGAAAGGCCCCGTAGTCAGATGCCTTAGGAAAACAAAACCTTCTCGTGCTGAGATACCCAGACTTTATATATTTTTTGTCTCTTTATTACGCGTGGAAAATAATATTGAGACTCGGAGAGGATTTTATGGGTAAATAAAGCATGACTTTGTTTTTCCAAATTGCGGGATTTTGGTTATGAATCCAGGTATTCTAGACCGCAATTTTGGCCAAGAAAGGTAGACTAATTCATAACATCTATTTGTACAATGATCCGTAGAATCCACTCTCAGGAATGAACCAACTGGCGGTATAGCCTCCTGCTGTAGTCGTGGTTTGTGCTTTTGCTGGCCACCAGGTTATACACGAACCAAACAATTTTTGTTTGTATTTTACCAGACAAGGCCCATATAGCCAGGGCTTTATATTCCACCGCACGTGACTTCGTCGTAGCCACGACGCCGGTGAGAGGGTTGCTGGACGCGATGTGTGCTGGGCGTGAGAAATATTTCCGAGGCCGTCGACCCGCACCGAACCTGCTGAAATTAAAGCCTCACTTGACGAGTATCATTGTACGAACCTTTCCCTCCGTGTACGTAGCAGTCATCGTATTTGGTGTACGCGACTGAGAGGGCGTTCGGTGCTGCTGCTGCTGCTGCTGCCGCTGCTAAAGCAAGAAAAGCCGAGGGGACACGGGGGGCCGTGGCACGCGTCGTGGGAGACGAGGGGACACCACAAACCACCGGGTGGAGACCCAGAGGAGCAAAGGGCGAGAGGGCGGAGGGGGCGATAGCAGCGGTGAGATGACATCGCAGAGTTTGGATGCCACGACCGGACGGGAGCAACGTAGGGAAAAGGGAGAGAATGGGGGGAGGCCGTTGCCTCAGCAGTTGGACGTTCCAGGCTTACGACATTTGGAAGCCACTCATAGGAAGCCACTGGAGCTAAGCACTTTTAAATCTCGATTGAAAACGAATTTCTTTAGAACTGCCTTTTGTGTCCAGCTTGTTGTCCTTCCCCCCACCCCCCCCCCCCCCCACCACCGATTAGCGCGGTTGGCCACGTACGGTGCGCGAAAGGAGTTCAACACGCAAGCGTACGTACGACAACTTCGAATTCGGATCTAAATATAAAATGCAGTGGTGCGCTATGGTCTGGGCATGTTCCAATTAGTCCCGAGGGTGACTCCACGAGGAAGCGGAGCGTAGAGCAGGTGGCCACTCTCTGCAGGACCGACCCACGCCTTCGCTCGTTATCGTCAAGTGCCAGGGCACGGCAACAGATGGCATCCAACTGCAAAAATGTCAAAATTGCCAGCTTAGCCGGCAGAACGCCGCTCGAAAATTCCCCCGTGGCCCCACGTGGCACGAGGGGGAAGGGCTCCCTGCCGTGGGGCGTGGGGCAGGGGGCAGGGGGTGCAGGAGCCAGGTTCATCCGCTCTGTGGAGAGTTCCCGACTCCGAGGACTGCGCGACACCGCTGCCACCTGAAGCCGCCGGGCGGGAAGGTGGTGACGGTGGCGAGGGTGGCAATCGGCAAGGTCGTGCCGCCCGCCAACCCCGACCCCGCGTGACCCCGCGTGACCCCGCGTGACCCCGCGTTACCCCGCGTCCACGTCCCCACTCTCGGATGGGGCGGCCGTCAGGGGCTCGAAACGACGCGTTGGGTCAAATCGATTTGTGTGCTCGGGATGTATGCGCGCTGAGTCGAGTATAAGGGGACAGAGCGAGAGTCTGTGTTTGTGTGTGTGTCTGTGTGTGTGTCTGTGTGTGTGGGGAGAGCGGTAGTGTAGCAGCAGTTAGTGCGCTGCGCTACGACCTTGGCAATTCGGGTTCGATTCTCACTCACGGCCGACACCGGTGACGATTATCTGAATCAGTCCTGGTTCTGCCCCAGGTCAACTCAGCCTCAAATGAGTACCTGATGAGATGTGTAAACATCGTCACTGGGAGAGACATAGGCGGCCTGGCGTGGTGCTGGCCCTTCGTGTGCCGTGCCGGCCTTCATATGTGCTCGCGAACAGCACTTGCCCCAACAGTCTGTTGAGGCTATACGGGGGATCTTTGTCTTTGTGTGCGTGCGCGCGGGGCTCTCCGACTCGAGCCAATCTGCATCGGCCCCGAGTCACCACCTTCTGTCGCCGCCTCTCCGGAAGCGCTCGGCGGTGAAACTTGACGTCTGCCGTCGCCGGGGACGCGACGGTGAAAGGCGGAACGCGATGCGACAGGCGCGTGATGGGCACGTCCCCCCTAGCGATGCGAACCACCGTGGTGGGCATGCACACGGACAGACTTTTTGTTTTGAAACGCGCTCGCACGGACAATCGGCGCGTGGCTTACGTTCGCGTTGCGACAGCACGCCGGGTCCTCCTTTGCAGAAACGACGCGCTCTCGGGGGGGATACGTTTTGTCGGCTAAAGGTGCCGCGCGCAAGAACCGTGCGAGGCCTTTCTGCGACGTCTCGCCGTGAACCTGCGGGGCTTTTCGTGAACCTGGCACGAGCGCCAGAGTAGATTGAACGAGAAGAAGAGGAACACGTAGAACAAGACGAAGGCGAAAGTGCTGCAGAGTGCCCGACGCTTGTTTTGTTCTCAACGAGTGAAGCAGATGGAGGGGGGGGGGGGGTGTGGGAGCGATGTTCCGTGTGACACCGACGACCCCGGCTGCTGAGCGATGCCATTAGCGCAAGAAGGCGACGTCGCCGCCCCTCCGGCCGCTGACCCAACGTCACCGGCAGCCGTGGCGAGAGATTCGTTTCCACGGACGGCAACGCAGGAGCGGCGGCGTCGCCCGAGTGCCGTGACTCGCTGCTGCTGCGTGCGTTACGGGGAGCGGTGGCGCAGCGGTTAGCGCGCCGAGCTACGAACCCGGCGACCCGAGTCCCATTCGGTGGTTCAATACCACCTTGGCGAGATGTTAACTACCTCGCCTGGTATACAGGAGGTCGTGGATTCGATCCCGACCCTGACACCTGCTGTATATTTGGAGTCTGCGTCTCTCTCTCTCTCTCTACGTGATCACGTGGATTCTTCTCCAGGTCCTCCGGTTTTTCCCTCCACACCTTTTTTCCCCTGCACGTTTAGAAACATGTGCCTAGAGTATTTGGCTACTACAGATCTCCACGTGATTAGCAAACTTCGTCGAGCGATCATTTGTGGCCAAGTCGCTCCTGAAAAATAGCAACACAGCTCAGTGGGCCTTCGCTGGTAAAATAAAAAATTGTTCAGCTTACATTAAGATTCCCGCTCGCGACCAATATCGGTGGCGAATATCTGTGAACCGGTTCTGCAACCTAACCCCAGGTTGACTCAACCTTACATGATCAGTACTATGGGTGCGGTGTGTCAAACATCAGCACACATCAGCGCCGGGGAGACAAAGGTGGTCGGAAGTGGTGCTGGCCACCCAGCCCCCTCGAGTCCTCGAGTCCCCTGCCGCTGTTCATAGGTGCTGCCCGCTAACAGCACTTGCCCCAGCAGTCTGTTCAAGGCTATACGGGGGATACGCAAGTGTGGCCCCGTTTTTTTGTCATTCGAGGTCGCTTGAGGTCCTTGGGGGTTATTTGTCCGTGCGTCACCGCAGCAGAGTAAGGAGCGAGGGTGTGCATTTTGTGCACGGTTATCTGAAAGTATTGCTCCACACGTGTTGGGGCGCGATGGGGGATATTGCTGCTGGATACAATCTGTCCAGCACAGCGGTGGAGTGGACAGGGGGGGGACAGGGAACAGATCACCAAGAAGACAGCGCAGGAGGAGGAACGCGCCAAGACGGCGTGGGGACAATCTGGGAGAGAGCCGCACGTGACAGCGTTTGGGCGAGGGGGAGCGATGGACATTGAAAATCAAACACCGAGGAGTCCCAGGAAATATCCACATGAAAGCGGAGTGAAAATCAACAACAACCGCACACCCACCCCAACCGCACATCCACTCCAACCGCAACACCCACCCCGACCGTAATAAGCAGCCTACCACGGAGTGTGTTTACGCGTTCTCATGCATTCATTAGGCGGCTAGAGTGGAGCGGGCCCGTGTGTGGATCTTTGCAGATGTTCGCGTGCGGCAAGCCTCTTTTCCCTCTGGAGATTTCACAAATTACGGCTGCAGCGTCTCTCTCTCTCTCTGCCCAGGCTTGCTGTGCAGAGAGACGCGTCGATTACATCTCCGTTCGGTATTAACTCGAGGGCACAACCACCAACTCTTGCGGCTTCCGCAAGACGATGTTTTCATTCCTAACGAGCCGACGACTTACAGCGCCGACGGAAATGTTTTTCGCAGCGTTAGCGGTCAGCCACCGCTGCGCTTTGCGATCCGCAGGTCGCCACCGGCACCATTTGATCCGAGCGGCGGTTGCCGACGTTTGTGGTTCGAGCCCAGCGGCCGCCCTGGTTAATGCTGCGGAGGTGTGTTCACTGAGAAATATGCAATCGTCAAACGAGTGCCGGTTAAACTTCGGACAGCCGTCATATATAATAACAACAATGACAAGCCCCGTGGGGGACGTCAGAAATCGGTGTCAGAATCGACACGCGCCCAAAACCTGAATGCGTAACGCGCGAGAGGGAAGACGGCCCGATGTCTACAAGCTGCCCGTGGAGCTCGGAGCGAATCGCCGGGCCCCGGTGAACGCGGAACGATGGGGCAAGCGTCGCTGGGCCAACGGCTCCAAAGCACATCCACAAGGGGCGGCATCGCCGTCACTCGCTCTGACTCACTCGCCCTGACTCGCTCGCCCTGACTCGCTCGCCCAGACTCGCTCGCTCTGACTCACTCGCTCTAACTCACTCGCTCTATCTCACTCGCCCTGACTCACTGGCCCTGACTCACTCGCCCTGACTCACTCGCTCTGACTCACTCGCCCTGACTCACTCGCCCTGACTCACTCGCCCTAACTCACTCGCTCTATCTCACTCGCCCTGACTCACTCGCTCTAACTCACTCGCTCTATCTCACTCGCCCTGACTCACTGGCCCTGACTCACTCGCCCTGACTCACTCGCTCTGACTCACTCGCTCTAACTCACTCGCTTTATCTCACTCGCTCTGACTCACTCGCTCAGACTCACTCGCTCTATCTCACTCGCCCTGACTCACTCGCCCTGACTCACTCGCCCTGACTCACTCGCTCTGACTCACTTGCTCTGACCCACTCGCCCTGACTCATTCGCTCTATCTCACTCGCTCTGACTCACTCGCTCTAACTCACTCGCTCTGACTCACTCGCTCTGACTCACTCGCTCTGACCCACTCGCCCTGACTCACTCGCCCTGACCCGCTCGCCCTGACTCGCTCGCTCTGACTCACTCGCTCTGACTCACTCGCTCTGACCCGCTCGCCCTGACCCGCTCGCTCTGACTCACTCGCTCTGACCCACTCGCCCTGACTCACTCTCTCTGACCCACTCGCCCTGACTCGCTCGCTCTGACTCACTCGCTCTATCTCACTCGCTCTATCTCACTCGCTCTGACTCGCCCTGACTCACTCGCCCTGACTCACTCGCCCTGACTCACTCGCTCTGACTCACTCGCTCTGACTCACTCGCTCTGACTCACTCGCTCTGACTCACTCGCTCTGACCCACTCGCTCTATCTCACTCGCCCTGACCCACTCGCCCTGACTCACTCGCTCTGACTCGCTCGCTCTGACTCACTCGCTCTGACTCACTCGCTCTATCTCACTCGCTCTGACTCACTCGCTCTGACTCACTCGCTCTGACTCACTCGCTCTAACTCACTCGCTCTGACCCACTCGCTCTATCTCACTCGCCCTGACTCACTCGCTCTGGCTCACTCGCTCCGGCTCACTCGCTCCGGCCCACTCACTCCGACCCACTCACTCCGACCCACTCACTCTATCTCACTCGCTCTGACTCACTCGCTCCGACCCACTCGCTCCGACTCACTCGCTCTGACCCACTCGCTCCGACTCAATCGCTCCGACCCACTCGCTCCGACTCACTCGCTCCGACTCACTCGCTCCGACCCACTCGCTCCGACTCACTCGCCCTGACTCACTCGCTCTATCTCACTCGCTCCGACTCACCACTCCGACTCACTCGCTCCAACTCACTCGCTTTAACTCACTCACTCTATCTCACTCGCTCTAACCCACTCACTCACACGCGCATCGTGCAGTGCGCTCCCACCGACGCCCGCGTCTCTGCCTCTTTTGATGTCCACCGTCGTTGTCACCGTTCACGTCGTCGCATTGACGCAGATCAACGCCCCACTGCCCCCTGTCTTTCTCTAAATCACCCCTCCCCGCCCGTCCCCCCCTTAAGCCCTGCTTTGCGCACGCGATCACTTCTCGGGTGACAGGTACGGGGGGGTTTTGTTCAATCTCCGAAAAGCAAATAGCACTTATAAGTTGAGCCGGGCAAGATCGATGTTCCCAGCAGCGTCGACGCAGGAGTGGGTGGAGCGGGCGGCAGGAGCGTTTGGCGCTGCTATTGAATCTGGAGCGCCGAGTTCGATGCCCGATACACTTAAACACAACAACAACAACAAAAAGACGCGAGATTACGGGCATAACGTGGGGTGGACTTCATCCACTGGTGCATTGAGAATGGCCGGACGTTTTACGATTTTTCTCATTCGTATTGCCGACTGTTGCTGGCCCGGTCGTGAATCCACCGCTGGATGAGAACGCCATGAGATGTTGACGACGACGTGGGAGATGGCTTCTAGATTTGAAGCTTTCGTGACTGCAAGGATTCATACTCTTAGTTCTTTCGGTAAAGTCACGTAGGTAAAAAATGAAATAAAAATAAAAACAATAAAATCACGTTTCGGAGGCAACACAAGCTTCCGTCTTCAGGCGAAACTGATACAGATTTTTTGCTGTGACAGTTTCACCTGAAGACGGAAGCTTGTGTTGTCTCCGAAACGTCGTGATTTTATTGTTTTTATTTTTTATTAATTTTAATTTCATTTTTTAGCTACGTGACTTTACCGAAAGAACTAAGAGTGTGGGAGATGGCGTCACACGTGATGACATCGTCGGGAGGGAAGTTGGGAGGAGGACGTTGCCTTGGCGGGCAACGCCGACCCAGTAAACACGGTCCAACGTTGCGCCAATGTTTACAACCACATGGCAACGTGAGTCTCACGTTTGGAATTGTTTTAGCGCTGCGCGGATTATATCCTCGTAGCAAAAGCAGCTACATATGTAGTATCTATGGGCCCCGCACTTTCAAGGGCCCCGCGCTAAATGCTTTCAAGCTATCAATTCCGCTTCAGTTGATTCTGCACTTGCTCTATTACTATAGTACTATACTACCTTCAACTTTTACGAACGACTGGGTGTTTAAGGTTAGCGATTTGTCGTATTATCTCGCTGTATAGCAAATGAAAAAATAGAATTACTTTACTATGCAAGTAAAATATTTGTGTTTTAATATTTACGTGTACTTTTTTTTTTATTTAGGGCCCCCGACTAGCAACGCAATTTAATTTTTTAACAAAATAACTCACCCGCAAAGGATCGTCTTCATGGCAGTCATCAGCGAGTCAGACCTCGCTGATGACTCCAGAACGCACGCGACATCGTCGTAGCAAACAGCAAAACCGCACTGCCAACTACCTGTGCTTTATTTCGTTGTTATTGAATCATTACATTGCAATAAACACCAAGGGACACGAGGCACGCGTGTGGGATGCGTGAGGGACGCGTGAGGGATGCGTGAGGGACGCGTGAGGGACGCGTGAGGGACGCGTGCCTCCCTCAGCGAGACCATCTGCCGCGCTTACAAACGCGCGCCGTGCACAATGGGCGCACAGCTGTGGGCCAAGAGAGCCGGGCGAAGGGGGACACGGCCCCCCCCCCCGTGCCCCCCACCCCCGTGCCCCCCACCCCCTGTGCCCCCCACCCCCCACCATCGCTCGCCACCACCGCACGGCATGGAGAGAAATTCGAGGGCCGTGCCGGGCGCCTGGTTACGACTGCCTAAGTGGGGTTTGGCTAGGCCAGCTCGAGTACCCGAGTAGATACATTAGTACCGGAGAAGATACATCAGTAGCAGAGTAGATACATCAGTAGCGGAGTAGACACATCAGTAGCAGAGTAGACACATCAGTAGCGGAGTAGATACATCAGTAGCAGAGTAGATACATCAGTAGCGGAGTAGACACATCAGTAGCAGAGTAGACACATCAGTAGCGGAGTAGATGCATCAGTAGCAGAGTAGACACATCAGTAGCGGAGTAGATACATCAGTAGCAGAGTAGACACATCAGTAGCAGAGTAGACACATCAGTAGCAGAGTAGATGCATCAGTAGCAGAGTAGATACATCAGTAGCGGAGTAGATGCATCAGTAGCAGAGTAGACACATCAGTAGCGGAGTAGATACATCAGTAGCAGAGTAGACACATCAGTAGCGGAGTAGATACATCAGTAGCAGAGTAGATACATCAGTAGCAGAGTAGATACATCAGTAGCGGAGTAGATGCATCAGTAGCGGAGTAGATACATCAGTAGCGGAGTAGATACATCAGTAGCGGAGTAGACACATCAGTAGCAGAGTAGATACATCAGTAGCGGAGTAGATACATCAGTAGCAGAGTAGACACATCAGTAGCAGAGTAGATACATCAGTAGCAGAGTAGATGCATCAGTAGCGGAGTAGATACATCAGTAGCGGAGTAGACACATCAGTAGCAGAGTAGACACATCAGTAGCAGAGTAGACACATCAGTAGCAGAGTAGATACATCAGTAGCAGAGTAGATGCATCAGTAGCAGAGTAGACACATCAGTAGCAGAGTAGACACATCAGTAGCAGAGTAGACACATCAGTAGCAGAGTAGACACATCAGTAGCAGAGTAGATACATCAATAGCGGAGAAGATACATCAGTAGCAGAGTAGATGCATCAGTAGCAGAGTAGACACATCAGTAGCAGAGTAGACACATCAGTAGCAGAGTAGACACATCAGTAGCAGAGTAGACACATCAGTAGCAGAGTAGATACATCAATAGCGGAGAAGATACATCAGTAGCGGAGTAGATACATCAGTAGCGGAGTAGACACATCAGTAGCGGAGTAGATACATCAGTAGCGGAGTAGACACATCAGTAGCAGAGTAGATACATCAGTAGCGGAGAAGATACATCAGTAGCAGAGTAGATACATCAGTAGCGGAGTAGATACATCAGTAGCGGAGTAGATACATCAGTAGCGGAGAAGATACATCAGTAGCAGAGTAGATACATCAGTAGCGGAGAAGATACATCAGTAGCAGAGTAGATACATCAGTAGCGGAGTAGATACATCAGTAGCGGAGTAGACACATCAGTAGCAGAGTAGACACATCAGTAGCAGAGTAGATGCATCAGTAGCGGAGTAGACACATCAGTAGCAGAGTAGATACATCAGTAGCGGAGAAGATACATCAGTAGCAGAGTAGATACATCAGTAGCAGAGTAGACACATCAGTAGCAGAGTAGACACATCAGTAGCAGAGTAGATACATCAGTAGCAGAGTAGATACATCAGTAGCAGAGTAGACACATCAGTAGCAGAGTAGACACATCAGTAGCAGAGTAGACACATCAGTAGCAGAGTAGACACATCAGTAGCAGAGTAGACACATCAGTAGCGGAGTAGATACATCAGTAGCGGAGTAGATACATCAGTAGCAGAGTAGATACATCAGTAGCAGAGTAGACACATCAGTAGCAGAGTAGATACATCAGTAGCAGAGTAGATACATCAGTAGCAGAGTAGACACATCAGTAGCAGAGTAGATACATCAGTAGCGGAGTAGACACATCAGTAGCAGAGTAGATACATCAGTAGCAGAGTAGACACATCAGTAGCGGAGAAGATACATCAGTAGCAGAGTAGATACATCAGTAGCGGAGTAGACACATCAGTAGCAGAGTAGATACATCAGTAGCAGAGTAGACACATCAGTAGCAGAGTAGATACATCAGTAGCAGAGTAGATACATCAGTAGCAGAGTAGATACATCAGTAGCAGAGTAGATACATCAGTAGCAGAGTAGACACATCAGTAGCAGAGTAGATACATCAGTAGCGGAGTAGACACATCAGTAGCAGAGTAGATACATCAGTAGCAGAGTAGATACATCAGTAGCAGAGTAGACACATCAGTAGCAGAGTAGACACATCAGTAGCAGAGTAGATACATCAGTAGCGGAGTAGATACATCAGTAGCAGAGTAGACACATCAGTAGCAGAGTAGATACATCAGTAGCAGAGTAGACACATCAGTAGCAGAGTAGATACATCAGTAGCGGAGTAGATACATCAGTAGCAGAGTAGATACATCAGTAGCAGAGTAGACACATCAGTAGCAGAGTAGACACATCAGTAGCAGAGTAGACACATCAGTAGCAGAGTAGATACATCAGTAGCGGAGTAGATACATCAGTAGCAGAGTAGACACATCAGTAGCAGAGTAGACACATCAGTAGCGGAGTAGATACATCAGTAGCAGAGTAGATACATCAGTAGCAGAGTAGACACATCAGTAGCAGAGTAGACACATCAGTAGCGGAGTAGATACATCAGTAGCAGAGTAGATACATCAGTAGCAGAGTAGATACATCAGTAGCAGAGTAGATACATCAGTAGCGGAGTAGATACATCAGTAGCAGAGTAGATACATCAGTAGCAGAGTAGACATCAGTAGCAGAGTAGACACATCAGTAGCGGAGTAGATACATCAGTAGCAGAGTAGATACATCAGTAGCAGAGTAGACACATCAGTAGCAGAGTAGACACATCAGTAGCAGAGTAGACACATCAGTAGCGGAGTAGATACATCAGTAGCAGAGTAGATACATCAGTAGCAGAGTAGACACATCAGTAGCAGAGTAGATACATCAGTAGCAGAGTAGATACATCAGTAGCAGAGTAGACACATCAGTAGCAGAGTAGACACATCAGTAGCAGAGTAGACACATCAGTAGCGGAGTAGATACATCAGTAGCGGAGTAGACACATCAGTAGCGGAGTAGATACATCAGTAGCGGAGTAGATACATCAGTAGCAGAGTAGATACATCAGTAGCAGAGTAGATACATCAGTAGCGGAGAAGATACATCAGTAGCGGAGTAGATACATCAGTAGCGGAGTAGATACATCAGTAGCAGAGTAGATACATCAGTAGCAGAGTAGATACATCAGTAGCAGAGTAGATACATCAGTAGCAGAGTAGACACATCAGTAGCGGAGTAGATACATCAGTAGCGGAGTAGATACATCAGTAGCAGAGTAGATACATCAGTAGCAGAGTAGATACATCAGTAGCAGAGTAGACACATCAGTAGCAGAGTAGATACATCAGTAGCGGAGTAGATACATCAGTAGCAGAGTAGATACATCAGTAGCAGAGTAGATACATCAGTAGCAGAGTAGATACATCAGTAGCAGAGTAGACACATCAGTAGCGGAGTAGATACATCAGTAGCGGAGTAGATACATCAGTAGCAGAGTAGATACATCAGTAGCGGAGTAGATACATCAGTAGCAGAGTAGATACATCAGTAGCAGAGTAGATACATCAGTAGCAGAGTAGATACATCAGTAGCGGAGAAGATACATCAGTAGCAGAGTAGACACATCAGTAGCAGAGTAGATACATCAGTAGCAGAGTAGATACATCAGTAGCGGAGTAGATACATCAGTAGCGGAGAAGATACATCAGTAGCAGAGTAGATACATCAGTAGCAGAGTAGATACATCAGTAGCGGAGTAGATACATCAGTAGCAGAGTAGATACATCAGTAGCGGAGTAGATACATCAGTAGCGGAGAAGATACATCAGTAGCGGAGTAGACACATCAGTAGCGGAGTAGACACATCAGTAGCGGAGTAGATACATCAGTAGCGGAGTAGACACATCAGTAGCAGAGTAGACACATCAGTAGCAGAGTAGACACATCAGTAGCAGAGTAGACACATCAGTAGCAGAGTAGATACATCAGTAGCAGAGTAGATACATCAGTAGCAGAGTAGACACATCAGTAGCAGAGTAGATACATCAGTAGCGGAGTAGATACATCAGTAGCAGAGTAGACACATCAGTAGCAGAGTAGATACATCAGTAGCGGAGTAGATACATCAGTAGCGGAGTAGACACATCAGTAGCAGAGTAGATACATCAGTAGCAGAGTAGATACATCAGTAGCAGAGTAGACACATCAGTAGCAGAGTAGACACATCAGTAGCAGAGTAGAAACATCAGTAGCAGAGTAGACACATCAGTAGCAGAGTAGATACATCAGTAGCGGAGTAGATACATCAGTAGCGGAGTAGATACATCAGTAGCGGAGTAGACACATCAGTAGCAGAGTAGACACATCAGTAGCAGAGTAGACACATCAGTAGCAGAGTAGATACATCAGTAGCAGAGTAGACACATCAGTAGCAGAGTAGATACATCAGTAGCGGAGTAGATACATCAGTAGCGGAGTAGACACATCAGTAGCAGAGTAGATACATCAGTAGCAGAGTAGATACATCAGTAGCAGAGTAGACACATCAGTAGCAGAGTAGACACATCAGTAGCAGAGTAGATACATCAGTAGCAGAGTAGACACATCAGTAGCAGAGTAGATACATCAGTAGCAGAGTAGATACATCAGTAGCGGAGTAGATACATCAGTAGCAGAGTAGACACATCAGTAGCAGAGTAGATACATCAGTAGCAGAGTAGACACATCAGTAGCAGAGTAGATACATCAGTAGCGGAGTAGATACATCAGTAGCGGAGTAGATACATCAGTAGCAGAGTAGACACATCAGTAGCAGAGTAGATACATCAGTAGCAGAGTAGATACATCAGTAGCAGAGTAGACACATCAGTAGCAGAGTAGATACATCAGTAGCGGAGTAGATACATCAGTAGCAGAGTAGACACATCAGTAGCAGAGTAGATACATCAGTAGCAGAGTAGATACATCAGTAGCGGAGTAGATACATCAGTAGCAGAATAGACACATCAGTAGCAGAGTAGACACATCAGTAGCGGAGTAGATACATCAGTAGCGGAGTAGATACATCAGTAGCAGAGTAGATACATCAGTAGCAGAGTAGACACATCAGTAGCAGAGTAGACACATCAGTAGCGGAGTAGATACATCAGTAGCAGAGTAGATACATCAGTAGCAGAGTAGACACATCAGTAGCAGAGTAGACACATCAGTAGCAGAGTAGACACATCAGTAGCAGAGTAGATACATCAGTAGCAGAGTAGATACATCAGTAGCAGAGTAGACACATCAGTAGCAGAGTAGATACATCAGTAGCAGAGTAGATACATCAGTAGCAGAGTAGACACATCAGTAGCAGAGTAGACACATCAGTAGCAGAGTAGACACATCAGTAGCGGAGTAGATACATCAGTAGCGGAGTAGATACATCAGTAGCAGAGTAGATACATCAGTAGCGGAGTAGATACATCAGTAGCGGAGAAGATACATCAGTAGCAGAGTAGATACATCAGTAGCAGAGTAGATACATCAGTAGCGGAGTAGATACATCAGTAGCAGAGTAGATACATCAGTAGCGGAGTAGATACATCAGTAGCGGAGAAGATACATCAGTAGCGGAGTAGACACATCAGTAGCGGAGAAGATACATCAGTAGCGGAGTAGACACATCAGTAGCGGAGAAGATACATCAGTAGCAGAGTAGATACATCAGTAGCAGAGTAGATACATCAGTAGCGGAGTAGATACATCAGTAGCGGAGAAGATACATCAGTAGCGGAGTAGACACATCAGTAGCGGAGAAGATACATCAGTAGCAGAGTAGATACATCAGTAGCAGAGTAGATACATCAGTAGCGGAGTAGATACATCAGTAGCGGAGAAGATACATCAGTAGCGGAGTAGACACATCAGTAGCAGAGTAGACACATCAGTAGTGGAGTAGACACATCAGTAGCAGAGTAGATACATCAGTAGCGGAGTAGACACATCAGTAGCGGAGTAGATACATCAGTAGCGGAGTAGATGCATCAGTAGCGGAGTAGATACATCAGTAGCGGAGTAGACACATCAGTAGCAGAGTAGATACATCAGTAGCGGAGTAGACACATCAGTAGCGGAGTAGATACATCAGTAGCGGAGTAGATGCATCAGTAGCGGAGTAGATACATCAGTAGCGGAGTAGACACATCAGTAGCAGAGTAGATACATCAGTAGCGGAGTAGATACATCAGTAGCGGAGTAGATACATCAGTAGCGGAGTAGATACATCAGTAGCAGAGTAGACACATCAGTAGCGGAGTAGATACATCAGTAGCGGAGTAGATACATCAGTAGCGGAGTAGACACATCAGTAGCAGAGTAGATACATCAGTAGCAGAGTAGACACATCAGTAGCAGAGTAGACACATCAGTAGCAGAGTAGATACATCAGTAGCGGAGTAGATACATCAGTAGCGGAGTAGATACATCAGTAGCGGAGTAGACACATCAGTAGCAGAGTAGACACATCAGTAGCAGAGTAGACACATCAGTAGCAGAGTAGACACATCAGTAGCAGAGTAGATACATCAGTAGCGGAGTAGATACATCAGTAGCGGAGTAGATACATCAGTAGCGGAGTAGACACATCAGTAGCAGAGTAGATACATCAGTAGCGGAGTAGATGCATCAGTAGCGGAGTAGACACATCAGTAGCGGAGTAGATACATCAGTAGCGGAGTAGACACATCAGTAGCAGAGTAGACACATCAGTAGCAGAGTAGACACATCAGTAGCGGAGTAGACACATCAGTAGCGGAGTAGATGCATCAGTAGCGGAGTAGACACATCAGTAGCAGAGTAGACACATCAGTAGCGGAGTAGACACATCAGTAGCGGAGTAGATGCATCAGTAGCGGAGAAGACACATCAGTAGCAGAGTAGACACATCAGTAGCAGAGTAGACACATCAGTAGCGGAGTAGATACATCAGTAGCGGAGTAGATGCATCAGTAGCGGAGTAGATACATCAGTAGCAGAGTAGATACATCAGTAGCGGAGTAGACACATCAGTAGCGGAGTAGATACATCAGTAGCGGAGTAGATACATCAGTAGCGGAGTAGACACATCAGTAGCAGAGTAGATACATCAGTAGCAGAGTAGATGCATCAGTAGCGGAGTAGATACATCAGTAGCAGAGTAGATACATCAGTAGCGGAGAAGACACATCAGTAGCAGAGTAGATACATCAGTAGCAGAGTAGATACATCAGTAGCAGAGTAGATACATCAGTAGCAGAGTAGATACATCAGTAGCAGAGTAGATACATCAGTAGCGGAGAAGACACATCAGTAGCAGAGTAGATACATCAGTAGCGGAGTAGATACATCAGTAGCAGAGTAGATACATCAGTAGCAGAGTAGATACATCAGTAGCAGAGTAGATACATCAGTAGCAGAGTAGATACATCAGTAGCGGAGAAGACACATCAGTAGCAGAGTAGATACATCAGTAGCAGAGTAGATACATCAGTAGCGGAGTAGACACATCAGTAGCGGAGTAGATACATCAGTAGCGGAGTAGATACATCAGTAGCAGAGTAGATACATCAGTAGCAGAGTAGATGCATCAGTAGCGGAGTAGATACATCAGTAGCAGAGTAGATGCATCAGTAGCGGAGTAGACACATCAGTAGCAGAGTAGATACATCAGTAGCGGAGTAGATGCATCAGTAGCAGAGTAGATGCATCAGTAGCGGAGTAGACACATCAGTAGCGGAGTAGATACATCAGTAGCGGAGTAGATACATCAGTAGCGGAGTAGATGCATCAGTAGCAGAGTAGATGCATCAGTAGCAGAGTAGACGCATCAGTAGCAGAGTAGATGCATCAGTAGCGGAGTAGACACATCAGTAGCGGAGTAGATACATCAGTAGCGGAGTAGATACATCAGTAGCAGAGTAGATACATCAGTAGCAGAGTAGATGCATCAGTAGCGGAGTAGATACATCAGTAGCGGAGTAGACACATCAGTAGCAGAGTAGATGCATCAGTAGCGGAGTAGATACATCAGTAGCAGAGTAGATACATCAGTAGCGGAGTAGATACATCAGTAGCAGAGTAGACACATCAGTAGCAGAGTAGATGCATCAGTAGCAGAGTAGACACATCAGTAGCGGAGTAGATACATCAGTAGCGGAGTAGATACAGCAGTAGCGGAGTAGACACATCAGTAGCAGAGTAGATGCATCAGTAGCAGAGTAGACACATCAGTAGCAGAGTAGATGCATCAGTAGCGGAGTAGATACATCAGTAGCAGAGTAGACACATCAGTAGCGGAGTAGATGCATCAGTAGCAGAGTAGACACATCAGTAGCAGAGTAGATACATCAGTAGCAGAGTAGATGCATCAGTAGCAGAGTAGATGCATCAGTAGCAGAGTAGATGCATCAGTAGCAGAGTAGACACATCAGTAGCAGAGTAGATGCATCAGTAGCAGAGTAGACACATCAGTAGCAGAGTAGATACATCAGTAGCAGAGTAGATGCATCAGTAGCAGAGTAGATGCATCAGTAGCAGAGTAGATGCATCAGTAGCAGAGTAGACACATCAGTAGCAGAGTAGATGCATCAGTAGCAGAGTAGATGCATCAGTAGCAGAGTAGATGCATCAGTAGCAGAGTAGATACATCAGTAGCAGAGTAGACACATCAGTAGCGGAGTAGATGCATCAGTAGCAGAGTAGATGCATCAGTAGCAGAGTAGACACATCAGTAGCAGAGTAGATACATCAGTAGCAGAGTAGATGCATCAGTAGCAGAGTAGATGCATCAGTAGCAGAGTAGATGCATCAGTAGCAGAGTAGATGCATCAGTAGCAGAGTAGACACATCAGTAGCAGAGTAGATGCATCAGTAGCAGAGTAGATGCATCAGTAGCAGAGTAGACACATCAGTAGCAGAGTAGATGCATCAGTAGCAGAGTAGATGCATCAGTAGCGGAGTAGACACATCAGTAGCAGAGTAGATACATCAGTAGCAGAGTAGAAGCATCAGTAGCGGAGTAGATGCATCAGTAGCGGAGTAGATACATCAGTAGCGGAGTAGACACATCAGTAGCAGAGTAGACACATCAGTAGCGGAGTAGATGCAGCAGTCGCCCTTCTCAACCTCTTTCCGTTCCTCTCTTCAAGCCTTGCTCTTCTCTCTTGCCCATTCTCTGCCTCTTCCCTCGCCTCGCCCCTCCACTCCTTCCCGTCCTTCCCCTATAGTCCCTTTGTGATCCCCAAGTAGCCCTCTACTGCTGCCACTCATTCCTCAATCCTTCCAGCACCGCCGCTGCCATTGAAATCATGCATTTCTGCATCACCGTTTTAGGAGCTTTGTCAGGCGCCGTGAGTGAAGGCGCTCAATATGAATTCGATTATTCGTCTTCTCAACCAAATGTCTCCCATTATTGCATTTAAACACCTTATCTGCTGTTGCTGCTGCTGCATAGGCGGTGGTGCACGAGCACAAGGAACACGTTGTTATTATTACAATTTATCCTTAAACTGTGTTCTGTAATCAATGAATACATATATCGATATTTTGCAATTAAAATGAAAAACATTACATTTTAAAGAAATGTTTTGTTTGGGTTGGGGCGCCATCCCAATGCTTCGTGCAGAACAGCGACCCCTGGGCTGGACGTGGCTGAGCTGGGTTGCGTTGGACCAGGGTTTGGGTTGGACTCGGCCAGGGGTGGCAACCTACGGGTTCGGAGCCGCGTGCGGCTCGCTCAGGACTGCTTCGTGACCGGTTTTTCTGAAGGACCGCCATCTTGTATTCACGTGTCTTGCTGCTCCTGAAATGTTTATTTTTTTAACCAAATTCTTCTTGTTATTTTGGTTGCCGACCCCTGGGGCTCGGGTTTGTGTAGTCCTAGGGTTTGTGTAGGGCTAGGGTTTGTGTAGGGCTAGGGTTTGTGTTGTGCTAGGGTTTGTGTAGGGTTAGGGTTTGTGTAGGGTTAGGGTTTGTGTAGGGATAGGGTTAGGGTTGGGCTAGGGTTTGTGCAGGGATAGGGTTTGTGTAGGACTAGGGTTTGTGTAGGGTTAGGGTTTGTGTAGGGTTAGGGTTTGGCTAGGGTTTGTGCAGGGATAGGGTTTGTGTAGGACTAGGGTTTGGGTTGGGCTAGGGTTTGTGTAGGACTAGGGTTTGGGTTGGGATAGGGTTTGCGAGGGTTTGTGTAGGATGAGGGTTTCTGCAGGGCTAGGGTTTGTGTAGGACTAGGGTTTGGGTTGGGCTAGGCTGGACAACCATTCATCCCAGGTATGCACACCGCTCTACACACGCGCACACGCGCGCGCGTGCACCAAACAAGGGGCCCCCCTCTCCCGTCGGTGGGCGCGCACGTGGGGGATGGGCGGCGCTCTTGCACTTCTGTCGTCCAGACGCAGATTTCCAAACGGAGGAGACGGAATCCAATTGCCGTCGTCTCACGCCTTCTCCCATTGTGCGGGAGGCGCTGCCCGCGCGCTGTTTGCTCCGGCCAAACCGCGGGAGCGAAAAGAGGAACTGACTAACGGCAACGCAAACAGCCCCGCGGTGGCGCGGCCCTCCGCACGCGGACCACACAAGCGCCAGAATTGAGCCATCGTCCATTCCCTGGCAGGCTGCATCCGAGTGGACAAATTTACAACTGTCGAGTTAACGACCCCTGCCATTATCCACGCGCTCACGCACGCAGACTCACGCACACACGTGCACACAGGCGCACACACGCACGCAGACGCACACACGCGCGCGCTCACGCGCACGCTCACACGCACAAGCAATGGCACATCCAGCCGAATATTTCCTAGGGGGCCCACACGACCCGCGGCGTGCGTTTTAAGTTTTCGCCGTCGCGCCTTCCTGGCGCTGTATTTTCGGCACGATGTCCGACGTTTTTCACGCCACGTGCTGAGAGCTTCTTCAAGAACTGTCAGCAGGCAGATTGATTCGTAATACATTTTAGGGTTAGGTCGTGTAGGTGTTGATACCAAATGAGTGCACGTACCCTCCACCACGTCACGCAAATAAATCAAAGTCGTCAAAGTTTTGCTGGCTGTAAGCAACGCGTGCCGGCCTGCTGAAAAGCAAAATTATTTGACGACTTTTTTTTAAGGTGTCGGGTGGCGAGGAGGGGGGGGGTTATGAGAGTTATGAGAGCTCGAATTTGACCAGCACACCGGCTCGACCCCTCGCTCGGAAAACGGCGAAGTGCAGCAAAGGTCGTGAAGGTCGTGAAGGTCTCCGCGCGAAACTACGACGGCGGAACGCGATTCTAGATTTGAAGCTTTCGTGACTGCAAGGATTCATATTCTTAGGTTTTTTCGGTAAAGTCACGTAGGTAAAAAATTTAAATTAATAAAAGTAAAATAAAAATAAAAATCACGACGTTTCGGAGGCAACACAAGCTTCCGTCTTCAGGTGGAACCATCACAGCACGAAGTCGCCGACTGCGGCAAGCGACGTTGGTAGCGTGTAAGTGAATGTTTCATCGCACGTAACGTTACATGTACCTCAAACAAACTCCCAATTCATAATGGAGGGTTTTTTTGGGGGGTTAGATCGCGTAAATATAAAAATGTGGCGTTAAACCCGCCGCCACCCGACACAGCCAATTAGTAAGGTTTGTCACGTGAACAAAACGTGCCAATTCGTTACAAGTTGGTTGCATACCCAGAAAACCTCTACTGCGAATAATATTGGTCGTGAAAGCGTACGTGCTTGAACAAAACTCTCAGTTGTAGATAATGATTGCTCATGAACAATTTGGCATTAGTGTAAGATCTTGCAAACGGTTTTTGAAATAGAGGGGCCGGCGATAAATATTGCGGTGACACGACCATCACGTTCAACCTCGCCCCCAACTCCAGGTGCACCTCCACAACACACAAAGACAAAGGTCCCCCGTATAGCCTTCGTCAGACTGTTGGGGCAAGTGCTGTTGGCAAGCACCTAGCAGGGCCAATGTTGGTTTTACACACCGCACTAGATACTCAATTCACGTCTGAGTCGATTTTGCAGGAAGGCCCAGGACCGATTCAGAGATTTGTCACCGATGTTGGCCATGAGCGGGAATTGAACTCGGCCCGCCAGGTTTGTAGTGCAGTGCGCTCACCACTACCCGCACACACACACACATATACAGAGTACAATGAATTGGAGAGAGAGAGTTTGCCGACTCGACATTATTCAGAATGAGAGGAGTTAACCCCGGGGTTCTTTCCTGCCAAATCTAAATACCGTATAATCCGCCGAACAAAGGCAGTCCCAAATCGACGCATCGCTGCAGCGTTTGTTTTCAACAGACAAAATCCTGTGGTCCGTTTCGATCTCCGTGAGCGTCATCAGCAGGGCGTTGCCCATTAGACCAATGCCACCGCATAGCCAAACAGCACACATAGCGTACCGCATGCTACTTGGCTATCCGGTTCATACGACCGCACGTCAAGCTCGAGGAATCGTGTTTTGGCTCGCAAGCCAAAGTCCGCGAGTTCTAATTGTGGTTGTGGGGGGGGGGAGGGAATGTGGTCGACTCAACCCATCATCTCTCCAGGATTCCTAAAATCAGTACCACTTTGAGTGAGGGTTGGGTAAACTCGACCCCACCGCAGCAATACGGAACTTTCACCACGAGGTCAGTGGGCGAGTGGTGGGGAAACGAGAGCACCAGTGCCTCGATGATTTATACATTTAAATTATTATTATTATGCTGATCACTTGAGTCGGAGAGCGCTCTGTCTGCCCGTGTCTCGGCACGCGCAGCCGCACCGAAAGCAGTGGCGGCGCTCGATTTGTGGACACGTGACCACCGCGCACTCGCATCGCCGTCACGTTCATACGAACGCACGCCGGTAAATCTGGAAACGCGACGGCCGTGACCCCTGCAGCCCCTGTAGCTCACCCCGTGCACAGGTGCGCCCGTCAAAACCACAGCCACCACCCCCCCTCCCTATGACTCGCCTTTCTCTAATAAAAACCAAACGTCTAGACGTCCGAAATCACGGAACATTCACCTGGATACGACATCGCTCCCACTTGATTTGACGCTGTTGTTGACTGCTCTGCTGCTCGAAGCGATTATTGTTCCACGTGCCTTTACGTCTGCAATATTTGTACCACCACCCTCCCCACCCCTCCCCACGTCTGTCTCCTTTTTTCAAAATGGACACGCAGTCTCAATGGGGCTCTCTCCTCACCTGGACACGAATAAAGGTCACGAATTAATGAATGAATGAAAAGATGAATGGGATTCTCAAGGGCTGAAAATGCATTCGTGCATTCGTTCCCTTTATTTGCGACGAGAAGAGAGCCCGATTGCGACGAGAAGAGAGCCCCACGACAAGACGCACGTGTCTCCCGAGGGAGGCCCTCTGGGGTTGCAGAGGCACGCACAAAAGCACGCGCACAGGCACACGCATGCACACAAACACACAACAAAGACAAAGATCCCCGTGTAGCCTTAACAGACTGTTGGGGCAAATGCTGGTAGCGAGCACCTATGAAGGCCGGCACGGCAAACGAGGGGGTGGGTGGCCAGCACCACGCCCGGCCGCCTTTGTCTCCCTCGTGTGTGTTTTTTAACACAACGCACCGGGTACTCATTTGAGACTGAGTCGACCTAGGGGAGGCTCAGAACCGGTTCAAATAATCGTCACTGGTGTTGGCCGTGAGCGGGAATCGAACTCGGCGCGCCGGTTTCGTAGCGCAGTGCACTGACCGCTACACTACCGCTCCCCACACAAACACACACACACACAGGGAAATGTGCACACACACAGCGGACACACACACAGGCACACACACACACAGCGGACACACACAGGTACACACACACAGGGAAATGTGCACACACACAGGGAAATGTGCACACACACAGCGGACACACACTCAGGCACACACACACACAGCGGACACACACACATACAGCGGACACACACACACATACAGCGGACACACACACACACAGCGGACACACACACAGCGGACACACACACACAGCGGACACACACACAGGGAAATGTGCACACACACAGCGGACACACACACACAGCGGACACACACACACAGCGGACACACACACACAGCGGACACACACACAGACACACACTGTTGTTTTGTCTCCGTTAACCTGACACGTGTTATCTGGCCACACCAAAAAAAGAAACCATTGCCCCCCTCCCCCCACCTCACACGAGGCATCCCTCCCCTCGTTTCGTGAAATCAGAGACGGGAGAGAGAATTTCCTTTTAAACGATGCTATGGTAGGAGCAGCAGCAGTAATAATAATAAATAAAGATGAGAGACGGAAGAAGAAGAGGAAGAAAGAAAGAAAAAAATCTATAACCCAAGCAACATTTTCATTTTCCCTTCGGGTCGTTTCGCCTCGGCTCACGCACCTGCAAAGCGGCGCCTCCGTCTCGCGCAGCGGCGAGCGTTTGAAGTCTGCGGCGGTGAGCAGAGAGAGAAGCCTTCCCCCAGAACCAGGTGCCCTGCTAACCCCACGTCCACCCATCATCCCCTCGCCCATACCCCTCGGCCGTTGACTTTGTTGTACGTATGTGTATGTGCGTCGAACTTCTTTCGCACCGTACGTAGCCAACCGTGTTCATCGGAGGTGAAAGCGTTGGGGGAGGGGGGGCAGCAACCTAAACACAAGAAGCAGTTCTAAAGAATTGAGTTTTCGATCGAGGTGATTTAAAAGTGGCATAGCTCCAGTAGCTTCCTCGTATAGGGAAGAAGAGCGTTCCAGACGGCCGCAGAAACGCATCTGAAAGCGCGCGCTCTGGTGACCGTCTTTGTTCGATGGTCAGCCGCTCACCCACTCACCCGCAAATCCATGCACTTACTGAGCCACCCACTCACTCACCCACTCATTCAGTCACTCACTCACTCACCCAACCCATCCACCCACTCACCCACTCACTCACCAACTCACTCACTCACCCACCCACCCACTCACACCCACCCACCCACCCACCCACTCACCCACTCACCCACCCACCCACCCACTCACTCACTCACCCACCCACCCACTCACCCACTCATCAACTCACCCACTCACTCACCCACTCACTCACCCACTCATCAACTCACTCACTCACCCACCCACTCCCCTGCTGACCCACCCATGTACGTATGTTGAACTTCTTTCGCACCATACGTAACCAGCCATGCTTATCGGAGGTGCGGGGGGGGGGATAACAAAAACATCACAAAGAAGCAAGTTCTAAATACAGCGTCCAGGAGGCATGTGGACCCCACGTGACGCCACGTCCTCACGGCGGCTGTGGAGGGTGGTGCGGACCACGTGGGGAGCGGTGGTGCAGCGGTTCGCGCAGCGCTGCGCTACGATGCCCGGCGACCCGAGTTCGATTCCCGCTCACGGCCACCAACACCGGTGACGCCATTATCTGAATCAACCGGTCCTGGGCCTCTGCTAGGTCGACTCGGCCTCGAATGAGTACCTGGTGCGGTGTGTAAACATCGCGACTGGGGAGACAAAGGCGGCGTGGTGCTGGCCGCCCACCCCCTCCGTGTGCCGCGCCGGCCTTCATAGGTGCTCGCTAACACCACTTGCCCCAAAAGGATGTGAAGGCTATACGGGGGATCTTTGTCTTCGTTTGTGCACCTAGCATGGCACAAGCGGTGGCGTCACCACCACTGAATGTCGACCGGCGTTGTTGTTGTTGCTGCGCCTGGTGCAGTGTCTGTGTGGTGTGGTGAACGTGATGATTGCGTGCATCGCATGTGCCACAATAGGCGCTCGCTGGAAGCACTCGCCCCAGCTGCCTGCAGGGTGAGATTTTTGCGTATGTGCTGGCTACGCACGGAGTATGGTTGGATCGGGGCTGGTAGGTGGGTGGTCTATAGCAAGAGGAAAATAGGCACAGCAATGTTTATCCCCTGATACCCCTAGGGTAAAACACACCACCCCCGCCTTTCCCCTTATCTGTCTGTCTCTATTATATATTAAGTAACAACCACGACCACCAGCGGCACCATCACACCACATGCCTCTGGTGTGATGCTCATTGTAAAGTGACACCTGCAGCAATACAGCCGACACCCTCGCCGAGAACCCAACCCTGCTGCTGCCATCTGCCCTCTCCATGCCCCAAATAATTCCATGTCCCACACCAACCTATGAAACACACAAACCCATGGCCCACACCAACCCATGGCCAACACTCACCCATGGCCCACACCAATTCCTGGCCTACACCAATCCATGGCACACACCAGAATGGAAATAAGACTCTCACCATATTCGTCAATACGTTACATATAACAGGATGATGTTTCTCGGCGATGAGCCTCCTTCAGAGCAAATGGAAAGCGAGGAGTCGGTGTCGTTGATGACCGTACTCACTTTCCCTTACGGGAGACCGTGGGGAAAGCCGATAACACTTTAAGAAGAGGCTCATCCGCTGACCCCACGGTTACATTGTGGGGCACAGTGGGCACAGTGGTGAACGCTCACACGAGCACCTAAAACCCGGTGAGCCGAGTTCGATTCCCAGCCTCGGGCAGCATCGATCAGAATCGGTCTCTCCTCCCCTTTCCCCTTTAACCAACCCGCAACTGACCAGCACAGTGAAGTATGGTCAAACAATCGCCGCCCCCCCCCCCCCACGGCCGATATGTGTTGGAAGGCCTTCATCCAGCAGTGGACTGACAAAGGGCTGTGATATTCCACGGTATAATTATTGTCTATCCATAATAAAGTTTTTTTGGGTTAGACCGCGTAAATATAAATGTGTCGTTAAACCCGTCGCCACCCGGCACAGCCAATTACCGTAGTAAGGTTTAACGACACATTTATATTTACGCGATCGAACCCAAAAAAACGATATTATGGATAATAACGGTCGCGAAAGCCTCCGTGTTAACCAGGTTATTGTCTCTCTCTTCCTCTCTCCGCAGGCCAACCCCCCTCTGGTGGGATGTAGGTGGCAGCATGGTCATTTGAATAAATGAACGAGGCCGGGTTGATAAAGACTCCCTTGGGTATTGTCATACGGTGGCAGGCAGAGACACTGCCTGTTGCAAAAAGGACGTCTCCTTAAAGGCCCTTCGAGTCCGAGCACGTGTTTCTGATGCGTGAGGATCAGACTCCCCGCTGTCCACCTCTTGCCGAGCGAGCGTGCGTGCGTGCCGCGCAAACATTTGCCAACGTTTAACATTTCAATGGCAACGACGCCGAGGCTGATCTCGAAACCCGCCCGAGCTGAATCATAATGGTGCCCTCTTCCACCTCGTGGGGGGGGGAGGAGATGTCAGCGACGAATGGATGAAACTACAGGAGAGAAAAAAAACATTCGTTTTGTTTACGCGATGTGGTTGTCTGCAAAGCACGGAAAGCTGATTCTGGAATCGATCCGTGTTGAGTTTTGAGTGTTAAATCATTCGTATGCGGAATTTGTTTTTTCTCCGCGGTTTCCTCTCCACGTGAGGCCAAACCTTTTTTTGGTTTTGTTGAAACCGGCCAAATAAAAAATAAGGAACCTGGAGGCTCAGTGAGGCTTCACCGGGTAAATAAATGAATAAATTGCTTTATAATGAAAAGTAAGGCTTCTCCTCCGTGAACAGATTTAGGAGGTAAACCTCACGCGCTCACTCGCCTCTTATACAAAACATGGGAACAGATTCACATCTTGGTGAATCGGCCAAGACATCAAATCAGGCTGGCAAATTGCCCCCAGTGTTGGCGGTGGTGATGATGGTGGTAATGATGGTGGTGATAATGGTGGTGATGGTGATGATGGTGGTGGTGATGGTGGCGGTGATGATGATGATGATGATGGTTGAGATGGTGGTGATGATGGTGGTGATAATGATGGTTGAGATGGTGGTGATGATGGTGGTGATGATGGCGGTGATGATGATGATGGTTGAAATGGTGGTGATGATGGCGGTGATGATGATGATGGTTGAGATGGTGGTGATGATGGTGGTGATGGTGATGATGGTTGGGATGGTGGTGATGATGATGATGGTTGAGATGGTGGTGATGATGGCGGTGATGATGATGATGATGGTTGAGATGGTGGTGATGATGGTGGTGATGATGGCGGTGATGATGATGATGGTTGAGATGGTGGTGATGATGGTGGTGATGGTGATGATGACGGTGGTGATGATGGTGGTGATGGTGATGATGATGATGGTGGTGATGATGATGATGGTTGAGATGGTGGTGATGATGGTGGTGATGGTGATGATGATGGTTGAGATGGTGGTGATTATGGTGACATCGGCACGTATTCACTCGAAAAAAACCCGGAACATTCGCCAAGAGGACGCGGTTCGGTCTTTACTCAACAAATATCCAGAGCCTTTTTGATCAATACAATACCAAGGTAAAGGTGCTGCCCTGAAATGTCTTGCTCACACCACTGCTAGCTGAACGGCCTCCACTGAAGGGAGCTTTACCCCAACCACACTCCAGAGAGCCGATCTAGAAGCTAACGCTTGGCCTACTCTTCCAAACTACGTTGGAAGAGGTGGAAGTACCCACACTTTACCCCACCACGCGTGACCCGGCCTGCTGATCGACCAACTGATTTAACCATCATCCATGCCGCTGGGTGGACAGAGGCGGACGGGCCGGGCGGGGCGATGTGGATTTAATAAACTTTGCACCGTTGTTTCAACTGCCGCGCCAGGAGATCGAATCTAACCTGGTGGCACCTCTGGGTGGTAAGGCCAGCGTGCCCGCGTGTCCGTCAAAGCCGCCGTGGCACCAGCCTCTGCGTTCTTTGATTTGGAAAGTGAAACTAAGTTGGGTTCCTTATTTTTTTGTTGGGCCATCTCTCTCCTCTCTTATTACCGGATCTATTGCCGCTTTGTTGACAACAACGTTGGCTGCGTGCGGTCAGTGCCGGATGAAGGTAGTGCGGGGCCTGTAGCATGATGTTATAAAGGGGCCCTAAGTTTAAAAAAAAAGATAACTTGCATAGTAAAGTAATTGTATTTTTTCATTCGCTATACAGCCAGATAATGCGACAAACCGCTAACCTTAAACACCCAGTAGTCGTTCATAAAAGTTGAAGGCGGTATAGTACTATGATAATAGAGCATGTGCAGAATCACTAATTGATAGCTTGAAAGCATTTAGCGCGGGGCCCTTGAAAGTGCGGGGCCCGTAGCGTCACTTGTAATTGGATATCAATTTGGTAACACACACCGGATTATAAGACGCACCCTTCCCTCTACTTTTGCTTGAAAGTACATGGGGGGGTGGGGGGGAATGTGCGGTGCGTCTTATAATCCGGAAAATTGGATATCAGAGGCACGGCTCCCCGTTTCAGCGGGTCACCAAAACTCGACCGAGCGTTGTGCCTTTAAATAGGCTGCGCCTTAAGGGGTCAACGACAGCCAACCTTACATAACTGGGGGCGGTAATAATAGTCATGCTATGCGCATATTTATAATATACATTGCAAACATTGGCTCACCGCATAACTTGCGTATATGTAACGGGATACAGCATGCACAACAAAGACACAGGAGGCCCCGGGTAGGATTTTAAAACACTGCTGGGGCAAGTGCTGTTATGCTGTTAAGCGAGCACCTATGAATGCCGGTACTGCACCACGTGGCTGATGGTACATGTCCAACAATACCACGCAAGGCTGCCTTTGTATCCCCAGAACTGACGTTTTTCACACCACACCAGGTACCTATTTAAGGCTGAGTCGACCTCAGAGAGACTCAGGGGCGGAGCGGGTCGCCGGGTTCTAAGCGCAGTGCGCTAATCACTGCGCCACCGCTCCCCATACGTGCTCAACACACACACACATTCACGCAGGGAGCAAATCTGCACCAGGTATCTTCGTTAGCAGCCCGTAGAGGTGACAGAACTACAACAATACTCGTTCACGTCACATGGCGCTGCTTTGGAAACGCTTGCGTCTTCAGCGATGTGTGGCAACGAAGCGGGCACACCCCGTGTCCAGGGAAAAAAAGAAAAAGACACGTGTAGCTTTGCCTTCTCGGCCATGCGGCTTACCCCACCAAATGTCATAATCCGTACACCGCACGACGCATCCGGTACGGGCCCACCTCTGCACGATGGCTGTATAGTCAAGTGTCAAATGCTCCGTTCTACCGGGACATCCTCGGTGGGAGCCCAAGACCCTGGTTAAGTAGTGTGGGAGACAATAGAATTGTACTTTCCATTCAAGGCAGACGCGTTGTGTAGCAGCGGTGCGTGTGTTGTTTGTGTGCGATGCGCGCATCATCCATTCGTTCATTCATTGGGCAGGGGGGGGGGGTCTGTTGTGTGGCTCCACTCGTTTCAATGAAGCGAGACATTGCACACAGCTGACCAAGTGCGCTTCCAACACCACGCCCGGCCGCCTTTGTCTCCCTAGTGGCGATGTTTACACACCGCACCGGGTACTCATTTGAGGCTGAGTCAACCTAGGTGAGGCCCAGCAAACGGTTCAGATAATCGTCACCGATGTTGGCCGTGAGCGGGGAATCGAACCCGGGTTACCGGGTTCGAAGCGCAGCGCGCTAACCGCTGCGCCACCCCGGTCCCCACGACAATTATCATGACACACAGGCCTACAGACGCACGCACACAACGTGGAGAGAGGAATGTAATAGTGGGATTAGACAGTTCACAACCACGCTCCAATTATTGGCACGTGTAACATCTGCACGGGGAAATAAGGCTGCTCGTGGTTTCATAAAATGTCCGTGAGCCCGAGTGTGTACCGGTGTCTTTGTGCGTCTCCGTGTGTGTGTGTACACGTGTGTGTACGTGTGTCTCTCTGTATGTGTGTGTACACGTGTGTGTGTACCAGAGGTGTGGACTCGAGTCATGTGACTTGGACTCGAGTCAGACTCGAGTCATGAATTTGATGACTTGCGACTCGACTTGGACTTGCATAACAATGACTTTGTCCCACCTATGAGATGTGGACTCGAGTCATGTGACTTGGACTCGAGTCAGACTCGAGTCATGAATTTGATGACTTGCGACTCGACTTGGACTTGCATAACAATGACTTTGTCCCACCTCTGGTGTGTACACGTGTGTCTCCGTGTGTGTGTGCTGGTGTGGTGCTGGCCACCCACCACCTCGTGTGTCGATCCGGCCTGCATAGGTGCTCGCTTAACAGAACTTGCCCCTACAGTCTGTTAAGGCTATATCTTTTGTGTAGTAGTGTGTGTGTAGTAGTAGTGTTGAGTAGTGTGTGTGTAGTAGTGTGTGTGTGTAGTAGTGTGTGTGTAGTAGTGTGTGTGTGTAGTAGTGTGTGTGTGTAGTAGTGTGTGTGTGTGGTAGTGTGTGTGTGTAGTAGTGTGTGTAGTAGTGTGTGTGTGTAGTAGTGCGGAGCGCCGGGTGGCTAAAGCACAGCAAGTTGGCACAGTAGGGGGCACAGGTGGTGCATCAGCCAGTCATCTCGGTCATCTCGGTCAGTCGACCCGTGGCACCTGGGTCTGCCCCGTGACCTCCTGCCAGCGGGCGTTCGACACTTCACGTGGCCTCAGGGTGCACATGGCCTGGCACAAGCGTCGTGGTGACGTCACCGCCACTTAGTGGCGAATGGCGGTTGTTGTTGTTGTAGTAGTGTGTGTAGTAGTGTGTGTGTAGTAGTGTGTGTAGTAGTGTGTGTAGTAGTGGTGTGTGTAGTAGTGTGTGTGTGTAGTAGTGTGTGTGTGTAGTGTGTGTGTAGTAGTGGTGTGTGTGTAGTAGTGTGTGTGTATAGTAGTGTGTGTAGTAGTGGTGTGTGTGTGTAGTAGTGTGTGTAGTAGTGGTGTGTGTGTGTAGTAGTGTGTGTGTATAGTAGTGGTGTGTGTAGTAGTGTGTGTGTGTAGTAGTGTGTGTAGTAGTGTGTGTAGTAGTGTGTGTAGTAGTGTGTGTAGTAGTAGTGTGGGTGTAGTAGTGTGTGTGTAGCAGTGTGCCGGTCATCTCAATCAACCCATGGCACCCGAGCCCCGTGACACCCTGTACCAGCGCTTCGCGTGACACCCTCAAAGTGCACCTAGCCTGGCACAAGCCTCGTGCCTGCTGCCGCGCGCGTCCGTGCGTGCGTTGCGAGCCCCAACCCCGACCCCACTACTCACGCACTGCCACGGCCCTGCAGTCGAGCGCCGCGGATGCTGCGCGCAGGGCTCGAACCCGACCCTCCAGTCTCTCGGAACGCAGAGCCACCAATCTCGCCGCCGCTTCCAGCTCGGCGAACATGCCGAGAGCGTGGCGAGCGAGGCCGGCCAGCTGACGCAGAGTGTCCCCCAGGGCCCGGCTGGAGGCGTGACCCAGGTCCTCGCAAGGTTCCGATGCGCGGCCACGCGGGTTCGTGGCGCCCGCGTCGTCGCCACCGCCGGGACTCAGCACCCGCTTGTAGAACGGCATGGTCGCGGTGGTGGGTGGTGATGGTGGTGATGGAGAGTCTAGGAACTTGTCGGACGATCTGAACGAGAGGATCTCGACGGACCAATCGGTTCGGGTGCCTCGATGGGTAACGGTGAGGTCCCGGCTGTCGGATCTTCTCCCGCGGGTGACCTTGGCCCCGAAGATCGTTGACGGACGGGAGCCTTCTCGGGGTGGAAGGATCTCGGCGTGCCTCGGATGATCCCGACGGCAGGATCTCACCTGTAGAATCTCACCTGTAGAATCTCACCTGGGGCAGCTCGAGTTGGGCGATGCGCCCCCCCCCCCCCCCCGGGGGCTATCGGGTCGTCTTGCTCCTCGACCCTCCGAGGAGGTTCGCTTCGCTGTTCCGCCGCCACCGATCGGGGGTTACGAGACGCGCCGGGAGGAGGTGCGAAGGAGAGGTGACGGCTGCAGCGTCTCCCGGAGTCTCCGCGCTTCGTGATCGGAGCGAAGGGGGCAGAAGTGACGGCAGGAGCTGGTGGTGGCGGTGGTGATGGTGGTGAGCATCTCACACGCCCGGCGCAGGTGAGCGAGCCGGTGGTGAGCGCCGTGCGGGTGATTCACCTGCGCCGCCGCTCGTGCCGCTGCCGCTGATCGATGTGCGCACCTCGCCGGCTCGCCATGTTCACAGGCAACACACGGAGCAGTCTGTGTCCCCTCCCCACATCTCTCTCTCTCCCTGTTCTCTGTGGGTGGTGCCTCTGTGTCTCTCTAGCACACACTCACTCGCTCTCTCTCGCTAATGTGTAGTCGTAGTTGTAGCAGCGATGAATCGTGCCGCTGTCTCTCTCGTGTCGATGCGTGTGGCTCCCTCTGTCTCTGCGTCTATTGTGTCTCTCTCTGTGTGTGTGTGTCTCTGTGTGTGTGTCTCTAACATGTAGCAGCAGCAGCAGCGTTAACAAGGAATCCACAGCGCTCCTTCTCTATGTCTCTCGCCCGCCACACTCGCTCTCTCTCTCTGTGCCTCTCATCCGCCGCTCTCCCCTCCCATTCTCTCCCGCGTCTCCCTCTCCCGAGGCGGCGGCGGCGGTGGTGGTGGGAGTGGTGGTGGTGGGGGCGGTGGGAGTGGTGGTGGTGGTGGAGTTGTGTCGGCAGGAGGGATGGAGGTTGGGGCGCGAGAGGGGAGGGGCAGAGAGCGAGAGGGGATCGAGAAAGCGTGGTGCGTGGGAGGGGGGGGAGATTTGTAGGAGCGAGGGTCGTCACCACCACTCTGGAGCGGTAAGAGACGTATGGGGTTTAAATCTTTCGTGACTGCAGGGATTCATCTGCTTGGTTCTTTCGGTAAAGTCACGTAGAATGGAAATAATAAAATAATACAAATTAAACATAATAAAATTAATTCTCACGACGTTTCGGCCACAACGCAAGCAGCCGTCCTCGAGAAGACGCTGTCTTCTCGACAGACCTGTTCTCCACCTGAGGACGGCTGCTTGCGTTGTGGCCGAAACGTCGTGAGAATTTATTTTATTATGTTTTATTTTTATTATTTTATTATTTCCATTCTACGTGACTTTACGGAAAGAACCAAGAAGACGGATGGGGGTTGACCCCGCACACCCACGGATGAGCAGGGGGGGGTGGGTGGGGGGGCAGCTCGCTGTTGAGCCGAGACAAGACAAGACGGCAGTGTTGGTCTCCTTGTTTTTTGCGGATCGACGCTTGGTTCACTTTCTTCTCGTTGCCCACCGAACCGCGGCAGCGCGGAGCCCCCCCTCCCCACCACCCTGACGACACCGAGAGCGTTCGTCATCGGAATGAGAATCTCTGTTTAGTCTGCAGGAGGAATCCGATGAGCTATGAAGCTCTTTTTCACACACGTCCAGTAAGGGGCACGGGGTCAGAAGGTTACAACGGCAAACGCAATTTAAAAAAAACACGATCGGAGTGCAACATAGAGAAAGTGGTAAGCGAGTCACTAAATATGAATACATAAATAATACATTGATTATACAAGTCCGATTTATGATGATAATGACGAACTTGAAGCCTATATAGGTTATTGTAGCCAATACTATATGATTCCATATATGGTTTTGGGTTCGGTCACGTGAGTATTTGTATGCGAATTTTGTTGGGATTAACCTCCACCACCACCACCCGATTAGATCGGATTGTCGCGTTCAATGTATTGATCCGATTTTCACCGGTGGCTTAAGACTTTTGAAGGCTGATTTTATCATCACGGTGGGTTTGATGATTGAATACGGCGATAGGTATTGCTGATGAGATTGGTGGTGATGATGATGATGATCATGACGATGATGGTGGTAATGGTTTATAAAATATGACGATGATGATTGAAGATGACGATGACGTTGATGGTGGCGATGGTGAGTGAATATGCGTACGATTGTAGACGGGTATGATAATTATTGTAGATGATGATCTTAATGGTGGTGGTGGTGGTGGTAATGATGAAGAGTAAAGGTGATTATGATGATATAGAATGGTGATGGTGCTTGTGTGCATTACAGATGGTGATGTTTTTTTTTTAATAATGATGATGGTTGGTAATTATTGTAATCGTGAATGATGATGGTGATGATGATGATAATGGTTGGTAATTATGGTAATCGTGAATGATGATGATGATAATGTTGTTCATTTGATGATGATAATGATGATGCCACGGATGCTACACGTACAGAAGCCACTGCACGTCCCTAAAATATTCATTCCCCCACCAACGTCTTCCGCAGAACCGAAGGGCGAGGCTATGGGAGAGACGTGAATACTCTAACACACACGCGCGCGTGCGCTCGGCGTGTTGTGAATAAAAATCACGTTGTTTCACAAAGTGTTTGTTGCATTCCAATACTATTTTGCTTGAGTGCGTGCCGACATCCGAACGACCACACACGCACGCGGTATATATGTGTGTGTCTTGACTGATTCAAGTCTTAATGATGTTCTGGAAGGGGTTGTTAGAACGTTCAACATTCAGCACGTGTCTGTATAGTGCAAAGGGGTCGGAAACCAAAATAACAAGCAGATTTTCTTTTGAGAATTTGGTAATAAATAAATAACAACTCAGTAATTCAAGAGCCACAAAGCAACGTGGTGAATACGAGACGGTGGTGGGTCTCTTAATAATTAACGTCACGAAGGGAGTCCTTTAAGAAAGCCGCAGTGGTTCTTCTTCTTAACCTGGCGGTGCGAGATGCCCTTTCTGGGGGTGCGAAACATGGCCAGATTGTTTTTTTTAAGTTAATAATCTAAACACAAATTGAGCAGGGGCACGTAAGTCCCAACTACTTTGTTTCATCAAACCCTATGTATCTATTAACATGATTTTAAAATATATATAATTGAGAACCAAAGCGGTGCAAGGCTGCAGTAAAGATTAAGAACCGCTGGTCGAATCTCATGCTCACGATTTAAAATATATCGCGGTCGTTTTTCAAAATTCGCAACTTGAGTTAAATTCCCATGCACGGATAACATCAGTGGCGAGCGATGTCACAAGCCGTCTCGCCACCTCTCCCTCCACTCCACCACCGCCAACCCTCTCTATGAAGCCGCAGTGAGCAGCGTGGTGAAGTATGGTCACACAACCCCGCGCGATCTGCCACGTACATGGATGGAGAGGAAGGGGAGGCCTTCATCCAGCAGTGGATTGATGATATGGTGATGCCAATATCTCACTTCTCACATTGTACCTTTACCCAAATTAACATTTTACAAGCAAGCAATTCTCCGCACCCGCCCCCCACCCCCGTAAATGCGTGACCACATTTGTATCCTCAAACTGTTTTTGACACCTGGGGTCACAAAACAAATGTGGGGTACGTCTTACTTTCTGGAGCATCTTATAATCCGGATATATACATACATTGCACACACATTTATATTTATTTGTAATCTCTATGCTACTGCCCATGTCCTTGTGTACCTGCCGAGTTACTATGGGACGCGGTGACGTGTTTCAAAGGCTTATAATTATAAAGTGCGCAATAAAAAAGGTGCCAGGTCACAGGGAAGGTTTCCCACGTTGCACCAGATGTCAGACAAGATGCAAGGAAGCGTAGAAGTTTGTTTAGAGTCGGGTCAATCATGTCGATGCATCGATAAAAAAATTTGTATTGACCACTGTTGATTAATGGTGGCCCCACATATGTCTCTCGAAGGCCGGAAACCCCCACACCTCTACAAGCCACGCCCCAGCGTGACACGCCCTTAATAAGTTTCATAACGATGACGTCACCAGGTCCCACCCCTCACCTCCCGTCCAGCGGCACAAGGTGACAACAGACATTGACACTTAACCGAATACTTTTGTGGGCGTCTGACTGATTTAAGTCGAGCGATGGAAGCGATCATCGGAAAAGTAATTGATCACTTCAACCGTCTTGATATCCCCCTGTTCTGTTTGAGTTCCGATCTCTTATGGCCAACTCGTGCCACCTCGCGGGATCACCGAGGGAAAGCTTCTGGAATCTTTCCCCAGCCGCTGTTACCTCCGTTCGGTTACGCGGCGGTGGAGCGGTGGCACAGCTGCGGTTGACAGACTGCACAACTACGAACCGGGCAGACCCCGAGTTCTATTCCCGGCAGTGGTTAACATCGGTGGCGAGCGACGTCTGAACCGCTGCTAGGCGTCTCCCAGTTCACCAACTCGTACGCACTAAGCAACGTGGTGAAGTATGGTTGCGGTGATATTTTTATTGAACCAGGTAAGGCTCAATTTTTCGATTGAAAGCTTTTGTGACTGCAGGGATTCATCTTCTTGGTTCTTTCGGTAAAGTGACTAATCCCATATCTGTATTTTCCATAAATATGCTAAATTCCTCTGTTGATATGCAAATTCATTTGTCAAGGCGCCCTTCCTCCTCTAACCCAGCTTAAATATACGCTGCCAAGCTTGGTGGTGTTCATTCAGATGCTGTCTTTCCGACAGACCTGTTCTTCACCTGAAGACGGCTGCTTGCGTTGTGGCCGAAACGTCGTGAGAATTGTATTTTATAATGTTTTATTTATATTATTTTATTATTTCCCTTCTACGTGACTTTACACGTAAGGCTCACTGAGCTGTATTCTCTCCTGTTATACAGGAGGTTGTGGGTTCGTTCCCGACCCTGATGCCTGCTGTATATTTAAAGTTTGCCTGTCTCTCTCTCTCTCCTCGTGGTTGCGTGGATTTTTCTCCGGGTCCTCCGTTTTTTCCCCGCCACATTTAGAGTTTAGAATATTTGGCTGCAATACATTTCCACGCGATAAGCCACTTCGTTGAGCTATCATTTGCTATAACCAGGTCGCTCCTGAAAATAAGAGCTACGTAGCTCAGTGGACCTTAAGTAGTAAACTAAAATAATAAGTGTATTAGTTTTTGACGATAAAAGTTGTTTTTGAGTTTTCGTGTATACACACTGCCAACACGAGTCCTCTTCTACTCTACGTTTGCGGGGTAAAAATAAACGTGGAGGGCTTTTCACTCGAAGACCGCGGAGGAATGAGGAAATGTCGCTCAAACTTTTGAACTTTCTCATTCCTAACAAAATTAAGATTCCATTGCGGCGGCAGTGAACTCGCAGCGATTGAAGTTCACACGAGAAAACGACTTGAAATGCTGAAGCGAACTAGACAGGATACGAGTTAAATAAATAATGCGCAACTTCCATCGCAATCATAATAAAAAAAAATTGCGTAAATATTGCCCCCATCATGTATCAAACGTCTCAAAGTGCAGATTTGTTTCAGCCTTAGTGTGTCCGCCCTGATGACAGCTGTCCCTGTGCTGTATCACCGTCATCAGTTGTTGTCCATCCACTGCTGGATGACGGCCCCAACATTATCATCGTAATCGAGAATTGCCCACCCATGGTGCGATCGTTAGCGCTAGTCGGAGGTCGCCGGGTTTGTTTTCTCACATCCCCATCGCCTCTCTCCATCCCAGCAGTATAAATGGGTACGTCACGAGTTAATGTGGCGCGGTAAAGTGTGGGTACGCCCGCCTGCCCAAAGACATCTGGCCGGCGTGCAGGAGTAGACCAAATGTCCCATTCTCTTTGGTTGTTTCGGTAAAGTCACGGAGATAGAAAATTAATAGATCACGACGTTTCGATCGCCACACAAGCGACCGTCTTCAGGTGAGAGAGAGAAAGCTACTGAAACATAATTTTATACTGGTAGGAACCTCCTGGTTACACCAGCCCACAGGGGATTATTGTGTCCGTCCGTCCGTCGTGCAGGGAGGGGCTGGGTGGGGAGGGTGGAGAGGGGAAGGTGGGGAGGGGCTGGGTGGGGAGGGTGGGGCTGGGTGGGGAGGATGAGGGGCTGGGTCGGGGGTGGGAGGGGTGGGGCTGGGTGGGGAGGGGCTGGTCACCCCGTGGTGCCCTTATAAAACTCAACGTATAACCTACTCACGCCGGCTTGTGCCCGCCCTCACAGTCGGGCATATTTGCGGAAAACACCACGCCGCCGTTGACCCTGGCCATTGACCGAGCAACCAAACGTTCCTACCAGCTCCCTCCGAAGTAATGTGTTGTAAGCCTGAGATGTGTCCCATTATTATAGATGCCCTTCTGCCAGCCTTGGCGTGAACGTTTAACGATAAAAAATATAAACGTTTTTACTTATTTTACCAGGGAAGACCCACTGAGCTACATTGCTATTTTTCAAAAGCGACTTGGCTATCACAAATGATAGCTCAAAGTATCATGCGGAAATGTTAATTCTCTAAACGCTTGTTTCGAAATGTGGAGGGAAAACCCAGAGGATCTAAAGAAAAATCCACGCGACCCACGGGGAGAGAGAGACACGCAAACTCCAAATATACAACAGGCGTCAGGGTCGGGATCGAACCCACGACCTCCTGCAGAACAGGCAAAAGTGTTAACATCTCGCCACCGTGACGCCCATAGAAACTGCCAGGGCTGCACCTTTATCTTGTTTTACTTCATCACGCTGGTCAGTGTGGGTTGGTTAGAGTTGGTGGGGAGACCCCCCCTCCGCCCCCCTCTCTCCATTCTCGGTTCAGGTGTCCCTCGTCCACTGACGATCTTAGCCGTGGCCGGGATTCTAACTCGAGTGGCGGGGTCAGGTTCACTGCTCCGGCGCGTATCGAATAACGTTCACAACACGTGGCCAAACAGTGTAAAGGGGCCCAGGGCTGTTGGGGCCAAAGCCCCTGCAGCCCGAACACACACACATAATAATAATCTCGTCTTGCTTCAACCTACCCTTTGCATTCCTTCTAGGCATAAATACCTCGCGAAGAACCGAGGGTTAACATCGACGCACAAGACGTGGGGGGAGGAGTGAAGCCTTGCGCCCCGTCGCTAGCAATTTCCAAAAGCTCTTTACTTCACTAATTAGCTTAATTGGAGCTGGCACGGGCGCGTGAAACACGTGGGTTAAAGGGCCACTCTGACCACAGTCGGGGCGGCTCTTTGGCTTCCGAGTCCACGGGTGGGTTTGGCGAGCGGTGGCGGAAAATCGCGCGCCGTGAAGTTGTCTCGTTACCATCGGACAGAAATCCGAACAAAATTGATCAAAACGGTTGCCCCCCCCCCCCCCCCCAAATATTGGGAGACAAACCCAGAGTTAAAGAGGATAAGGGAGTCCCCGTTGCGAATATGCAAACGAATTTTGCACAAATAGCCGACCGTCGACTTTCCATATCACTGATTAATTTATTCCGACGAGAAACGTATTTTGTTGTTGTCGTTGTTGGAAATCGTTCCCCTCTTTTGCGGATTATGAGACGTACTTTATTTTTTTGTAAGCAAGAATTAGGGGTGCGCGTGCCTAGCCATGATTTGTCTGAACACTCGGGCACGCGGTTTGTAGGGTGCGTCTAATTTTCCGGGAGTAACGCAGTAAATCAACCGATGCGTGATGTTTCCAAACACGTGATGTTTCCAAACACGTTTATTTCTCCCTTCACTTTAAATGTTCCCCCCTTCTCCCGTCTTCAGAGCTGGCGTGGGAAACGCGCTCCAAGACCCCCGGCTTATGCCAGCTGCGAAAACAAGACTCCAGTCTCAGGGACCAAAAAGCTGAAGCATTTTTTTTGTTAGTGGCAGAAATAGCAGCAACAGCAGCAGCCAGTGGCAAGCCGGC
Source organism: Lampetra fluviatilis (assembly GCF_964198595.1). Taxonomy (NCBI): domain Eukaryota; kingdom Metazoa; phylum Chordata; class Hyperoartia; order Petromyzontiformes; family Petromyzontidae; genus Lampetra; species Lampetra fluviatilis. Next base: position 2,795,870 of record NC_136324.1, read on the forward strand.
ATCGTCGGTGGTGGAAGCAGCAGCAGCAGCGACTAAAGAGCCCTGCGCACGCACTCTCGGGCCTCCTCGAGCGCAGTTCCGCCACCGGGAGCCACTTGACCGAAAATCCACTCGCGAAAAATCCACTCGTTAAAAACCGTGATGGGGAGGGGGCGGGAGAGCCGTGGGGCGGTGGGGGTGGTGGGGCGGGTGGGGGCGATGGGGTGGGTGGAGCGGCGGAGTGGTGGGGCGGGTGGGGCGGTGGGGGTGGTGGGGCGGTTGGTGGGTGGGGTGGTTGGAGCAGTGGGGCGGTGGGGCGGGTGGGGGCGGATGGGGCAGGTGGGGGTAGTGGGGTGGGTGGGACGGGTGGGGCGGTGGGGGCGGTGGGGGCGATGGGGCGGGTGGAACGGTGGGGGTGGTGGGGCGGGTGGAGCAGTGGGGCGGGTGGGGGTGGTGGGGGCGGTGTATCGGTGGGGCGGGGGCAGGCGGTGGTTTTTGTGGGGCGGGGGCAGGCGGTGGCACAACGGCAGTCACGATGCTGCTGCTGCTGCGAGAAGCGTGGAATACATCAGCAGCAGTGCGTGCAAGGGATGCAATGTCAGCCGGAGATGCTCCGGGCGAGATGATGCTCGGGGGGGGGGGGATTGGTCGGGGATGAATTTGTGGATTCACTCTTCAAATTTGTGGATTTACTCAACACACCGGTGGGCTAAAGTAGTGAACTATTTGTATTTTGTCATCGTCATACTTTTTTCGTGATTGGCCGTGTCTGGTGGTGGAGGGTTACGACACATTTATAAATAACGCAATCTAACCCAAAAACGTTTATGTCCTAACCATACTTCGCTACGCTAGCCGGTAAAGTTTGAAGTTTATTAACACTATGGTTCAATGTTACATTTATAGTATATTTAATTGTATGAGTTTTACCCAGTCGATTCGACCGTTAGCTTAGGGGTGGTCTGTATTGCATTTACCAAGACCGTTTTAATATTAATGAGCTCCAGTGCCGACAGCTGATGACTGGATGTGCGTGGTTTGGGGGTCAAAGTCAAGTTTATGCATTTGAATGTCTAACGTCAACATGCTTAATATATACATTATTTAAATGTGCAACAACAAGAATGTGACATTTTCTGCATCGCTGTATCGGCACATTGTGGTGTATTTTACATGCTTATTTAAACCCAGGCTCCTTCCGTGAAATATATACTTCTGCCCTGAATGCACTCGCTGAATTAGTCTCCCCACGTAGGTCACGGGGTTTCTTGGATCCATACTTCACCACGCCCATCAGTCAGCGTGTTGGTGAAGGCCGATGAACGTACACGGGACTGCTTAGACGTACAGCGCAGCAGCACTGGGTGTCGCTGTGCTGCCCTCTGCTGCCCACATCGTTATTTGACCGTGGAGGCGACGTGGATGTTGAATTTCGCAGGCGTCAGTTGCAGGGAGTGCATAAAGGGTCCGGATGGCAGAACTTTAAATTAGTTCTTTCGGTAAAGTCACGTAGGTAAAAAATTAAATTAAAATGAATAAAAAAAAAATTAGTTTTTATTTGTTTTATTAATTTTAATTTCATGTTTTACCTTGCAGTCACGAAAGCTGCAAATCTAGAAAGAACTTTAAATTGATGGCGGACGTCAAAATCAATCGCATGGACAACCCTGACAATAACGCAAACCTGTCAACTCCTTACCAGTACCTCCTACCTTATTACAGACCAATTCAGAACTTATTGGTCACCCCGTGCTTCTTATAAATCTCAACGTTCATCCTACAAAGTCCCATCACAAGGGAGAAACAAACAAATAGACATTTTTGTTTTGCCCGTATTGAAACGGCTGTACGCCGTATGGACCTAAAAACGCAATTTCCCTGTACAAGAATACGGGGTAAACCGTGTGGGTCGACAGCTTTGATAATGTGACGTGTGCGTGTCCTGGCTTTACGCAATGCGAATTCAACCCCGATGAAGCTTTGGGGAGCTGAATGGAGTTCACTCACAAACACCGTCTCGTGACAGACCCAAAGCAGAATATCCCCGGGTTTTATCGTCCACCAAGCTCATGGTCCATCCTCAATCGCATCCACCGCACAAACCATGGAAGGAGATGCAAATGAGAAAATGAAAAACTGTCCAGCAGAAGTGGGCGACTGCGGTTATCCAGAACAGAGACCGTACAACGGATAACGACGCAATGAGCCGATCCACAAACACGAAGGAGACATCACAGCGATGATGATACATTCCGCTGCTCCTGACGCTGTGGTTATCTGGGGCTTGACCACCTGAATGTGAAATTGTACGTTGTTGATGATACCTCCTTTGCCAGTAGCCAAATATAATAGTTTTTTTGTTTGTTTGCATTTTGACCGCAAGTATTGTGGTTAATGCAAACATGATCCCTTGTAAAAAAATGTGTCAGTTTTGTTGCCAGATTAAAGGGTAAAAAAACCTATTATTATTGTACGTTGTTGCTCTGCATCTACAACATCAACAGCCGTACGAAAGAAGAAGACGAAGACTCAATGTTGATGTTTGCATCAAGTCATGAGTTTGGTCGTAAAAAAAAACTAAGCGAAAAATAACATCAATCATAGCCTTTTGTTTAACTTAAATTCAGAGAACTCCCCCCCCCCCAGGCTTGCATCAGATTCCCAGCCGCCAATGTTGACTCGCCACTCGGGGTTGTATAATTATACGACTAATTATAATTAGTGACGCCAAGCTACTGGCGCCCCCTGCTGCCGATTGCAATTCGGGTTAGGGTCACGTGGCAGCCGCTTATACGTCCGTTGTAAGTTAAATGTTATCGCTTGATAAATGTAAAACTGAATGGGTTCACCGCGAGAAGAGGGCCCCCCTCTCCACGGCACATCGGTCACGGGGGAATTGTTCGACCATACTTCACCACGCTGGGTGACGCGGGTTTGTTAAGGCGTTGCTACCCAGGGCCAGTTCGGATGTTACCACCCGCCACTGACGAAAACCGTGGTCGGGAATCGTCGGGTTCAGAGCGCGTTGCGATAACCACTGCGCCGAAACCTTCACGATGTACATCTCTAAAGTACGATGACTGTGTTGGCAGGGATGTACAGGGAGGTCCAGATGTATTGTGACCTCCCAATTAATTGACCCTTGACATTAGTTTTCCTTTGCATATTCATTTCTGTTTTAACTAAACCTGACTTTAAAAAAGTTTCAGACATCTGGACCACCCTGTACACGGCTGTAGTCTGGAATAAAATATCCACCGACATCTTAAAATATTGTCCAACCGTAAACTATGTACACATACAGTCGTCTGTCAATCCACTGCGAGATGAGGGCCTCCCCAACACGGCCGTGCGGATTCGTGGTTATTTGACCATACATCACCACGCTGGTCAGTGGGGGTAATTGAAGGTGGTGGACCATATATATGCGGCGAGTTCGAAGGCGACTGCACAATGCATTTTTTCTAAAGTCTCCTCTGCTGCCCACTACATAGCGAGATCCCCCTTTGACAATGGGTCGTAGAGGATGGCGAAATCATTTAATTATAACACGCACACATCATAAAACATGCTTCAGATGATGAAATGAACGTATTGTATCTGGAAAATATAACACAAGTGGTAATGTGTTTTTTAAACATTGCTGAAATACAAACGCAAGCCCTTAAGAATCTAGACACCCGTTTACGTTATTTCATTGTTTATTACATTTTTGCAAAAAAAACATTTAAACAAAAGGTAATTCCCTCCAGTACATATATTTATATGCTGCAAGATAAACAGAATACACACCACGGAAGGTCGCTCAAACCAAAACACCAAATAAATATGAGAGAAGTGGCTACAAAAAAGGCATTTAAAATGTTCAGGCTTTTTTTTTTACACGTTCAGTTTTGTTGACTCTTTGTTGGGGTCCAGTGCTGTTAAGACAAAAAAATACATCATGTAAGAGAGGTGGTGTGCAGGGGGATCTTCAGAATACTGTGCTGTGTTCCTTTAAAACATTTAAAATTAAGAACTGCCCAATAAAAGTGTTGGTTTTTGTCTGACCCGAACCAACAAAGACATTTTAGCTTGAAAAATCCACGGAAGAATGCATTAATTTAAAACTTGAATTGTGTTTTTTTTCAAAGCATATCCTTAGGAACGTTTAACATCAATATGCATTTTTTTTAATGTACCGTTTATTACGGAAACCGGAAAATTATATACTGCGTAACATGACTTATTCACCAATTGACAGGGAGGAGAGGGGGGGAGAGAAAACAAAAACAATTATACCTTTAAACGTTAAAAGGAAAACCAGTGATCATGAAACGTGCTCACATACGAGGGTTTAACATCAGTGGCTTACGAACAGGGACCCTGTTGACCGTTACTCTGGGTCAGCCTCTCACAGGTGACATAGCCCACCAGGTGACCGGCTGATTCGCGGGGTTAGTGATATAGCAACACTTTGCGTGCGGGCAACTTAAATTGTAGCTCCGAATACACGGAATGCCGTTTAGGTTGTTGAGAATAGATTTTCTTCGTTTCAAACCGATGGTCCGGTACCCACCCACCCACCCACTCGTCTCCAACCAGTTCACTTTGGACTCACAGTAGTTTCAACAAGTGGGCACATTTCCATGGATAGGCCTTGCAGATGACGATAATTTGCATTCGACCACATTCTCCAGATTATAAGACGCACTTCCCACCCCTCCACCCCTTGTATTTTAAAGTAACATTTGTGGGTGCTTCTGATTGGTGTGCGTGTGAATGTACGTGTGTGTCCTAGTATATGTATGAGTACGTTAGTGACGAGTGTTTGTGACCAGAATTGCTTAACTGTATTGACACCGGGCACTCGTTTGAGGGCGCGTTTTGCTCTCCGCAGCGTCTTATAATCTGAAGAATACGGTAACCTGGTGAACTCTGTAACGTGAATCGCTGTCACCACGTCTCCAAATTCAACCCGTCCCCGGTGGCCATGCGAGGATTATCGCTCTCTGTCACCATCTCACCATTTGGCGTTTTGTTGACAGCCTTCAAATCTCTTTGGGAGTCGCCGTGCACATTGCTGAGCGAGTTTTGGGGAAATGAAGGCTGCGTGCTTCCACCACGAATGGCCGAACTACGCGCACAGATTATACAATCTGGGGAGAGGCAAAAGTTCAGACCTCTGCGAAAGAGCACGTGGTGCCGCTACATCATTACGCGAACAGATTTTTTTTACTCCTCTCGTAAACGTGTCAGCTCGCATCGCGCGAGTATAACAGTGGTCGGCTAAGACGGCGAGGCTCACAAGGTCCAGCCGTTGTTGATCTTCCCCTGTTAGGCGCAACGCAAGTGGAGATTTTTGTTGCACAGACGGTGTTATGATACAAAAGGTGGGCTTACGTTTCGAAACTTTTAGAAGCAACCTACCACCCCCAATTACCCCCCCACCCATCCACCCCAAACAGCTTCACAATCCACAATTTCCGATTCAGTTTCAAGTGGGACAACGGCAGCTATTCGGCTAAAGAAATGCGTGTTGTAGATTTAAACAAAAGATTCAGCTTTGCATCGGGCCAATACAAATTGTAGAACTGTATACCGTGAATGTGTCGTAAATTGTCACTTCAACAAAAATTATCACAAAGACTTGGTACTGTATTCAAATTGCTGTCGGCATTTTTAACCAAAGCTGCCGTCATTTGTTGCTTACAAGTACAGGGATTTAGACTTAAACTTCTCCATGAAAATGTACCCAAGTTGATAACAAAAAAATGTATTGACACATCAAATTCGGTGCGCTTCTGAATTAAAAGCTTAAAAGGATCAACAACAAACAAACCTCTCCATGTTTCTCCACGTGGTGTTGTCGGGGACAGAACTACCTGAAGACGGAGGCTTGTGTTGCCTCCGAAACGTCGTGATTTTTATTTTATTTTTTATTTTACGTATTATTAATTTATATTTTTTTTACCTACGTGACTTTACCGAAAAAAACCTAAGAATAGAACTACAGTGGCTCATAGGGCAGACCGTAATCTCCATTTCCCGTGCAGAGTCAAACCCAACCACCGCCTTGATTTGCACACAAGTTGAGAGCAGGGTCACGGTCGTCAAAAGAAAAGCCACGTGGGTTCTCACTTGCCAGAAGCATTCGGCTAATCGCAACTCCACGCACTTTTAGCCGGGGCCTTCTCCTTCCCCAAACTCTTTGCCAGCGGTTCTTGCTGCTGTTGCTGCTACTGAGCCTACGTGTAAACTAACCAAACCAACCAACAATTTCCACCCACCCCCCCACCACCATCCCCCAAATCGACTCAACAACGACAACAATTCCTCACTGGCATTTGTGGACAGATGGGACAGCAGGCAGACGAGTTCAGTCATTACAACGCGCGTTGAAGCGCCCCCGATTGACGTTCCGATCTGTGCTTGGCGTGGTTTCAGAATTCAAGAAATTAGACGCCAACGCTTTTTGTAGTCTCTTCTGTTGTGAATCACGTACAGTACTTAACCCGACGTTATATAAACACGACTCTGCGGGAACACGGAATACTAACACGATTGCCCCTTGGTGTTGAATCCCGGAACAGTAAACATGTTCGTTTATTATTTTCGTCAAAGTACCTTTACTGTTTTCCCAGCGTTCGTTTTAACCAAAGCATTCGTACTCTTGACGGTACCCCCACTCCTCGCCTCTTCCGGCTTATTCGGAAGAGCCGTGATTACGCCCATTAAGGGGCCATCCATTTAGTAGGTACGCAAAAATCTATCAAAACTTGACCCCTACCCCCCTCCCTGTACGCACGCGGACTTTTTACACCCCCCCCCCCACGTGCGTACGCCTGACGCACCCCCAGAATCCTACAGAACGGCCGATATTTAATCCCCGCAGAAACGATCAAGGACTAATAATCTTAACGTGTTTAAGCAGATAGTCCACCGCCGGACTATCTAACTCATTTGAAGGCCAATGTAGACAAATTATTATCGAGGCTTCACCCCCCCCCGCCCCGTTTCCTATGCGTACGTACATTGTCAGTAGACCCCCCATACGCAAGCGAACGCATTTGAGTTAACCCCCCTCCCCCCTCCATGCGTACGTACTGAATGGATGGCCCCTAAGGCGAAGCACGAGACGCGACCCAGTAACAGGGTGGGGGGGGGCGGTGAGTTTGGGTGCCCTCCAGTCTCGCATAGCGCCGACTGCCCGATTGCCTTCAGCGGTTGGGACCGCGTCGTGAAACCCGCGTGCACACCCCGGGACAACAATTAGCGCGATTCCGCTCGCTGCTTTTGCAAGGGTTTTGTGGGGGAAATCGTCGTCGCTCGCGAAAACCGACGCAAAGGCGTCCCCACTTGCGTTTCAGATCCTCAGTGGGTGAAGTTCACGAACCAAGATCTCACCCCTTCATCCCCCCCACCACCACCACCGTGCCTTTCCCCTCGTCCGCCAGGAAGGGTTCTCTCCACCATTCCCAATTAAAGCCACGCAAGAAGAATTGTTGTTGGTGGTGGTCGATGTACGTGTGGAAGAATGATGGTGCACGCGGAGAAACGGGGACGGCGGGAGGGTGTTGGGACACCCCTTGGCTCAACACGAGCGTTGTTGGATTGCGTTCATTACAGGGGTCTTGCAATCTCAATACGTGGCCCTTCATGACGTTACTCCCAACCAGATCAAAGTCCCACTACACGAAATGCAATGCCTGTTCATGGCCGTATTCCTTTACGGTCAGTCGGGCTACCCAATAGTTTTTCTTTTGTATACTTTATATAGGTTTTAATTGCATTTTTTTAGCTTTTTTAACTGTTTATTAGATAAAAAAACGTATCAAGTACCTACACCTCTGCAAGGTAATTTTCGCAAAATAATCGTCACCAAAATGTTTCAGCCTTGCCCTGCCCGCGCTTAACAACGACAACAACGCCCCACACACTTCAACAAATGTACCAAGAGCTGTAACCTATAGCTTATGAGGGTTTCCAAACATGAATTCCAACGGGCCCCGCGGCTCCGAATTGGCCACAGTCTAATCTGGTGAGAGTCAGAACTGCTTCAGCCCGGCGAGTATTTTTTTGCCCGCTCCTTTTGTTCGCGCCAAGGCGATCGGATGTGCTTTGCCCGGTGATTTTTTTTTCTTTTTCTCACACGACGTTCAAAAAAAGACTTCGACGCGGCAAATCGGTTAGCGCGTTCGAGAGAAGAAAGAAAAAAATGCCTTGAAATTTTTAAAAAAATTGCAAAGGTTACGTTAGAATAAGACGTGGAAGGAGGGTTTTGGGGTGGCGGGTTCGGGGTGTAGGGTAAAACGTCGCAGTCTCAACAACAAACCGAAAGTCGAGCGTTATGGTAAACAAGTTGCCGTATTGGCCAAACAGGCGGGGGGCAGTTCTTCTGGATGGCCCCCCGCAACTCTCGTATTTAACCGGCGGTCAGCAAAGATGCGTCAATCCACCGGCAGCGTGTGATAAAACAGGCTCGTAACAATAATAAAACAATGCAAGGGCATACACTTGGGAGCTCATTTACAGAGTGAAACGCATGATCCGTGTGGTTTTCTCATCCCGTTTGGTTTTTTTTGTGTTCATTCAAGATAACTTCATGTCGCACGAGTGGGCTGCTGTGCTCGGCGAGCGATCGGGTGCGTTGACGCAGAGAGAGAGAGTTCCGAGGGCACCCCCAATGTTTCCTCCAGATCACAGGAGAGAGAGAGAAGAAAAAAAAACCCAACCCCGGTCTATCGTCACTTTTAATAGTAAAATGAAAAGCACCAATCGTAATTAAACGTTTTTCCAGTTGGATGTGACGCTCACAATTGAATTACTTTTCAGTTGCCATGGCCCTGAGCTTTGTCTCGACAGAGGCCAGCGTGTGGGGGATGGGGGAACCGATGATGCCGCTGCCGTGCGTTGGTGCCCACCCTTGACTCTACGAAGCCCTGGGCCTGCTGCTGCAAACGATTGCAATTCCCCCCCCCCCGCCAAAGCTATCAGCAAATGCTCGGATGAACCACAGTATTCTTGGGGGTTTCTTCTTCCGCTGCTGGGACCCCTTTGACGTGCCCCCACCGAGACGCGTGGCGTCGTCCTGCTGTCTTTGCCGTTTGCAAGCGTGCGGTGGAATCCTCGAGTCTCGCTTTTCATCCAGAAAAAGAAATCTATCGTCGCGCCAGCAGCTGCTGTCGGTGGCAGAATTCACGTGTGCGCACGCGTGCCCTCTTTGCAGTTTCGCAACACGCACCGTTTGTTCAAAACTTTCGCAAATACCCGTTGCCTACAATCAGAAGCACTAATAGGCACTTGCATAAGCACTGTAACATTTATATTCAAAAAGAGGCCATTCTTGTCTTCGCTCTTATTCAATAAAGAAGGGAAAAAAACGTTCCGAAGAAAAACAGTTTTTGTTTTTAAAATCCAACCGCTCCCAATCCTCGTTGTGTCAACAAGTCCGTGCTAAAATGGTTGTTGTGGTTAGTCGGCAAAGACTCGAGACAATTCCTTGACCTGTCATGGGGCAGGGCAGGAAAAAGGCAAGGCAGGACCGGGCAAGGTAGGGCAAAGGGGGTTGTGCATCCAGGCTTGACTTAAAGCTGGGCTGGACTTGACCAGGCTGGGGTCGACTGGCTTGGGCTAGGTTCCGATGACTGTTTGCCCAGCAGCAGCAGCAGCAACAGCAGTAGCAGCAGTGCTGTTTTGTAGACGGCGGCAGTCAAGGCACAGGTTAGAGAAGCCAGTATCGAGTCGGCTCAGCCAAAGCCCAAGGGACAGGAACTGCCATAAAACGCCATCACATCGCAGGTTTTATTAACCTCTCTTCAGCAACTTAGATAATGTACAAAATAATTCCTCGCGTGCCACAACCTCGACAAATCGCCTGAGCCAACAAAGTCTCGGTAACCGATTGCGGCAGTCTTTTTGGCCAAATCAGCGCCTGCGTGTGCTCTGGTGAGTTTTTTTTTTATGACTGATAGTCTCATGGCAATTGGCTAGTGGCATGCTAACGTGCCGCTGAACAAAGTGACGTTTTGGCAAAACTTTGGCGTGGAAAAAAACATCTTCATGGGCTTTCTTTGCTGCCCAATGTGTCATCCCGGAAAACAAAAACACATTGCAGAGAAAAAGCAACTTCCTTCGCTTAGCCACAGTTATCTTCAAGACATTCTCATCTTAAGGTAGCAAGTGTTTTTTGTTTGTTTGTTAAACAAGTCCTTTCTTCTTCTTTGTGGGGGCATTCAATGAACCAGATGACGCACTCAGCGAATGAGCATTCTTTAAAGTTCTTTAAGTGCGTCCCTCCCCCCTTCCCGCCAGCCCCTCCCGGCTCCTCCTTTGCCCCCCCCACCCACTTCCCCCACCGTCTGGGGCGCGACCGATGTAGCTACGTGTGCGAGAATGGACGGAGTTGCTCCAGCTGCGCTTCGAGTGCAATCCTTTCTTCCAGCAGATCCTGCAAGCGAAACACAAACACAAAAGACAAAGATCCCCCGTATTATGGGCTCGTGGGGCAAGTGCTGCCCCCCAGCACCTATGAAGGCCGACACGGCACACGAGGGGGTGGGTGGCCAACACCACGCCCGGCCGCCTTTGTCTCCCGAGTGGCAATGTTTTCACACTGCACCAGGCACTCATTTGAGGACGAATCGGCCTAGGGGAGGCCCAGGACCGGTTCAGATTATCGTCACTGGTGTTGGCCGTGAGCAGGAATCGAACTCGGGTCGCCAGGTCCGTAGCGCAGTGCGCTAACCGCTACACCACCGCTCCCCATACACATGCACAAACACACGCACATACACACGATAGGCACTTTCATTTTAAAAAACATCACCGGGATTTTAAGAACACCAGAAGGTGCTTTGAACATCATCATCGTCGTCGTTATTAGCCGATGTCTACCGACTACTGAAGGAAGGCCTCCACATGCCGTCACGATCTCTCACGGTCCAGTGCCAGCCATCTCACTCCTGCACAATAATCTCAATGATCCATCTGCCCAGTGGTCTTATTCTTGGACATATTCTCTCTTGTTAACATGCACGACCATTCTTTTATGTCCAGAATAAACAAAATTCCATCTCAAGTGTGACCCTCTTTCAGAGAAAAAAAGATTCGGTAAGACTCTCCCTTGGTATATATATTCCGGGTGAAATAATTCACCAATTAATATAAGCATCATACTACATGCATTGGATTCTCACGTGTAAAAACTAATGCTATGGGTTCACTGTAGGCACTACCATTCACCACAATGGTAAGAAAAAAACCCAGAATAGATTATTGAATTCAATCGTGACCTGTAAGTCACACCACTTCATCAAATTGGCAGGAGGATGAATTGTTCTACCCGTGGTAAACATATCAAATTCACCAAAACAAAAAAAACGGCCAATCTAAAGAGAGCAGTTATTTTTTGGTCCGTGGCCAATGCCCGAATCAATATTGAAATGAGACCTTTGCTACGCACGCGCCCAACCACAATCAATCGCGCTGCCGCCTTTGATCGCCGGCGGTGCTCACCACAAGACGTGGCCTACCGGGCGTTCGGCGCAGCGGACACAAAAAGCATCTCGCGGACGATCCTCTCGCAATCCCCTTATGCAGAGGAACTTCATTCACTCGGCTTGACGGTTATTGTATTCATTGTTACCGCCGATGTATCAAAAAGTGACCGCCCTGTGGCATGTGAGGCTTTGCGGGACTGAAAATACAATAACAGCTGATACGTGACACTGTACACAAAGTCATTACGCGTGGTTGAAGCATTATGGGCAAAAGCATTAACCTTAATCTCCGGATGAGACTTTTTTTTCCCCTCTATTTAAAAAACAAAATTTGGGGTGCATCTTATAATCCGGTACACGTGTGGTTGTGAGTGGCCAGGTTTCTATAACTTCATTGACACTGGGCACAAATATCGGGGTAGGACTTTGTGTTTAGAAGCACTTCATGATCCGCAACACACATAATAAAAATAACTCCGTTCTATCTCCACATATTAAAAATTAAATGTATTTTTTTGAGCCTACTGGCCCATCTGGGTTTCATCAGTGGGCGGGGCCTGACTCTGCTGATGAGAACTACAATGTCAAACCGGGGTCAGCGTTTTCTCGCTTCAAACGAAAGTCGCTGGATAATACAGGTCACGAAAGTCAATCAATCAAAACCAATATTTATTCATACGTGGGTACAACAGAGTGTTGCGCTTGTGTGCATGTTGTGTGTGTTCAGTTTGTTGTCCTTCACCCCGACACCTCCGATTAGCGCGGTTGGCTACGTAAGGTGCGAAAAGAAGTTCAATGTACGTACATACACGCATACGTGACATTTGGGATGTCAACAAGGCACTTTATCCGCCCCAAGGAAACGAACCTTGAGTTGTTGCTGCAGCTCGCTGTTGAGCCGAGCCAAGACAGTGTTGGTCTCCTTGTTTTTGCGGATCGACGCTTGGATCACTTTCTTCTCGTTTCCCACCGACCTGCGGCGGCAGCGCAGAGCCCCCCGTGACGGCGCCGAAAGTGTTAGTCATCAGAATGAGAATCTATATTTAGTCTGCAGGAGGAATCCGATGAGCTATGAAGCTCTTTTTCACAGATGTCCAGTAAGGGGCACGGGGTCAGTACGTTACAACAAAACAATGCGTAAAACACGATTGGAGTGCAAAGTATAGGAAAGGTAAACACACTTGATACAATAATTTTGCTGTGACGGTTCCACCTAAAGATGGAGGCTTGTGTTGCCTCCGAAACGTCGTGATTAAATTTATGTTTTCTTTTTAACCTACGTGACTTTACCGAAAAAAACAGAGAGTGTAAACACATCACTTTAATAAAAAAAAAACTAATTTTTTTTATCTCACCAGGTGAAGCTCACCGAGGTATTAACTTATTTTTCAGAAGCGACATGGCCACAAATAATAGCTCCACAAAGCGGCTTATCACGTGGAAATTTATAGCTGCAAAATAATCTATATTTCCCTTGACGGCACGGCCCAGGCTCGTCACGCATTCAGCTGGAATCGCTCGCCGACCTTTGCGCAACGAGGCCACCCAATTAAAGCGCACACGGATCGTTCGCTAACGAACGTCGCCGCGATTTTCCGAGAAACGTTTTCCCCATTTCTCGACCAAGCGTGCGGTGCAAATCATTAGCGTCTGCGAGTGATCAAAAACGACTCCCGTTGCTGCAGCCTCCGGCGCGTGGTCCCCAATACAGAATTCTAATTGAATGCACGCGTAGCACCGCGTACGCACAGCCTAGAGGCGAAGCGGATTGGACCAAGCCGCACGCTGGTGTCTGCTGGCCATGTAACTGTTCCGCCCCCTCCCCAACACCACCCCCTCGGGGAGGACTCAATGGATTGTCACGATTCGTGGCCACGATTCGATTAAAAAAATGTGTGATCGTTTGCATGTTTATTTTGTTCTGTCCCATTGCGGAGGTTTTGTCTGCTCCAATTTGCATTAATGAATCATGAACGTGTACATGGACTGCCCCCCTTTGCCAAGCCACTGCTGGATAAGGGCCTCCCCTATGCTCTACGGATCTTAGAGGTTATTTTATAATTATTACCATATTTCACAACGCTGGTTGGTGAAATCGGCGAGCATGTATGTGGGACCACAGACGAACAGCCAAACAAGGTCAAAAGTTAAATCGTTTTCTGTGATACAATTGCTCATGACCAGACGATCAAATCACCCGGCTTGAGCCTGGATAACGATTGGATAGGCGGCCAGTGCATCATTGACATAAGATGATCGCGTCATTCGCACATCAAACTGCGGATTGTTACGTGCACCGTTCGACACGTTGCGCCGTGAGAGAATCGATTTTGAAACCATGGCCCAATGTGTCGAATGTGCCCCCTGCTGGGGGGGTCAGAAAACTCTACGGAGTTAAGGTGTCCACCCAAGATATCTTACAACCGTTAACATTTTTGTCTATATAAAAGCAATTAAACTTTTTTTTATTTGACCAGGTAAGGCCCACTGAGCTATGATGCTCTTTTTCAGAAGCGACCAGGCCACAAACGATAACTCAACGAAGTGGCTCATCACGTGGAAATGCATAGCAGCCAAATACTCTAAACGCATAGTTTCTAAATGAGGAGGGAAAAAACCGGCGGATACGAAGAAAATAATCCACGTGACCACAGGGTGAGAGAACACACAATCTCCAAATATATAGACGTCACGGTTGAGATCGAACCCATGACCTCCTGTATACCAGCCGAAGTAGTCAACATCTCGCCACAAGAGTAACAGGCAAACTCCCAACATAATTACAGCTATGAGAGAAGAAGAAGTAGAATGACCCACACTGGGCACAGGTTAAAAGTACTGCTATTACTACAGGGGTGGGTGGTTATTATATATCATTCCGACCTCAGGGTCAGAATTTTTGCCGGGGGAACAAAAATACCATCGCCCGACGAGGTGCCGCTCTCACCTCTGCAGCGAGGGCTGGGTGGCGCCGAGGGCGGCGATGCCTCCCGGCTTGCGCAAGGGCTCTTCTTGCGGCGGCGGCGGTGGCGGCGGGGGAGCGGCGACGGTCTCCTCGTCCGACTTGAGCTGCCGCCGCGATGGCTTCTTGGGTGCCGGCTGCGCTGGCGACGTCGACCTCTGCTGTATCTGCGCGACACGGAGGCAGCAGTCGTTAGTGCCACAAAAACGTCGTGGCCGAGTGAGTCGTTGGGCTTTTTATCGTGGAGCTCGTGCGTGTCGATTCGACTAGCGGAAGAAGAGGCGTCTCGCGATGCCTGCGCGGGTCACCAAGAGTGATTTTACTATACTTCACCACGCAGATTAGTGAAGACGGGGAGCACGGATGTATGAGAATAGAAGTACATACTGGATGATGTTAACTACCTCGCCTGGTATACAGGAGGTCACAGGTTCGATCCCGCCCCTGACGCCTGCTGTATATTTGGGGTTTGTTTGTTCTCCCCGTGGTCGCGTGTATTTTTCTCCGGGCACTGCGGTTTTCCCCTCTAGATTTAGAAACGGGCGTTGGAGAGTATTTGGCTGCTATACATTTCCATATGATGAGCCACTTTGTTGAGCTATCATTTGTGGCCAGGTCGCTTCTAAAAAAAGACCAATAAAAAGCTCATGGGGCCTTATCCTGGTCAAATAAAAATAGTTTATAGTTTATGATAGACAATAAAAATAAGTTAATAGTTTTGCTTGAATGTGCTGGCGCAGGCACATTGCGTAGCTGCCTTCCCGCTTGTCTGTGGTACCTCACTCCTCTGCGTCGCTCTCTCTGTACGAGAGTGAGCGAACACTCTGCGCGTTACAAGTTGCAACCATTATTAATTATGTGATGTGATATTTATGTTACAGGAAAACCTTGGATTGCGAGCATAATGCGTTCCGGAAATGTGTTTGTAATCCAAAGCGCTCGTATATCAGTTGTGATCACGTGACGCTCGGCAGACAAAGCGTATACACGTACGACTCGTATTGCAAGACCTCGCTCGTTTATCAAATTAATATTCATTTTAAAATTTTGCTCGTCTTGCAAAACACTCGCAGACCAAGTAACTCGCAATCGAAGGTTTTACTGTATTTGATTTTATTTGATGGGCTGCGCCACCCGCACATTAACGAGGATAATTCAGATAAATAAACTACACCATAGAGTGGGAATGTTAAAAGTGTAACCTTGTTGTTCGTCACGGTCTTTTCCTCGACGCGGCTTTCTGTTTTCACTGGCGCCTTTTCGACCTGTGAATGAATAAAAAAAAGTATTTTAGATGTCAAATTAAGTCAACAAATTAACTTTGTTGCGACACACGCATCAGTATACACCACCTAAATGCAACATTGAGCAAAACCCTCTATAAAACCAGTCTTGAAACCTCAGTAAATCTTTTCATTTTTAAACAAGTGCAATAATATTATTAACAATAAATGTCTATTCAATGCAGAATTAAGCACATTAAAAAACACAAATATCGTTGCACAGGAGTTCACCTGAAATCACTTGGAATAAACCAATACATTTCTAATCATTCAAATTCATGAAAGTCTAATAGATATTACCCACTAGTGATTATTGAGTTTCGAGTTAAGTTTAACTGTAATAAAACTGAATTGTATCCAGCAACTTGGACATTTCCAGCCAATTAAGTGATGGATTGTAAGTTTTTTTACGAGCATCAATATTATAAAAGCCCGGCGTTTTGTTTGTCCATCAACTAAATTACAAGAGCCTTTCAGAAGGCCTGAACGTCGCGTGTAAAATTTTAGTGCGTTAAATAGCTGCTCGCATTTATCCGGATTCCAATTTGGGCCGATACTTGACGTACTCCACGAATGCCCCCCCCCCCCGCCAACTCCCGCCCCCGTTGTTTCTTGGGCTTTCAGCGTGCCGAGCGCCAACTCCGGCGCCACCGCTGCCGCTCACCGGCGCGGGCGCCTGCGGGTCCGGCGTGTCCCCCGTGGCTCGGTCAACCTCGGGCACCGCGTGCAGCGCTCCGAAGTGCGTGAAGTCGGCAAAGTTGGGCTGCTCGGAGATGGGCGGCGACAGCAGCGGCACTCCGGACGCGCCGGGAACCATGTCGGCGCCGTCGATGGAGCGGGATGTCTGCAGCGCCTGAACCGGAACCGGCACACGGTACACGGCACACCCACGGTCGGTTGGTCACTGCCAAGGACCACGGTAGTTCTTTTGCTCAGGGCCGTGTTCTGATCTTCAGATGAATCTCAAAAAATGAAAATTGGGCTTAGGTTTAAAATGTTGGGATAGCCCAAAGAATTTTTTTTTAAATCGTTCACTTCTAGTGACATCACAGCGGCAGATGAATTTGAAACACCGCTTCCTGTGATGTCACTTCCTGTGGTGTCACTTCCATGCTTTTCCCGCCAAAAGTACCAAGACGCGACATCACCTTTATTTAAATTTATTAAGATAACGTAAGTGTTCAGATTTACTGTTGGAAACCGAAATTCACTTATTATTGAAACGTATTAAAACGGTCATATTTAGTGTATAAACGATTCAAGTTACTAAAACATCATCATCAGGGTGATTGCTTGTGTTGGAGTCGAAACGTCGTAAGAATTGTTGTTTTATATTTTTATTATTTTATTATTTCCCTTCTACGTGACTTTACCGAAAGAACCAAGAATATGAATCCCTGCAATCACGAAAGCTTTCAATCAAAATTTTACTAAAACTATTTAAATGTGAAAATATGACAAAGTATAACATTGGACCTAAAAACAAAGCCTCATCCGCGGATCTGATCAAATTCAAATCCAAAACACGTTCCGACAATGTACGGTTACACGGCAAGGCCGGTCATCGTGCCACCGAGGCGGATGTGCCCAGCGGAAATGTGCGGGTACCTGAGGATGTGGCCGGGGTGGCACTGCAGGAGGCGGCGCAGGCTGCTGGCCGGTGGTCTGCTGGCCTGTAATTATACACGACAGTTAAGTGGCAGCCACGCACGAGTCAATTGTACCCTACATTTGTAAATGTGTACACCGCTCCAGGATGCACTTGCGATCCAGAAAGGTCATCGGTTCATTCGCCCGGAGCGGCAGTTAAAAGGTATAAGTGTCTCAAATCAACAACGCGCCTCCCTCCACCCAGCAGTATAAATGTGTACACCACCAGTTAGTTGATCGTATGTGTTTGTATGATGAACTTCCTTCGCACCGTACATAGCCAACCGTAATAATCGAAGTTGTGGTATGCGATTTAAAGCTTTCGTGACTGCAGGGATTCATCTTCTTGGTTCTTTCGGTAAAGTCACGTAGAAGGGAAGTAATTTTATTATGTTTTTTTTTTATTATTTTATTACTTCCCTTCTACGTGACTTTACCGAAAGAACCAAGAAGTTGTGGTATGGGGTAGGGTAAAGTGTCGGTACGCTGACCCCTTCCAAGACGTCTCGTCAGCATGGAAAGGAAGATCAAACGCCCTCTAGAGCTCCCTCTAGTGGAGGCCCTTCCACCAGCCGCAGCGTGGGCAAGCGAGCACTCGTATGGTTACGCCTTGTAGCCTGCGTCAGGCTTCTTCCAACGACGTTATATCAGGCAGGTCACAGGGGGTAGCGGGGGGGGGGGTGAACGCAGGCTCACCCTACTGAATAGCTCTCTTCATACGCTACAGCAATTTTACTGGAGCAGTTAGACCTGATGACGGAGGTTTGTGTTGCTTCCGAAACGTCGTGAGTTAATTAATTTTAATATTTAAATTTGTTACCTACGTGACTTTACCGGAAAAAACCAAAGAGTACGAATCCTTGCAGTCCCGAAAACTTCAAATCTAGAAGCAGGCTCACCCTGTGCGGGCGGCTGGAACACTTTGTTGAGGTCGAGGGAGGAGGAGCGCGAGTGGCTCTGGTTGGGCCTCGGTGGGGGTGGCGGGGGTGGCGCCACCTGCTTCTTGAGCGAATCGTCCACGGAGGTGCCCGAGAACGACCTGCACACAAACACGGCATGTGCCAACGTGAAACGCAACTTCAGCGGCGCAGCATTCTGGGGAAAAACCCCCCTCCCCCCCACTGGTAACGACACCGATAATTATTACTCCGATGATTGCCTAAATCCAACAGCCTCTGTGCGATAACGTCACGTCTCAAAATATAAATCACGCGCCCTTCGTGGCTATTTGTAACTATTTACAAATCACGCCGCTTTGGTGAAAGGTGCAATGGGAGGGCGACTCTTTCGCTGGTCGTGTTTACTCGCCTTGGCCTTGAGAAGCCGGCGCCGTAAGCTTCCGCATCTGACGAAACGGACGACTCAGAGCTGTGGAAACCATCTGTTGCACACAAGGCAGGGACAGAAGATAAACTGCGGTAGCACAGGGGCTTGGCATTGTAGAGCACCTCGTTCGAAGCGTAACAACAGCGGAGGGAGGATGTTTAAGGAGCAAGGGGAATGTGTGCGCACCGTACCGACGCTTTTTGCCACGGAAAATTTAGCGGCGGATGGCTGCTCCGTGGCTCTCGACGGCGTGGGGTGTGGCTGGCTCACCGGCGTGCCCATCTCTGCTGAACACGGACAAAAAAATATGGCGATAAATGATACCTGAAGCAGCTTAAGCTGGCAAGGTACACAGAGAGGAAATGATACGTTGAGTTTACCGACGAAAACAGGTTGTGATACATGCGTCAAAATGCGCGTACGAGAATCATGTTTTATTTTATTTGCATAAGTTGCATGCGATGGGTTTGTGGAACAACCCCGAAGCCACTATTAACTACATGCACTGCAAATAAAGATTATTGAATTGTGACCACGCTGAATCAGGACAGGTCATCAAATCGCGAGGAGGCGGTGAGTCGCGAAGACACCTTGTTGACACTCATCATCAATCCTGCATTATGAATACACGATTTTATATGCAGTCAATGACGGTTCTACTTCGATATCTTCTAACAGGCCATAATAAAATTGGTGTGTGCTGGCAGGCCACGTGATATATGTTATGAAATCGTACGATGCCGTAGCGCCATAATATCTGGATGCGAGTTCTCTTGAGAATCTCCATCTCTTTCTATTTTATTTTATCTCACTAAGTATCTATTTCTGTCTCAGTGAGAACCATTACTTCCGTTAGGGGCCACATTCAATCCGTTGGCCATTAGTCCAAAGAGCACAACATTTGCAGGAGAATTTTTGCGGATACAAAAACAAGAGGTAATTTAAATTCCACTTGGAATTTTCCAAGTGGAAATAACTTGGTCTCACGGCACGATGTCAGAAGCAGGACATCAAAGCAAAAGCTTTAAAAGAGAAACAAAACCAAGTGAAACAAAGCGTTAACCCTTTCCCCTTCCGAAACGTCTGCAAGTTACACGTCACCACGAAATCTCGAAACGTGCAAGTGGCTCGTCGTTAATTCTATATAGAGAGGAGTAGCGCCGTTGTTTTTAAAGACATTTTACTCACCACAAAGAATCGTAGCGACACGACCGAATTCAATGATAGCGTGCGTCAAACTGTGCCACGCGCATGGCCTTGTGGGAGCCTCGGTACCGATAAAGAATCGGAAGAAAAACTGATGATGTACACTTATGTCATCGTAACGGGAAAGGGGTTAAGTGCGCAGAGCCACGCAACGCAACCGCAGATCCGCACCATCTCGTCGCCGTGGCCATCGATGCCAAGCGTGCGTACCTGGCGTGGCCCTGTTGATGTGCATCTCCTGCATGTGGATTTTGCTGGGCGTCATGCGGATGGCCACCGGGTGGACGATTGCCGTCTCCTGCCCAATGCACGCAACCACGCGGTCACCACGCTTCTCAACGTGCCCAGAGACGGACGGACGGACAGACGGACAGACGCAGAGGCCAGCGATTGAGCCATTCACCGTGATGGGGGATTGGGGGGGGGGGTGGATGGGGGTGGGGAGGACATGGTGCAGTTCTGGTTCGTTCTTGCTCATTAAGAGTTGTCTGCGGGGTCACTGGACTGTGGTCTCAGGGTGGAGGAGGAAGGTGGATTGATGGCACGTCTTTACCCGGCTTTGCAAGAGCAGTTTTAACAAGATCACCTTGCAACGAGTCATTTTAATGGGCGCAATAATTTCAGTGCAGGGACTGCAGCGATGCTTGAACGCAACGTAGTCTGGTTTTCCAAAATAAAAAGTTAAGGGGAACATTTAAAAGAATATTGCACTCACAAGAATGCAATCAAAATAAAGGTCCTGTTAAATCCAATCATGTTTAACAGCTAAGGCAGACAGTATAGCCAAATTAAATGTGTTTATTTTGTCATAGAAACTCTACGTTTGGGTATAAACCCAGTGTTCCGGTTTTGACAATCACTTGACAGCAGACCCACCCAGTCACATTAATCATGCACAGTCTTTGGAGCATCGCCGAGACAATACAAAGCCGCTCATGAGTGTAAACGTGACCGACAGTCGCTGGGGAAACTGGGAAGAGGGTGGTGAAGAGTAATGTCGGTTAACGCCCTTCTTGGTGTGCCTTGACTTGCTGCACGGACCGCTTTCTGGCTATCACAGGCACCTGGTAGGGTCTGCCAAAACAGCTGATTACTGCAGACTGGCAGCCACAAAGATGCCGGCCAACATGAGCCAAGGTGTCAACAAAACACTTATTTTATTTTTACTTTTACCAGGTAAGGATCACTTTAGCGATATAGCTATTTTTTTTAGAAGCGACCTGCCTACAACAAAATGGATTATCACGTGCAAATTGATAGCAGCCAAAAACTATAAATGCGTGTTATTTCTAAATGTGGAGGGGAAAAAACAGAGGTCCCGGAGAAAAATCCACGCATCCACAGGGAGAGAGACACGCAAACTCCAAATATACAGCAGGCATCAGGGTCGCGATCGAACCCACAACCTCCTGTATACTAGGCGGGGTAGCTAACATCTCGCCACCGTTGCACCCATATAAAAACGTAAATCATTCCATACATTTATATTTTTTGTGTTCTATTGCGTTTTTTTTACATATTTGTTTAGAATTCTGACTATAAAATAATTGTGTAAATGTCGTATAAAGTTCAATAATTATCACGGTTAAGCAGGCAAATGTACGAGCAAAATTAATTCGCATTCAAGTAAAATACGTAAGGTACAGTGGAAATTATTTTATTATTTGGCAGTCCAACACGCAAGTCCTTTTATAAATCTGTGGAAGTGCTTAACGATTTGTCATAACAGGCTTGAGTAATATAACATGTGCACTTAAATCTGAATGAACACATTTTAAAATCTGCCAAAAATTATAAACCGTCCAACAAAAGGAACATCCACAGATTTAAGCCGGCCATGCTTTTGGAGAAGGCAAACACATGTCAGAAACTCGTGCAGGTTTTGCTCTCTGTGCCAACTTAGTTGCCTGCAAAACCAAACAAAAAGAGAATTGTCATGCTGACATTCATAACTCACAGTATCACAGAGAGCGGGGTTAAATTGCGCAAGAAAGCCAAGCTAAGCAGGTGAGCGGCACAAGCATGCACAGCCACGCAAAGCTCTCCCGCTCGCACTTTGCACGCGCTCGAGTTTTTTAAAATCTTTATTTATCCTGGAGAAATCCGATGAGCTTCGAAGCTCTTGTTCACAGATGTTCCAGTCAGTTTAAACAAGCAGCGCGGTTCACGGCGAGACGTTCCCGCGTTGATCGGCAGGCCGCAGCGTTTGCCGAGCGCAATGGCCTCGCGTTTTCACGCGTTCCCCGTTTACGAATGCGGGCGGGTGGCTTCCGCCTCCGTGCAAAAAAGCTCGACGTTGACGTGGCAATGCTAACGAGGGACAGCGCAAGCGGTGGGGTGAGGAGCAGGGCAACAGTGGCATTGGCCACGTCGTGGGGGGAGAGAAATACAGGAGGGCGGAAGGAGCGGGAGATGGCGTGACGCAAAAGGTGGCGATTTGAGTACGGCAGACTTACAGGATCGGCCGGCGCGATGTTAGAGTCAAACTGAGTGAGAGTCTGGCAGCTTGAAGAGCGATCACTGAACGTTTCCCACTGCTGCAGACACACACAGGGGGGCACACAACGACGCGGCGCGCGCGCCCGCCGGGAGTGAGGGAGGAGCGGAGGGACCGGCCGATAAGATAAAGGGAAACCAAACGGAATGTTAAAAGGATACAGGACGACAGACAAACGAGTAGACGTCTAACAGCGAAAGAGAGACGAGAGGAAATGACAATGGGATGAAAGAGCGGCTTGGCAAAGTGAACTGAGACAGAGAAGGGGCAAGATAAGATGATAGTGAGGAATAGCACAGATATGGCGAGTGAGAAATCGTAATGGGCTCCAAACGCCGGTGAGAATGCCTTTGGTGATGCCGCCACAATAATCGTGTGCCGAAGTTAACCCTGCCTCCTCGAGATAATTACACTCACTGCTCGCGCTGTTTATTGCGGCGGCCTAATTGAGCCACTGCTATTTAAGTACAATGGGATTTGCCATAGCAACGCAGAATTTATATCACCACTTATAAGTACCACAAAGAGAATACCGTCAAACACTACTACAAAGAGTACAGAAAGAGTCTGACGTTGGTCTTGAATGGAGTTGCAACAAGTCAATACATACGCAGGATCAGTTTATTTGGTTGTTTCAGTCGACACAAGTGGGGACTGTGCCAAAGGGTAGAGCGCTGGCACGGTGCTGAGTGCACCGTGCTCTGAAACTTGCCGAGCTGATTTCGATTGCTGGCCAAAGCGAACATCACGGGGGGGGCGGAGTGATATCTGAACCAGTCCTGGGTGCTCCCTTCACTAACCACCACTGACCAGCATGGACTATGATAGGATGACCCCGCCACGACAATCTGGAGTGGATTGACAAAAGCTGCAAATCCAAAGCCAATCGCGGCGTTAAAACGACATCAACAAAACGACAACTGCAGCATCGCCATGTGGATCCTCTACGCTCCAGTGTGTCGTCCCCCCAACCCAAAGCACCCAAAATCCAAGACAGCGAAATAGATACCGGAACTCGCCAAACCATGTCACGGGAGCCGCCAGCTCCACCTCGTGCGCACGTGTGGGACTGAGGCTTAATTTGACGAGAGATGAAGGTGGTTAAGCGGTGGGCAAAGAAAGCAGAGGGGGGAGGGACAAGCGGGTCGCCAAGGCGCATGCGCGCACAATTCCACGCTGCTCGCTCGCGCTGCCGAGCGCACAAACGGACGCAACGATCCCCTCTGCTGGCGCCCCAGCAGCACCGCCTTCGCTAGCCCTCCGCCCCAAAGCCCCCGCACTCATCATTAAGCACAGCAAGTGACATGCAGAGTCAGTGGCAAGTGAAAAACGACACAAAAAACAAAAAGGGGTCGAATTAATGCGGCCGGTGGCCGTGAATTAACGAGCGAATTAAGGTCAATCGATTCATCGTGAGCGCGACGGAATCGTGAGCAAGGAGGCCCCCTCGCGGCGAGGCTCCTGCATTGTTACAAAAAAAGAAAACGGGCGACAGGAGTTAACAGTGGTGATTGCCAGAAGTCTGCGATTGCAAAAGGGGAAATCTGCGAGTGAACTTTTAATGGTAGCCGTCGAGCCTCACCTCGCTGTTCTGGTGGAGGTCGCTCCATGCCTGGTTGAGTGACGGCGATTTGCTCGTCGCTGCCTCGACGGGGGAGCTCGTGAACGACGCCTCGGCAATGGGGTTTGGCACGTCTGTGAACAGAGGCGGGAACGTCGGAACGTTAGGGTGGCCGGACTGGACCCCATCGTGCTTACGACAGCAGGGACACAGCCACAGTACAAATGTCGCGAGTCGGTGAGGGGGGCGGGGGGTGGTATCCTGCTTAGCGAATGGTTCCTGTGGTTATTGGGTCAGATTACAAATAACCCACATGTCTCGCTCCACGTGTTCGATTCATGTCCACAAGAAGCTCCCAGCGTGTGGAGTGAAATGTCGGACATCGTGCCAAACAACGTGCGGAACAACCCGAAAATACACTGGAGAAAAAGTTTCCCAACTTCTTTATATATTTCTCGATCACAAGGAAATAATGTTTTTAATAAACCTTGTAATATGGGGGACACAGGACATCTGGCCACATCATTTCTAGGACTCACTTTTAAAGAGGTAGGCAAAAGGGGGAGAGAGGGCGAGCGGGCGAGCCCAAGGGCGAGCAAGAGGGCGAGCGGGCGAGCGAGAGGGCAAGCAGGCGTACGTACGGGTGGCATCGTCGATGTCAATGAGCTTGGGCACGAGGCTCTCGGGGAGCTTCTCGGGCAGTTCGTATCCATTCTTGCGAGCCACGACGAGGTGGAAGGCAGCGCAGAACTCGTCCAGCGTCAGCGCCCCGTCCTGATCGAAGTCCGACAGCTCCCTGGGAGGGGCGGTGGAAACCGAAGGGGAGCGCAGGCAACCAGCAGAACGGTTGACTCTCGATGATCTGGCGTAATGGTGGCCCCCCGATAAAACAAACAACGGATAATATATGTGCACCTACGTATAATGGTGAAGATGCAGCACGGATAACACTGGTCAACACACTTTTTCTGGCATAAGGTATTCCAACGGTTTTAAGGTAATTTTGGGGTGCTGATTCCAAATCTGGCATCAGTTTTTGTCTATCACATCAGGTTTTTGAGATATCAAATATTGCATTTTCAATAAAAACTGCAGAAGAAAAATATTAAATAAATGTGGATATCTACATAAAATTATATTATAAACACACTATCCTAAAAATACAGCACCATATTTTAACACTAAAGCAGTCACTGACTCGCAACAACTTGCAATCATAAGTGACAGAGTTAATTTCTGGTAAAATCAATGAAAATGGGGTATGCCGATAGCATAAAAATGAGATGTGATAGAGCAAATCTGAAATCAGATTTGGAATCAGCACCCTGAAAGAAATTAGTCTAAAACAGCTGCAAAAGTCCAGGCCAGAAAAAAAAGTAGTTTTTTTGTTGCTAACAATCTGTTATTGTTGCTTCTTAATTAATGAATTTACTTGGTGAAACGTTTGCGGTCAAGTGGGCACCGAATCGCCACTCTTTGATGAGTGAGGAGCAGCCAATAATAGAAGTACCTCACGTGCTGGGAAAAAAGAAATTAGCTCGTAAGTACGGTTTAATCCGCGACATAGATAATCTGCCCCGGGCTGCCAGTCAGCGGCTGAAGTGAGCATCAAAGCAGCGGTGAGTACAGAGGCCATCACGGCCACATGTGATTTCACCGCGCCCATGGCAGTGCTTTCTTATTTCCGCAGCATTCCGTAGCTATTGCACAGCTGACAACTGCCAGAGTATCCGTGACAGTATTGCACCTACTGACTTTAGGTCTGGTCGCAAACGTGAAAATCTGCCCGCCTCCTTCCTGTATATGTACCCCACCCAACCACAACCGCGTCTTCCTGACTGTCTACGAAACTGTTTTTAAATCTTGGTTGCTGAGCAAAGGCATCAAAAACGGCACTGCTGAAGGCATAATAGACGAGACGTAGAGTGAGTGAGATGTGTGCAAACCTGGTGGCCAACTACAAGAAACTACTCACCTCTGTGATTGCCAACAAGGGTTTTGCCACCAAGTACTAAGTCATGTTTTGCAGAGGGGTCAAATACTTATTTCCCTCATTAGAATGCAAATCAATATATAACATTTTTGACATGCGTTTTTCTGGATTTTGTTGTTGTTATTCTATCTCTCACTGTTCAAATAAACCTACCATTAAAATTATAGACTGATCATTTCTTTGTCAGTGGGCAAACGTACAGAATCAGCAGGGGATCAAATACTTTTTTCCCTCACTGTAATGCATTCCTTGAATAGAGCAAGGTTATACGAACTTTGGAAAAAAAAAGAGAAAACGGAAGAGAAGCTGAAAGTGCAAAAGAGTGAAGTAAAGAAGCATAATGAGAAGTTACTGTGGCCTGCGGTGGGGTGATTGAACAGTGTGGACGAGACAAAGCAGTCAGTCTAGTAGACCAAATCCCCCAGCATGGATGGAGCAATGAAGAGAAACATGAAGGTTAACTCCATCATTGTGCATTTGTGCAATAACAATAACACGCATTGTTTGCAATTAGAAAGTAACTACATTTTACTGCGTCTCAAAAAACACTAACAAGGATTCATACTCTTAGGTTTTTTCGGTAAAGTCAAGTAGGAAAAAATAATAATAATATATGAAAATAACTAAATTACATTGATTTAATTTAGTTATTTTCATATATAATTATTTTACTTTATTATTATTATTTTTACCTACGTGACTTTACCGAAAAAGCCTAAAAGTATGAATCCTTGCAGTCACGAAAGCTTCAAATCTAACACTAACAAGGATACAAGCACATTGCAATCATTTTAAGGGATACTTTCTAAAGCGTGTGCACCATTTTGATAGTGAAGAAACAACGTGTCATCCTCAGATTGAGTTAAGCGCTCAACAGCTTAGACAAAACGTAATGTCTTTCCACGTTTGTTAAGGTGTGGTTATGTAATGATTGCTACTTAATTCGGCGTGTGAGTGGTTTACACCGAGAATTGCCAGGAAATGTTGTAACAGCTTGGCACATCGTTCTCCAGCATTGTGAAAGGGAAAAGTGCAAAGCAGGAGAGACACTCGGTGCTTTATCAAGGACAACATTTACTCACCATATGTGAGAGAGCTCCACTATAGGCAGTTTGGATTTAGTGAAGAACTCTTTGGCACCAGAGCCTACAAATGCAGCAATAAATCCATCAACATTATTAAAGCACGTCATGAGCAATAGTACTTGTTGACATGCACTTCCAATGTGAACAAAAATCATGGAACGCAAACCCTTCTAGTCCCAATACGTTTCCATTTTTAACATCAAATAAGGATCTTCGTCACATTACACATCATGGACAAAAGAAAAGTATAAATACTGTATATACGTCAATCCAGGAAGGTCTCACTGTGCCCTAAAACCTTTTAGCAGGCTACTGGATGGGACACAAAAGTACAAACATGTGGGGCTAGTAGACAATGACACATGGGTATTGACAACACACATACAGACACGTGGGTACTTACAGAGATACAGACATGTGGGTCCACATTACTATTATTACCATCATCATCACAGCTGTAGGTGAAGGTGGCAGCCGTACCGGGAATGAGCCCGCCAAGATCGGGCTGGATCGTCTTGAATTGGTTGATGTAGTAGTCGCGTTGTTCCTCTGTGATTCGCCACGGGTCCTCGCTGTAGCTGGCGCTGCGCTGCAGCTCCTTGCCGCTGCCGCCACTGCTGCCACCACCGCTGCCACTGCCGCCGCCGCTGCCACCACCGCCACCACCGGCCACCGACGCGCGCGATACCGACCCGGTCGCAGTGTGATCCTTCACGTGACACGCGTGAAGACACGGGGGGAAATCATGGGGTGTGGGCGCCGTGGTGGCAAGATGTTAACTACCTCGCCTGGTATGAAGGAGGTTGTGGACTCGACCCTGTGGTCAGAAAAATATTTAAAGCCCCTCACCCCTGTAGTAATAGCAGTACTTTAACCCTGCACCCAGTGTGGGTCATTCTACTTCTCTTATAGCTGTAATTATGTTGGAAGTTTGGCTATTACTCTTGTGGCGAGATGTTAACTACCTCGCCTGGTATATAGGTCATGGGTTTGATCCCGACCCTGATGCCTGTATATTTGAAGTTTGTATATTCTCCCTGTGGTCGCGTGGATTATCTCTGGGTTCTCCAGTTTTTCTCTACACATTTAGAAACATGAATTTAGAGTATTGGCTGCTAGAAATTTCCACATGATAAGCCACTTCATTGAGCTATCATTTGTGGTCTGGTCGCTTCTGAAAAAGAGCTATATAGCTCAGTGGGCCTAACCTGGTAAAATTTTAATAGTTAGTTTGTGTTGAATGTGTGGGGTATTAACCGAAGTTGATAAGCTGTGTTTGATGTTTACCGGGAGTAGACATCTCTCAATTGTGACATCATATGTCAAGGTATGGATTGACCACCCCCTCTCTCTCTCGAGATGGGATTGTCATGGAGGTCACAAATTCATTATATGACTCTACCATCTCATTTGTATTGTTGTTTGTTTTCTGTATCATTTGTCCTGTTTTGTATACTCTATAATAATAGCATGTCATTTGCTTACATTACAATTAAATTTCACAATTTTTTTACAGTCTCGTTAATATTGTTAAGGATTTGTTTTCTCCTTTTCATCATGTTTTTTATGAGTCATAAGCATTAAAGCTCCAGTAGCATATTGCTTGCCTTTTATTTTATTTATAGTAAATGCGATATTATCAAGTGCACAATTTGATGCATGCAATGTGAGCGAAGGCATCGATTTTAATTAATGAATCAATGCAATCGTTGTAGGCCAAAGTATTACCAGGTGGAATGTAACGCATGATTTGCGGTCAACAATGTATTCTGACAAGACAGTATCCTTAACATTAATTCAGACCCGACACTTATCGATTGGTTTTTCAAGCTGCCACATACACTAATCATATATATTCAACTAATTCGCACTAAAAAATATCTGTTAATCATAGATAATACTTAGCACAAACTGAAGTTGCTATTAAACACAAGTACATTTTTCAAGTTTTTGTTAAGCCGGAGAGCAGGATTAAGCCAAACCAAGTGACCAAATATCATATTATACATTTTCTTTTATGCAGTCATTGGTGATCGGAGACGATCCTGAAACAGAAGATCTGTCGTGCTGGATACAACCAAATTTGTCAATGTGATTTGTAACCTTGACCCTTACCCATGTATCGATTGTTCAATGTTAATGTGCCATTTTGTCTTGGTGTGGTCTGGGACTGTTTTTGTTGTTGTTTTGCCCAATTTCGTTTATTGTTCACGACTTGCTTGCCTTATCTCTATTTTGCACTCCTATCGGTTGTTTTGTATTGTTTGTTGTTGTTACTTGCCGACCCGACCCTACTCGACATCTGTGAAATAGAGCTTCATAGCTCACCGGATTCTTCCAGGATAAATCAATATTCTGATTTTGACCCTGATCACCTCGCTAGACCTAAGAACCTGGCTCAATAGTGAAAGACAGCTCTGAGTTGAGCCCAGGACCACAGCAGTGCTGACTCAGTGCTCCAATGATGGAATCATCCACCCTTAACCACACAGCCACATCAACACCCATTAAATTAGAAGCCTGTTTAAACATATTTTTGGTGTGGAATCTTGTTAATGTATTCGTCAAAACCTTTACCATCATCATTATTATCATCATCGTCATCATTTATACCACACCTCCCATGGAATACATCGCCAAGTGCCAAAACAGTATTTGAGATAATTAAGCCTGGTTGGGACTTCACTCAGCCCATCATATCTCAGGGGGTCAATAAAATTAATTCCACTGTGGGAAAGTCAACAGTGGTTGTCCTATGGATAGACTCACCCTTGCCATAGAAATAAGGAATTTTCATCACTGGCACAGGGTTGCCAACAGGAGATGAACACAGCCTCAAAGCTCATTTGAGCTAGAAATCGCTTTGATTTGGCTGGCATGCTGCCAAATGCGAACTAAAGTTCCCACTGGTTCTGACATTCGCCGTGCAGCTGTGGGTACTGGCACGACGTGAAGGGGAAGAGAACTCTACCTGCGAGGCCACAAAGTGCGTGGGGGCGGTGGGAGTGGCTGACACGGCCGCCCCCCCTTCCGGCATCGTCGTAGCGCTGTCAGTAAAGCTGACCCAGTTCTCCTGCTGCGGGGGCGTGGAGCCTACCGGCCAAGAGGCACCCTCCGCTCCTGCAAAGACAAAGATCCTCCCATGTAGCCTTAACAGACTGTTGGGGCGAATTGCTGTTAGCGAGTTGCACCTATAATGGACGGCACAGCATACGAGGGGATGGGTGGCCAGCACCACGCCCTGTCATCTTTGTCTCCCGAATGGCATATGGTTACACACTGTGTCAGGTACTCATTCGAGACTGAGTCAACCGAGCGGAGGCCCAGGACCGGTTCAGATAACCATCACTGGTGTGGCCGTGGGCTAGAATCGAACTCGGGTTGCCAAGTTCGTAGCGCAGCGGCTAACCGCTACAGTATCGCTCTGCCCCTTCAAAAAAAGCCCCCCCGTATAGCCTTAACAGACTGTTGGGGCAAGTGCTGTGAGCGAGCACCAATGAAGGCCGGCACGGTACACGAGGGGGTGAGGTGCGTGACCAACACCACGCTCGGCCGCCTTTGTCTCCCTAGTGGTGATGTTTACTACACACCGCCCCTGCACGCGCACACACACAGAGTGGTGTGCAGTACAGCATGACAATTACTGGCATAATTGTGCAAAGTTTCAGTGCCACTGCCAGTTGAAGATGGCAACCTTCACGTGGTTAACCTGTTCAGTGTCCCAAAAAACGACACAACACCACCAACGAGGTCATCACTGCACATCTTTCGATGGAGGAATAGAAAGATCTACAATCAGCATCAATGGACGCTGTCACACGGCTAAATAACCTAGATTTACGACCATTGCTATTCAAACACAGCCACTCAAGAAGAAGCGTCACTGAATGTGTTAGTGATTATTTATTATCACACACAAAATGGGAGTTATGGACATATAAAAAAACAAGATTTTCACGCAAATGAGGCACAAAGACTCAGTGACGCTCTCCTAAATAAACAAACAAGAGTATTCAAATGTCCCACGGTGGCAGTTACAGTGAGGCATACACCACAGGAAACCGAGAACAAAGATGTGTATTCAGACACAGGCGGGTATAAATTCGAACTATCTGTTTATACATTAAATTGTAAAAAAAAAACATTAATGTCCATTTGTATTTGCACATCTAAGGCTGGTTTGCCGCACATGACAGTCATATCATCAAGACAAGATTTAAAATCTTACTCTTATATGGGTTAAAGATTTGGCCCCAAAACAATAGAGAGCATATCCTATATATACACACCTAGGCTGCAAGCCCCCAGGCTGTCCAACACAGGTATATCGCTTCAATAATTAGAACCCAAAAAAACTTTCATGTGACCGAGGTATGGTGTTAGTGAGCACAGAATGGGTACATTATGTTATAACCTATGGCAGCCGTACCAACGTGATATCAAAAAATTTGTGACTTGATATACGACATTTCGTGTCTCTTTTCGTATTAAAAAAGCTTCAAACTCATGTCAAAACGTGGTACACGCAGCCTAGGTGACGCAACTACAAGGACTGTTGTTTGCGAGCGGTGTCTTTTTATCGTAAAATAATTATAAGAGGTAGCCAGGTGGCTCGGACGGACAGAACTCTCAAAGCACTTGAGCTGGCATTGCTGAGAGGCCTTGGTTAGAATCTGGCTAAATCAGGTTTTCATTTGGAGTGGGTCGATAGTTTCAGCCGGGTCACCAACAAAAACACAACCATAAAATAGATTAGATTTTTCACTTAATTTCATAAATTCCGGCTTTGAGATTCAGACAATTAACAAAAATTAATTGTGCTATTGCTATGCAAAACCCTTTGCAGGATATATAAAAGCTGCGCCCTTCGCGTGGACAAACAGCAGGGCTGCCAGAATTAGGAAAAAAAGAGCCCTAAAGAGCAAATTTGTCTGGTTTTACACAAGAGAGTTCCCAAACAACAATACAATTTTATATTGGATATATTCTATACGAGAGTTCTTGCGCCCCTCTACAGATGTATGCACAGAGTTTGATGCGTGAATACTTTCAACCTTAGTTGGAAAAAATATCACGCAAGCATAATAATTCATAATAAACGTTTTTGGGTTAGATCGCATTATTTATAAATGTGTCGTAACCCTCCACCACCCGACATGGCCAATCAGCAAAAAAGTGTCACGTTGACAAAAGACAAATAGTTCACTACTTTAGCCCACCGGTGTGTTGAAGAGTGAAACCACAACATTTACAATTTTTGAGTATGACGTTTCGCTGGTAATTACATCCAGCATCATCTGACAATTCGCCATAACGGTGAGGTATTGGTCGCGAAAGCCTACGTGTTAAAATCACGTAAGCAGTTCATCTCATAGAGTCCCTGGCACGTAATAAAATGCTACACAGTGGCAGTGGGGGTCGCAAAATGCCCATTTATTACTAATAAACCCCAATGATCCGATCGAAATTAGGGATTTCAATCCGATAATTGGGGGGGGCACATGCCACCCCACCCCCCCCACTGGCTCCGCCAGTGTATGTAAACATCTATAAAACGTGAGTCACACCATACACAAATATGTTCTTGGACAAACAAAGAGCAAACCGCGGGAGAGTGCTCTTTACAAAATGTAAGACCAAGAACACATGACTGCGTGTGAAAATGTAAGATTTGCGAACGTCTACAAAAAACCACAATCATACCCATATACAAATCCTGCACCGACTGCCATTGGCCCATTGATCAGAGCGGATAAGTGACTGTACAGGACGAGGTGTTAACTGCCTCACCTGGTATGCAGGAGGTCGTGGGTTCGATCCCGACCCTCACGCCTGCATGCACTCCCCGTGGTCGTGTGGATTTTTCTCCGGGTCCTCCGGTTTTTCCCTCCAAATTTAGAATCAACGTGCGTTTAGAGTATTTGGCCGCTATAAATGTCCACGTGACAAGCCATTTCGCTGAGCTCACTTCCGCAAAAAAGCTATTTAGCTCAGTGGGCCTTACTGGTGAAATAAAAAATATTATTTAAAAAATATATATTATTTGTTATTAACTTTATTTTTTTGTTATTATTTTTTCTATCTACGTGACTTTACCGAAAGACACAAAGAATATGAATTTTTTTAAATAGTTCAGCTTTTAAGTTCAGTCGAGATTAAAACGCACTGCACCAGCTCACCTGGTTGTCTCTCGGCCACGTACGGGGCCCAGGCAGGGCCTCTGTCGCCGCTCGGGTGCCGCTGGCCGGAGCGCCACGCCACGGGCGATGCCGGCGGGGAGTGGTGCGGTGACACCACGGGCGACGGCGTCTCTTGCGGAGGAGACTTGGACACGGACTGGTCGAGTTGGGCGACCACAAGGGAACGCGGCGAATCGATTAGTCGGCAGTAGAAAAACAAACCCTTCCTGTTGCTTATTCTTAGGTTTTTTCGGTAAAGTCACGTAGGTAAAAAATTAATAAAAGTAAAATAAAAGACTTTTACTTCTATTAATAAAAATTTTTTTACCTACTTGACTTTACTGAAAAAACCTAAGAATATGAATCCTTGCAGTCACGAAAGCTTCAAATCTAGAACCTTCCTGTTGCTACGCAGGTTTTTCACCGTTTAACTGTATATCCAATTTGTTTTTGGGTTGAACTGGCCGATATAAATTTACACATTTGTGATAGCCAGATCGCTTCTGAAAAAGAGCTATATAGCTCAGTGGGCCTTACCTGGTAAAACAAAAATAGTTTAGATTCAGTTAAGAACTGAATGTTGCTCAGCATGTCCAACGTTTCGCAGGAGAGAGCATTGGATTCCTTCCAACAGTTTATTTTCTCAAGCTCCAATAACCTCGCTCCATCTAAGAAACGTTTAAAAATGTATCTATGACACCTTCAGCAATGCTTGTTGTTGGTGGCTGCCTGGTATTTTTGGCGCTTGCGCCTGTGGTTCAGCAACCATGCTAAAAAAATATAACAAAAGACACCACGTGCCGGCACAATCAGCTGCCCCTCTCGTACCTGCTGATCCAGAGAGGGCATCCTGGCCGGCGTGCCGGTACCCGGCGGGTCCTGCGGCTGTGACGGCGCCAGCTTCTTGAGGTGGGCGCGTGCCGGCGGCGGTGGGATGACCCGCGAGTAGCTGCTGCCACCCGGGGTCACGGGGCCGCCCTCGTGTTGCTCTGGAGCGTGGTGCGACGGCGTCACGTGCCGGGACGACTCGGACTGCTCGCTCTTGCCCACCACGAAGCGGGGGAGGTCACGCACTGCGTGGGGGAGAAATAATAACAAATTCAGACATTTAAAGAATACGCCAGAATGTCAAAACATCTCTAAGCGCGCTGCATAGCGGCGAGGTAACACCAGGTGAGTTTTAGGCCAAGTTTGATTTTTGATGACATGGTCTTTTAGTTCCTTCATCGGCAGTGCGTTCCAGGTGATGAGTCCAGCGACTGAGAAATCACGTGGTCTTTGCAAAATGTTTGCCTCGGGTGGTACGAATAGTTCTCTGTGCTCAGCGGACCGAAGATGTCACCGGTGTTAAAAGAGATGGAGTACATGGAGTCGCCGTGCTGCAACCAGACCTCAGAGGCAGAGGACTTTATTTCCCACATGTACTGAGAATTGAGTGGCCTCTTCTGGCCCAGTATTAGTCCAGAAAATGCACCGGGTGCCTGCGTCCATGTCTCTATGGTAGAGTTCAGTTCAATTATCGCTAATTAACCAAGCAAAGAGGTGGAGTGATGGTGTAATGATTTGCACAGTGTGTTTCTGCACAAAGAAGAGTGGGGCAGTGTTTAATTCCTATGGCAAGGACCAGTCTCTCTGCAAGGCGGCCACTCACAATATAGTATTAATATTATTACCAATAAAAAAAAATATGGGCTGATTTAAGCCCCCACCAGGAATTCAACTTATGACATTTCAATTGTGAGTATTGTGCTCTACCATAGCTCCATCTGCAAATGATCATGCATGCATGGCACACATAACATGGATCAGACATTAATAAGACCAGTATTGACATACGGGACTGGATGGACTAGAAACCATGGAGGAGGAAATGTTGTGCACAACAGAAATAAGGAGGTGAGCTGTATCTCAGCGATCACAAGACTGCAACGGGTCAGAAATGAAGACATGACTTAGAAGGCAAGAGTGGTACACCTTCTCTGACAAGCTGAAAGAAAGTTGACTCAGACGGCCGGTGACAAGTCGTAAGAAGTGAGGAAACTCACACCGGAAGAAGAAAAGGTGATGAACATGGAAGCGGCAGGGCAGAGAACGAAAGGCAGGCCGAGAGAGAGAGAGAGGTGGTGCAAAATGGGAAACCAGGATATGAAGGAATGTGCAGCGGATGTGGAGGGTGAAGGCCCAGGACAGGAACGAGTGAAGATATAAAACGAGGAAGGCAAGACGTGACACAAGTAGGAAATAAGCCAGGAAGGCAATAAAAAAAACTAAAATGCACGTGCGTATACACGTGTAAATATTAAACTATTTAAAT
Organism: Lampetra fluviatilis; assembly: GCF_964198595.1. Taxonomy (NCBI): domain Eukaryota; kingdom Metazoa; phylum Chordata; class Hyperoartia; order Petromyzontiformes; family Petromyzontidae; genus Lampetra; species Lampetra fluviatilis. The sequence goes on from NC_136324.1 coordinate 2,831,385, forward strand.
ATATATTAATTAAGTCACCGCAGTGTCCAACACAAGTCCTGTGAGATGTACCTGTACTGAGGCTCTCCAGACGCATCGGCAGCCCAGCCTGGGCCACGGCTATGAGCTTGAGCGCAATGTAGAATTGGCTGCGGCCAAAATAGCCGAGTCGTTTCGCACCACACATCTCTGTGATCTGTGGCAGAGTGGAGGGGGGGGCAAGAGTTGAACAATAGTCCATCGAGCTCCAACATACCTGGCATTAATAAATAACGTGTAGCCATTCATTAAAGGCAGCAATGCATCTTGTTAAATTTTAACTTCAAATAAATACAGTTTATGGCAAAAGTATACCTTTTATTTTACAATGTGTACACAAATTATATTTAACTCTATGTATGGGTATGTATATATGTTTAACTTCTTTCGCACCGTACGTAGCCAACTGTGCTAATCGGAGGTGTGGGGGAAGGACAACTAAACACAAGATTACCAAACTAAACACAACATTATTCAGATTAGATAGCTCAATCAGCAGAGCAATCAGGCCACCAGCCATGAGGTTCTGAGATCAGATCACAGCCATGGTCCACTTAGCTGTACCATCACTTAAGTGTCAGCAAATTATGTAACCTTGGTTCTTTATGACACACATACAGAGCAGTAATGATACAACAAAATCATGCCCTTCATTCATCAATAGTGTATTTAAGTCTTCGATTCAGGAGGGTCCTGCATTGGGATGTTTGGCCAATCCCATTCATGAGTGTTTGGCATGTGGCAAGAAACCAGAGAAACCCTAACCCTACCAAGAAAGCCACTGAATACCAAACATACAAGGGGATAACACTCAAAGATCACACAGATTTCTATACATTTTTTAAGCATTGCTTTAATGCCACCTCTAGGCCACCTCATAGCTGAAGCCTTCAACACTTGGTGTTCGCAGGCAGTCTCCCATCCAAGGAATAACCATCCTCAACCAAACTAAGCTTCCGAGATCTGACGAGATCGGTTGCATCGAGGGTGACGGGGTAAATGTTTAATGCTTTGTTGTGGGCACTTCCAAAATTTCGATTTGGGTAATCATTATTATTAATCTTCAAGAGTGCTGTTTTACTTGGAGATGGCGTGGCAACCGATTGTGGCTTTAATTCAGATAGAAATAATTATTCACCATTTCCTAATAATGGATAAACGCTCAAATACCAGTGTTGAACATAGTGAGCCGAAACAACTGCCATCCACACTGATATGGTAATGGTGCATTCGGTTATGCAATAGGTATTAAGCAATTAAATCATTACATAAATAATCCATATATAAAAACTACAAATAATTGACTTTCAAAATGACACCCCACAGGTTTTCTTCGGATGCCGGGGAAATTCTGACTGAGGTTGCATAATTTGTGGAACTGCCATTGCAATGTGATTGCATAAATGGTGTAACACGTTAAAACAAGTAGCAGCGCTGTATGAGACACCGCAAACGTGAGATGGGTTTGATGGCCGCTTTATAAACCGGAAGGAAGAGTTTTGTAGTCAATTTATCTTCAACTAGGACACATCCTCAATCATACTTATGCCTTCTACTTTCCCGAGACACTGAAAAACAATTAACAAACTGCATCGACTTTGGAAACCCCCCCCCCATAATTAGCAATTCAACGTGTCAGCACAGCGATTTCAACGTCGGCGCACTTAACATAGGGGATGAGCCAAGCGGGTTGGTTGGTACCACATGGGGTGGCAAATGCTTCTCGTGTCCACCATGGGTAGTAATCCACCATGGGCAGTTGCCACGATAGGCAGAGTGCTTAGCAGATATACGTTCTGTTTCATATAACTCACACTTTCTCATTAATTTTCTATTCCGTGGATGCTTCATATTAAATTAGTTCCCCCCCCCCCCCCATTAAGATGCTCTCAATCCAACATACTATGATCCAACATACCATTTAATGAAAATGTTCTCATTAAAACCAATCACGGTGGCGTAGCTATCATGCGCATTTGTGATCGCAAGGTACAGTATAATGCTTCAATAAAACCTTTTGTTCGCATTGGCCACCCTAGGCGGGATACAGATAAGCCATTTTGAGGCCAATGGCTCAGAAGCACCAACAGGAAATCCATGTCAGTTGTGGCAGATTGCGTGGGAACAGTCAGTCATTCAACGAACCGTACTGAGCCTGGACAGACGGGAGGAGGGTGGTGGTGGGGGGGCACGGTGCTAGTTTTTGCCATGTACACATGGCAAGTTAAATTTGGACCAAGAATGCCAACCAAAACAAAACTCGATCGAAGATTTACTAAAGCTAGGTCACCAAAGAGCCACAAATGGGGACAACACACAAACACGCGCGCACGCGGCAGCATCAGTAAACTGATATCACTTAGGTTAATAGCACTCGCTTGCAACGTAGAGAAAAAAAAATACGACCTGGATTCAAGCAGTTACGAGAAAATCACCTCCACTTATGGTGGTGCGCTGTTGAAACCCCCAAGAGAATATTAAGTGCAGCTAGCACACTTAAAAGACAGCTGATGTAGTAATGCCAGTCAATAACAAGAAACAAGTAAGGCATTGTAGTCCTGTCGGCTCGGTCTCCCTCCTCTCTGTGTGAGAAATGAGCTTTCTGCATCGCTCAACAACGAGGCGTCCTGTCGAGAAAAATTCAATGTACGAAAATTGCATTCGCTCAAAAGTTGCCAAAAGAAAAAGGGGAACATATATAGAGCAGTAAATACGACCAGTGCTGTTATATGGTGAAGGGACTTGAGCACAAAGAAAGAAAAATTCTAGAAAGGAGAGATGATAATTCTAAGGTGCATGTTGGTTAATACCTCTATGGGAAAGGAGGAATGGAAGCGTTTAAGCATCAGCAGGGGCTACTTATATGCTCGAAAAGGTTAAGAGAGGAGTGACCGAGATGGTTTGAGCATGTGTTGAGAAAAGATCAAGAAGATGCAATTAGGACGATGGAGATTAGAGAGCCATATAATCAAACAGAGACCCATAGCCTCACACAAACCCAAAGACTTACACAGAGACCCACGAACGAGAAGAACTATGTAGATGCCACCGGTGCCGGGTGGGAGACCCCGAGGGTGAGAGTGAAGTATGTCGTGGAACGAGACACGAGTGTGGTGGATGTGACCAGAGCATAGGCGCAGTATAGAAGCACATGAAGAAAGAAAATCCGAGCAGCCGATCCCTTGTAGCAATGGGACTTGCGGCTTCGAAGAAGATTGTGAGCGTCAAAAGCGTGGCCTTCTGAGCGCCATAACCTGAGGGCAGTTATTTAATAGCCATTGTTGTAAAACTGGTTGTTGTAAAACTGGTTGTTGCAGTCCCGTGTGTGTCTGCGGGCAGGTCTGAAATAGATTTTAAAAACACTTGAAAAGTAGAATTTTTTTTCTCCATTAAGTTGAAAGGTATAAATAGATGCTTTAACCACATGCGCTCTTCCAGCATACATTATCGATCACGCATGGGTACAGGGAAGTTAAAAAGGCCTTTCTGACGAAACACAACAAATATGTGCAGAATCACTCACTGTATTTCCTGCTGGTTAGTTTTTTAATGGTCAATGGGGGCTTATTGCTTGGACAAATGTTTATTAATGTGTTTTAAACATACCTTATACACCATTTAAAATTAATCTCGCTGGAATGTTAAGTTCAACTTCAAACTTTATCCTGCTTAATTATTATTTATTGGTTAATGATTTGTACTTTTTTTCCACGATTCTTAATATTTGGACCCAGCATACTGTTTCATCACGAGTGTGCCGGATTGCTTTCGTGACCCAGATCTCCTTTATAATGTGTTTTTTATGTTGTTCTCAATGGGCTCTTAACTTACAGCCCGTTGGAAATCCACGACGAGACAAAGGCCTTCGTCGCAACGTGTCGGTCATGGGAGTTGCTTGACGATGCTTCACGCTGGATCAGTGCGGGTTAGTGAAGAGTGTCCACAGGATTGGATTAGATATCGCTCGCTACGAATGTTACCCATGGCTGGGAATCAACATAAGTTCACCAGGTTCATACCACTGGGCTAGAAAAACTATGCCACTGCTCCACCTCTTGATGGGCTCTCACCTGGTTATAAATAAATCCACCAGCTAGTCGATCAGCAGCTCGTGTGGTGGTGGGGTTCAGTGGGGGATAATCTCACCTCCTTCCAAGTCATCTGGGCCAGCGAGTCATGGAAGAGTCAACCAAAAACATAATCTCGAGCTCTCGAGAGCTCCTTTTGAGAAGAGGCTCTTTCACCAGCAGCGGCGTGTGAGCAAGCCATTGCAGGGATGCACCTATACCTTTCATTATACAATAATTCCATAAAGATTTCAGTCAATTCAGAAGACGTTTTGCTCCGTGACATTCTCAGAATTGTCAACAGACTGTTGGGGCACGTGCTGTTAAGCGAGCACATACGAAGGCCGGCAGAGTGCATGAGGGGGTGGGGGTAGCAAACACCACGCCCGACCGCCTTTGTCTCCCGAGTGGCGATTTTTACAGGTACTCATTTGAGGCAGAGTCGACCTAGGGGAGGCCCAGAACCGGCTCAGATATTCGTCACTGGTGTTGGCCACGAGCGGGAATCGAACACGAGTCGCTGGGTTCTGAGCACAGCAAGCTAAGCGCTACACGCACGCTGCAGTTGTACCTCCCAAAGGAGGGAGACTTAAAACATGACAAGAGCGTTTTTGGTTTCGGAGAACTCGTACGTCAATACAAAGTGACAGCTCTCAGCCAGGGAAGGAAGACGGCCATTTCCTATGGTCGGCCAGGGTTTTCCACTGCAACAGAGCGCAAGGTGACGGCTGTCCCACACAACACATGTAGGATAGGGCATGTCCAAATTGGTCACGCGTCGGCCTCCAGCAGCATTAATTTAGACGGTATTTTAATTTTATTTGTTTTAGTCCGAGTCTCAGTCTGGTATAGGGGTGGGCAACCTGGGACTGCAGAGTCGCATGCGGCTCTTTAAGGACTGCTTCGTGACGTCGTTTATCAAGGACCACCATCTCGTATTCGCATCTGTAGAAATTTTTAGGTTTTTACCGAATTCGAAAAAAAAATTCTCTTTTTGTTATTTTGGTTGCAGACCCTTGGGTCGAGTAGATGACAATCTGTGGAATCCAGACAAGTCTTCGTCTGGATTTCACCGAGTTCTCTTATTCTGGTTGACGAATACAGTTCAACATTTAGTTTGTTCTTAGTTAGTAAATGCTGGTGAGAGGCGATTGCAATTTAACCGCACATCGATATTATCAGGTCAGCCAATCAGTTCATGTGTTGTTAACCCACCACCAACCAACACATCGAATTAGTAAGGTTTGTCACGTAAAACAATCATTAAGTAATACACAATACATATCACATTTCCGTATAGAGGAATCACATACTAATTAACCGATTACTAATCTATTATATAAGTACCCCCCCACCTCGAAACCTGATGGGATTCAATGTTGACGTCGTCCTGCACGATTTAAGACTGGAAGCAGGTGGATGGCTTCACTATTCTGGAAAATCACCCGAAGATGCTGGATGTAATTACCAGCGAAACGTCGTACTCAAATTCTAAATGTTGTGGATTCACTCTTCAAACACACCGGTGGGCTGAATAAGTAACTAATAGGCATTTTGTTAACGTGACACATTTTTTACTGATTGGCCGTGTCGGGTGGTGGAGGGTTGCGACACATTTATACTTCCACGATCTAACCCAAAAGCCTTTATTATTAATAATACTGGTCGCGAAAGCCTACGTGTTAAACGGAAAACAAAACGTGCAAATTAGTTACTACATCAGCATAGCAATGTGTTGGAGAGTAAACTCAGAACAAATTTAACCCAAAACAAACCTTTATTATGCATATTGGTCGCGAAAGCCTACGTCTTAAACTAACTCAGTCAATGTTTATAATATACATACATAGCCAATTACCATTTGGGGTCTTCTTCATTGCATTGCTGTCCCTAATAACGTTACAAAATATGATTAGTCTATGTCTTCATTCAAGACTAGTTCATTTCGCCCCTCCCTAGTCGGTCACGCTTTCATCTCTGGTTGGAAGTTATAGCCATGGCGAAAAGAAAAAAAACCCCACATAATTGACAAATATATTAATCACCAACCTCGTAAAAAAATGCAGACCTCCAGATTAATTTGTAACCGGTCCCAATTGGTTCCCCTGCAAAGGCCCCTTGGTGGGAAATAACGGCGACATTTCATTTCCACGTTATCAACCCAACTTGTTGGGAAGCGGAGGGGTTTGAAGATTAGCCCGCTTTGCTGTTGTACACTGGCCTCCCTTTCTCCCATCAGTTTTGATGCAAGCGGACAGCTGTGGCAGTGAGAATGGTGCAGAGCTGTAATGCAGAACGGGCACGCTACATCGTGAGCAACTGTAAAAAAAAAGAATAGCACTTTCTGCTTTTGTGCAATGCACTCGGCATTTAAATGAAGGCCATCACCCACACAGCCTTTATCCCTGCTGAGGACAAGCGTACAACTCGCTCTTCTTATTCTAAGTATGTATTCGCTCAAGGACACACACAAATCTTCCTGCTCACTCAGTCTTGGTCCCCCTCCCCAACTCTGCCTCACCGACACAGACCGTGGTGACGTTGGGATCCTCTTACCTGGCATCTCTTGATACGTGGCCGGCCGAGGCGGATAACGCTTTCAAATCACCGCGCTAAGCGGTATTTGCTCTTATCCTTTTACCTGGTGCACAGTGTGGGGCGTTTGTGTACAGTTGCCGAGCACAACTGCCTCCTAAGCAGAGGTCGCAAACGGGTTTTGATTCCTTATCCGTACCCGGCCGCACCAGGGTCGCAAATGGGTACCCGTACCCGGCCGGGTACGGGTACCCGTTCCCTACCCGTACCCGTACCCTACACGAAATGAGTGACAAACGGTTACTCACCAGTGACTCACGGCCTACCCGTACCCGGCCCCACCAGGGTCGCAAACGGCTACCCGTACCCGTACCCGGCCGGGTACGGGTTGCCGGGTATCGGGTAGGGTACGGGTAGCCGGTTACCCGGTTGCGACCTCTGCTCCTAAGACCACGGCCTGGGAATGACTTCACTGGGCTGGGAGAGACACGTCTCGGGTTATCCTGCAGCGAGCAAACAGTTGATCATTCAATAGTGATGACGGTACTGTGATTGTATATAAATAATAACACAGTACCACAATGCATTTGAAATGTAAATATTGAAGTCACACATCACCATCAGAGGACAACCCAATCAATTTGTATTCTTGCCGAGGGACCTTTTGCAAATAGACAACCCTTTTCCTTCGCAAAGATGGAAGGTTTGTTAAAATGAATTTGGCATAGTGACTTATGAAGGCTTTAACTTACAAGAGAGGCCAATCACTTGGTTTAATGATGACAGGGGCCGTATATTTAAAGTGTTCACATGAAATATAAAGGATTTTAAAAACTTTAGGCTAACCCAGCCCTCTGAGTAAAATCAATTAACCCTCAGGCTATAATTTTTCAATTGGAAAATTTGGGTTGTCAGATTTTTCTAGTTATAAGCATACTCGACTATATACTTCTGCTAATTCACAACTTTCTACACCATCTAGAGCATCAATATAATTTACATCATTCACTCAATCACCATCATCTGAATATTGAAGATTTTTATATCGCTCGACAAATTCTAACAAAAAAATTACGATCGAGCAATTTGGCAATAGCTGATGTGCAAAGACAATGTAAAATTGTACAAACCAATTTAAATACGTTTTAACTAAGCATGCAAAACATAACCAATTGAAGATACTGCACGGCTTCACCCATATTTCGTCGAGTTCGTGATGTATAAATATATAGTGGAACAGAGACAGCTACAGAGATAAAGATAGAGCTGGGGAGATACAGGATAGGCTGCATTGCTCAGATAGTGATAGATATAGCAAGTCAGAACAGCTGTCTTCCTCAGCCATCCCTGGGCCGTGCAGATGCATGTGCAAGTCGGGCAGAGGTGGCGACACTGACCACTGGACTTGCATAAAAAACGATGTAACACTGTAGAATTCAGAGTGGAGCAGTGGTATAGTGGTGAGCACGCTACGCTATGAACCCAGCGACCCAAGATCAATTTCTTGCCGCGGATGACATTGTCTCGTGGCTTCCAAACCCCGCACTGAACAGAGTTAAAAAAATATATGAAAGACCAACATAGCGCAGGGGACCTTCTTTCATTGGTGGATTGGTAATGGCTGGAATATAAACAATTGTATCATTCAGATCTTTAAAATACACTCAATGTATCCGCGACATATAAGACAGTGAATGAAATGTAGAAAGATACGCGGAAAGTATATTTAAAAATGTGGAATGTGGGGCAGTAATTGACCATAGTTTTACATTGCCTCACTAGATTATGTAGTTAAGCAGCAGTCTACATCTGCATGCATAATAGAGGCTGTACCTCTCATATAGTGTAAATAATGTCTATCTTCTATCCACATTCACACTCATATCGGCAGATCCAAAAACCCACTATCAATCCAGGTAGTCTTGTCGAACCCATTGTCAATGTAGACAGCCGTGTAGGTAGACAAGCAGCTCTGCATTTGTAATTTGAAAATGTATGTTTAATTGAATGACTCGGTGGCCCATTGGTTGGTCGTGCAATTGTCTCAATGAGTATGGCTTAAATACACTATATAAATAAACGTATGTATACCATGACTATATGTCGTACTGACGGGTTGTGTGCTGACATGAAAGGTCCCACAAGACAGTTCACAAAGACAGGCAAATGTACATCAGTGAATTGGCCAAATTTCATGGGAATGGTCCGAACTAATTTATTGTCCGGGTTGTACTTTGTAAACGATTGCCAGGTGTTGCACTTAAATTACACACGACCTAAACTGGAAGGCGATTGAATTATGATCGAATTTTTTGCGTGCGATTTCCTATGCACAATCCGCGATTTGCACGCACGGATGGAGTGTACATTTCCGAGTTGACAGTCACACAGATGTGTTTAGCTACACCATAAAAACACGTTGATTTTCCGGATGGGGTGGAGCTACTTTTTCACGACACAAAGTAAACAATCTTTCACACAGTAGCTCAAACAAGATTCAGGAGTGCTCATACAAGGTGGCATGAAGCTGTGAACAGCCCCCTCAGCAGACACGCCGTGGGATGTGTCTACGGCCAGACGTATCATTAGTAATCGCACGAGTTGGGGCCTGCACCTCGACACTATTCTCTTAACTTCTTCTCTCCTCCGCCATTCTATTTTCATCGCCAAGGCCGAGTGGTTTCGCCAAAGTAGCGCTGAGAGGCCAAATCGTATATTTTCTTGCCGTCGTCACTGATGAAGAGACCGGTAATGTCAGGTCACGAGGCCATGGGAGTTTGATATACATCTTGGGCAGTGAGCCCCGACAAGAAGAAGCAAGTGGTATTTTTCACCTATGAATCCCCAAATTCAATGAAGAGGTGAAATCCTACAGAGCCAGGTGGGCACTTGTTTTCTTTTGTGTTCAGGTGCCTTCTGAATTGTGCCAACGGTAGCTGGAATTAAATATGAATAGCAGTGCAGTGAAAACAGTGGATCTGGTAAAACATGCTTTAAAAGTTTCTCCAAAGTACCATTGTACAGGATTCACTTCACCTAAAAATAAAAGGGTTAAGCATTAATATCAACTCATCTTGTGTAACAGTGTGAATAACACGTACAAGTTAAAACACGTTGACTGCCAAGTGCCAGTAAGCTAACCAACTGTGCATCAGCATGGATGCAGATTACATTACAAGCTCCACGTAAGCTGTTTCCCTAAACGGTGAATTTACGTCTCATTGTTTTCATTTACTCTGCAATGTGGGATTAATCATTAGCGTAGTATGAACGAAAGCAAATACGCACAACGACGTATATCACATTTTAATGTAAAACAGACGCCCAGTCATTTATTGCAGGGCATCTGCTTAGATGGCTACCAGGCATTGTTTATGATGTGTACAAAACAGATTCCAGTGTTGGGCTAATTGTACCATGGGTGCGTTGTAAACACATACGTGGGGACCAATCTATAGAAGTGAATGACCTACTGGAGTGCGGTTGTAAACAGCAAACCTTGGCTGCGGGGACGGGCAGACCCATGCATCTGAATGTCCTGTTAACTAGAATTCATTACCTCCTGGGGCCACCCTTGCACCTCATTCACATTACCACGCTGTGTACGCATGCACAAAGGCAAAGATCCACCGTATAGCCTTAACAGACTGTTGGGGCAAGTGCTGTTAGAGAGCACCTCTGAAGGCCAGCAACCGCACACGAGGTCGGTGAATGGGCCAGCACCACGCCCGGCCCGCCTTTGTCTCCACAATGGCGATGTTTACACACCGCACCAGGTACTCATTTGAGGCAGAGTCGACCTAGGGGAGGCCCAGGACCCGGTTCAGATAATCGTCACCGGTGTTGGCCGTGAGCGGGAATCGAACTTGGGCTGCTGGGTTTATAAAGCAGCGCGCTTACCGCTCCATACGCGTGCACACACACACACACTGGTCTTACAAGCAGATATATACAGCAACAATTACAAGTACAGTACGACATACGTCGTGTCCCGCATTGTCTAATGGGTTACAGCGGTGAATTTTATCTGGTCCACAGCATTCCAACAGATCATTTATTCTCTATACTGCAAACCTATTGTCAAGAATAATGCAACTGCAAATTAATTTGACGACTGTATTCCTTTGGCTGAGTCACCCAGCTCAGTCACATAAGTCGTCCTATCGAGTGGCCTGAAATTTTTATAATAGCCACAAAGCTCAATCTGGAACGACCATAAAATAAGTGGCCATCTGTAACAAAAACACGAACTAATAATGGCGGCAGAAAGCATATGGAAGCACTGCAACCAGATATGAAACCACTATAGGCTCACGGACTCTCCCTCTGTCAAGATGCAACTAATTGATGCTACTCTAATAACGAAAATGTATTCCATATAAATCAACTGACCTTGTAAACATTGCTTCTGTACTCATCGGAGGCGAATTAATATAGACTAAGTCATACGCCATTCTCTTAGAAGGAGCACATAAGTTTAGTCATGCGTGACCTTTGCACAGTTGTATACATGCTGTATTGTCATGTGAGAAATATCTAGCTGCTCCTGCTGCACGTAATTAAAGCAATGGTGCTAACCCAACGTAACGTTGACGAGTCACATGTAATGTTAATTTTACACCGCCTGCGTGCCGTTTGGTTTTTTGAATGGAATGCCTTTAGGGCTGTTTTCCTAAAGCCTTCTCTCAGCTGCTCAACTGGAAACCACCAGTTCTCTTTTTTAAAATGCAAAGCAGATTATAAAAAGAAAATGTGACCCTCACGCGGAAGCAGATACAACTTAGCAGCGCAGTTCCACACCAACATCTTATTACCACAAACCCTTCTGCTCACTCGCCTCAAGAGCCCAGGGGTCCTCCTCAGGTTTCCACCTCTGAGGTACAAAAAAAATCCAGGAAAAATAACGAGAAGAAAACTATATTAAAAACCAGAATGGGGGGGGGGGGAGAACTACTTGCAAAATACATTAGTGGTGCATTATTACGCATCTGACAAAACCTGGGACTTTTAATGCCTTACAGATTTCCGAGCATACACAAAGTAGATGATCCTGAGTGAAACCAAGACAGGCGAGAGATAATCACGTGCTATTCTTCAAGCTCTGCACTTGCCCTACATAGGCCACCAGACAGTGATACAGAGCACTGAGGGCATCACACCTCTCAATATCAACAAGAGCAGCGCAACCACGGCAATCACCTGCATCAACACCAGCGCAACATTAAGTGTCACCCGTATCAGGGACAACCTGCAATTAGGAAGCCACTGGAGCTATGGACTTTAAAATCCAGATTTAAAACTGCTTCTTGCGTAGAATTTGTTGTCCTTCCCCCAACCACTACGATTAGCGCGATTGGCTACGTACGGTGAGAAAGTAGTTCAACAAACATACAGTATATACATACAACCAAACAGTCTCAAACTGCTGCAGAGACAATAACCAAGTCTCCTGCAACCGTCCACAGGACCAACACAACGTCAAGCCTCACCTGCAGAGCGACAACCGATCCTCAAATGCAACCAAGCAACATCGCCTGCAGCCATCTACCAGGATTACCTGCGGCGGACACCCTCACCTATAACTTTACATACAACGGGGACACCGGGCATCACCGAAAGCAGACACCATGACCAACAGCGTAACCTGCGGCACCTGCAGCAGGGACATCCCACAACACCTGCAGTGAAGGACAGCATGGCCCAAAGAGACTACCGCCAACAGGAATACATCATCTGTAAGCAGAGGAACCTTGAGTGCCTCACATAGTCGCAAACCCATTCTCACCCGCAACAGGAACGTCAATGAGACGCGATAACAATGACATTCACGCACAGGACAACACCTTCCCTCATCTGCAGCAGGGACACGTTGCTAAATCATTGTCCTGCAACAGAAATACCTCAATACTCTGTCACCAAGGCTGACCTGTAGCAGGAAAAAACGTGACATCCCCAACATCACCTTCTTCCTCAACAGCCTCTCAGAGGTTCCTTTGCGCACGGGGGCCCACAACCCTCAGCTGCAGCAGTGACCCCCCTCTCCTGCTGCAAGGATACCATGACAACCACGCACTCCCCTGCTGCAAGGCCTCCCTCACTCTCCTGTAATGACCCCCCCCCCTCTCTCAACCATCCATCCTTCATGTGCACCCCCCCCCCCCCATCTTCGCCTGCAGCAGGGGCACCTTGACACCCCCACTCATCAGCAGAACACCATGACCCCCCCCCACCCCCATTCCACTCACCCCCCCATATACCACTCACCCCCATATACCACTCACCTCATATACCACTCACCCCCATAAACCACTCACCTCATATACCACTCACCCCCATGTCACTCACCCCCCATACACCACTCACCCCCCATACACCACTCACCCCCCATACACCACTCACCCCCCATACACCACTCACCCCCCATACACCACTCACCCCCCATACACCACTCACCCCCCATACACCACTCACCCCCCATACACCACTCACCCCCCATACACCACTCACCCCCCATACACCACTCACCCCCCATACACCACTCACCCCCCATACACCACTCACCCCCCATACACCACTCACCCCCCATACACCACTCACCCCCCATACACCACTCACCCCCCATACACCACTCACCCCATACACCACTCACCCCCATACCACTCACCCCCCATACCACTCACCCCCCATACCACTCACCCCCCATACCACTCACACCCCATACCACTCACACCCCATACACCACTCACCCTATACACCACTCACCCCCATACACCACTCACCCCCCATACCACTCACACCCATACCACTCACCCCATACACCACTCACCCCCATACCACTCACCCCCATACACCACTCACCCCATACACCACTCACCCCCATACCACTCACCCCCATACACCACTCACCCCCCATACAACTCACCCCCCATACCACCCACCCCATACCACTCACCCCATACCACTCACCCCATACCACTCACCCCATACCACTCACCCCCATACACCACTCACCCCCATATACCACTCACCCCCCATACCACTCACCCCCCATACCACTCACCCCCATACACCACTCACCCCCCATACCACTCACCCACCATACCACTCACCCCCATACACCACTCACCCCCCATACCACTCACCCCATACACCACCCACCCCCATACCACTCCTCACCCCCATACCACTCACCTCCATACCACTCACCCCCATACCATTCACCCCATACCACTCACCCCCGATACCACTCACCCCATACCACTCACCCCATACCACGCACCCCATACACCACTCACCCCAATACCACTCACCCCCATACCACTCACCCCCATACCACTCACCCCCATACCACTCACCCCCATACCACTCACCCCCATACCACTCACCCCCCATACCACTCACCCCATATACCACTCACCCCCCATACCACTCACCCCCATACCACTCACCCCCATACCACTCACCCCTCATACCACTCACCCCATACACCACTCACCCCATACACCACTCACCCCATACACCACTCACCCCATACCACCCACCCCATACAACTCACCAAATACCACTCACCCCATACCACTCACCCCCATACACCACTCACCCCATACACCACTCACCCCCTACACCACTCACCCCCTACACCACTCACCCCCTACCACTCACCCCCTACCACTCACCCCCTACCACTCACCCCATACCACTCACCCCCATACCACTCACCCCTCATACCACTCACCCCATACACCACTCACCCCATACCACCCACCCCATACAACTCACCAAATACCACTCACCCCATACCACTCACCCCCATACACCACTCACCCCATACACCACTCACCCCCTACACCACTCACCCCCTACCACTCACCCCATACCACTCACACCCCATTACCACTCACCCCCTACAACCCCCCTCCACCCAGCACGCCACCCTCCACCCCACCCGGCTCACCTGCAGGAGGGCGTCAGGCGGCAGCTGCGAGGCCCTGAAGAGTTCGCTCACGCGGCTCCACGCGGCCACCTTCTTCGTGTTGTCCACGTCGCAGTAGCCGAAGAGTTCGGCGTAGTAGCTCTGCTCGCTCTCGCTCAGCGACATCCCCTCCATGACGGCGGCTCCGCTGTTTTAACCCCTCCTCGCCCTATCTGCCGACGCCGCTAGCAGTGCTCCTGCTGCTCCTGCTGCTGCTGCTGTTGTTGTTGTTGCAGCGATTGTAAATCACACACACGCACAACAAACACCGCCTTGGGAAACAAAATCTAAAATCTTTTCGGCGCCGCCTCAAACCGCCAGCATTGCCTTGAACAGCGGAGGGCTACCGCTCGTTTACAGCGCGCTGTTTTGCGCTGACGCGACTACCTTAGCGCGCCGCTTTGCAAAGCTCGTCGCCGGTTTCTGCTGTTTGTTGTTGTTTATTTTGCTGTTTGTTTGTTTGTTGTAGTCGTCGTCTCGGCCAAAGCTCACGAGCCTCCCTCAGCCTCGAGACGCCTCCGCCGCCATTTTGGAGCGAGCGTCACGCGCGTGACGTCACCGCCCGCGCGGGGGGACCCGGATGTGCCGTGGCCCCACCCCCTACCCCCTCCCCACCAAGCCGATATAAAAGGATGAAGGCGCAGCACTGCAACTACCCCCGAAAAAATAATAATTGCATTTACATCGCGATTTTCATCAAGGATCTCAAAGCGCTGTAATGCAACACAGTCGTCAGTGTGGCCATAATATGAATCATGAATAAAATTCATAATCGACGTTTTTTGGTTAGATCGCGTTATTTATAAATGTGTCGTAACCCTCCACCACCCGACACGGCCAATCAGCAAAAAAAAGTGTCACGTAGTTCACTGCTTTAGCCCACCGGTGTGTTGAAGCTTGAAACCGCAACATTTAACATTTTTGAGTACGACGTTTCGCTGGTAATTGCATCCAGCATCATCGGGCAAATTTATAAATAACGCGATCTAACCCAAAAACGTTGATTATGAATAATATTGGTCGTGAAAGCTTACGTGTTAAAATGAATAAAATTGGCGACGTTTCGGCCAATGGGCCTTCTTTACAGCACATACAGAAGCCAGAGGCAGTCCCCTGCAATTCCCTGCTCACGCCACTTGGCGGAAGGACCTCTCGCTTATTCTATGGTTCTTTCCATAAAGACACGTAGATAAAAAAGTAAATATAATTTTTATAAAAAAAAAAAATTCTTTTATTATTTCCCTTCTACGTGACTTTACCGAAAGAACCAAGAAGATGAATCCCTGCAGTCACGAAAGCTTTAAATCGAAAAATACAGTAAATAAAGTTACTCAAAATATCACGACGTTTCGATCGCAACACAAGCGGTCGTCATCAGGAACAGGCAAACTGTTTTATAAAGGTTTAGAGATTGAGGGGTGGGGGGCAGCTAATGTTAATGTCGGAGAAAGCCCCGACACTGGCAGAGCTGGGGTGAGTGGTATGGGGGGGCACATGAATCCCTGCAGTCACGAAAGTTTGAAGTCAAGAACTATAGCTTGTGGGAGCTATCTCATGGATGATTTTGGTCGCGAAAGCCTTCCTGTTAAACTCGTGGGAGCTCTAGAGCTCCTCTACTGGGTATTTGGCCGAATATTCCACCCTGGACAGACTCCTGGCATTTGACATTTGTGTCTGCCTACATATTAGCACAACAGTAACCACATACAGTACAGTATCATTCTTATTTTCCTTAACTAAGGTTTGTAATTAGGAAAAAAACATGTCTTTATGTCTCTGCAATATTTTCTATGTCTCGTGTGATGCAGTTTTTTTTGTTGCCATTTCTTTTTGCTTCATTGCTCTACTTTGTTTTTATTTGTTTTACTTTTGTTAGTTTGGCCATTTGAGTTTTCACCCAAACAAAAATGTAAACTTTGAAGAGGTTAGGGGGTACCCCCACACTTTACCCCACCACAAGCGACCTGCCGATAGACTTACTGGTGAACCCATTTATACTCAACTGCCGCACCGGGAGATCGAATCAAACGGGCCACGTTATGAATTTCCAGTCCGGTATGCTAACCATGGGAATACCTTGGAGGTAATGGTACTAAAGAACTGTAACTGACTTAAAACTTTCGTGACTGCAGGAATTTATATTCTTGGTTCTTTCGGTAAAGTAACGTGGATAGAATTGTTTTTGTATTAAAGCAAAAAAAGGGCAGTTGCATTTGGAGGCTTGCCCCCTCTTTTATCTCCGCCTGATGAAGACCGCTTGTGTTGCGATCGAAACGTCGTGGTTGCCCTTTTTTTTCTTTCATTTTAATTTATTGAATTATATTTAGTTTTTCTATCTACGTGATTTTACCGAAAGAACTAAGAATACTGTATATGAATAATCGAGATACGTAATTGTTTTCACTTATGGAAACATTTAAATTCACAGTTAATTTTCGTTTATCCAAGGCAATCGATACGAGTGAAGGATGGCCCGGATAAAACTAACACGCTGATAATACAAAGCACATGTGCAATGTGTAGTCTAAACTCCCCTGTCAAGACTAATTGCACTTTCACTGCAGCACAAACCAATTAAGATCATATTTTCCGCAGAATCATGATACCGTAATTCATTGAATCATTGTGGCGTGTTCTCATAACCCAAACTACCAAGTCATCTGTTAGCTGTAACAGTGCCTTATTAGGAATAACCACGATTAGCGAAAGGGGCCGTCCATAAATGACGTCACGCGATTTTGGACTATTTTTGACGCCCCCCCCCTCGTCACATGGCGTCACAAAAAGTCAGACCCCCCCCCCCTCAAATATGACGTCACAAAGCTCTGCCCCCCCCCCAAATCAACATGCTTGAAATCGCTTGAAACTATTGTCATTGTAGTGCGTATTTAATGTGGCGCTGCACTCTGATGTTGTAGGAGAAAATATTTATTTAAAAGTATATGTAATTAAGTATAACGTGTTATCTATATTTATTTAATGTTACGCATTTTGATGTGACGTCACATTTCTCACCCCCCCCCCCTCGTCACACATCGTCACACGTCTGACCCCCCCTAGGTGCGTGACGTCATTAATGAACGGGCCCAAAGACCAATTACCAGCTTTTTCACTTGCTCACACTTGCCTAGACAGTACCAAATTCAGTGTCTTTACAAGCTCAAAAAACGTATAATTCTCACCATACCATAGTACAACCCAGTGATCCGCACTCGCCCCAGCTCACCATCCCTTCCACTTCAGCCCCCATTAGCCCACACGTCCCCCTGTTTGCTCACTCACCCCGACGACTCGCCCTGAAGCACACTCAACTCCCGTCTCATCCCCACCACCACATAGACTAGCCCATGCGTACTCACCCTGGACGTGCAAATAACCCCATTAAACAATATTCCCTGACTCATCCCATTCTCTCAAGAGCCCCCCACCACTATCTCCCACTCTGGAGGGCGAGTTCACTTTCTACTCGTCCTGAAAGTCCCCACTCACCCCATAGCCCCCTTAGCAATTGGCCACCCCTCCCCTCGTCCTACAATCCCCCCCCCCCTTCTCTTCGGCCCGCCCCCCGCGCCCGTCCCCTCTTAACCGCTCCCTTTTTAACTCGCAGCATAATTTATTCACAATTCGCCCCTCCCATCTTCACCTCTTCCTCTTGGGCCCCTCCCTCTTGCTCGTATGCCCCTCCCCTTTCCTTGGAACCCCTCCCGCTTGCCCATATGCCCCTCCCCTTTCATTGAAACCCCTCCCACTTGCTTGTATGCCCCTCCCCTTTCCTGGGGATCCCTCCCACTTTCTCGTGTGCCCCTCCCCTTTCCTTTGAACCCCTCCCCTTGCTATTGTGGCCCCTCCCCTTTCATTGAAACCCCTCCCCCTTGCTCGTGTGCCCCTCCCCTTTCACTGAAACCCCTCCCACTTGCTAGTGTGCCCCTCCCCTTTCATTGAAACCCCTCCCACTTTCTCGTGCGCTCCTCCCCTTTCATTAAAACTCCTCCCACTTGCTCGTGTGCTCCTCCCCTTTCGTTCGTGCCCCTCCTCTTTTTTCTCGCGAGACCCCGCCTCTCTTCCCCATTCTCCGCCCCCCCCTACCCCGCTCGCCTCCGTGGTGCGTGTGCGCATGCGCGTTGCGTGTTTCCGCCCCGCGCGCGTGGCGGGACAAAGAGGAGAAATTTTCCCGCGAACCCGCGACCATGGCGGACAAGGAAGGTAAGCGGCTCTCGCCTCCCTCTCACCGTGTCGCCATCTCACGGCGTCTCCTCACCGGGAGTCGCACCACGGTCGCTCCTTCTAATTGATTTCGATGTCGCGGCGTGGTTTTTTTGCCGAAAAAAATCGTCCCCCTCTCTCAAGTTGCGCGCGGTGTGAGGGTACAGTGCGCGCAGCCTGACCGCGTAGGCCGCACGCCGCGCAGAGTTTTTATTTAAATCGTAAAGCGCGAATATTAAAGTTTCGCGTTTGTCTTCTCGGTAATTGTGTTAGCAACGCTTTTATGGCCATTAGCGATTCGTTGTTGCGTTTTGAGCGCGGCTGTCAATGCTCGCCCGCCTTCCAGGACCGAACGCGGCCCCGTCCTAGGAATGTGGAGTTAGCCACCCTCACAGATTCGCGCAACCTTTAGCGGCGTCCGATTAATAATTCGCTTGCTTCTGTGTCGCCTGGAAATGTGATAGAAGCTCATGCGCTGGTTAAAATATAACATTGACTGAAGATAAGTAAGATTGAGCGGGATACGTCATGGCTAGAGGGGCCCTTCATTCAGCAGTGGATTGACCTTGGCTAATGATGATGAAATGCGATAGGTTTTCTACGTATTTTTATTCGGGGTAGTTTTGAGTAGTGTGTGGTTCATCATCATCAGTCATTATCAATCCTCCACTGGATGAATGCCTCTGAAAATCCCGCCTACTCCCGCGTTATGATGGTTTATGGCCGTGTTGTTAAGTACAAATTCGACCCACGCTCTTGTAATTGACCCGCACACACACGCGGTGTTCGCTCGTCATATGAGACCACCCAAGACTGTCAAGGCCGTGGCTATGTGAGGGTAGGAAGTAATTTAATTCACGCAGATGCTCGTTAAGTCTATCGAAGGTGCCTCTTATGTAAGTCAAGGCAAGGCAAATGGTTCGGTCTCTATTGATTTTAAGCGGATTGACTTATAACCAAGTTAAGTATATTTAACACGTCGGCTTTCGCGACCGATATGATAATTTATAGTTTTTTTTTCTCTTTCCGATTGAATAACGAAAATGTGTCAAATTTTCACGTTCACACGACAAAATTGTTTATTAATTGGCTGCGTCGGATGGAATTGGGTTTACGACACGCATTTTACTTACGTGATCTGACCCACAAAGTCAATTATGAAAAGTTAAAGTGGCTGCTCTTTACGCATGAATTCGTTTATTTCGGGCATCCTCGCATTGGCACTATGAAACTGGCCACAAGTTAATTGGCGGGAATGATATATGAATCGATACTTTTACCACCGTGCACCAACCCCCAACTGATCAGCATGGTGAAGTATGGAGTGTTAATTATTTGGCTAAAATGTATTGAAAAAACAAGCGGTGTGCCAGTTGCTGTTTATGGACGGTGGTGGTGTCTGCTGGTCGTTGGTGGTTGTGCAATGACTGAAACATTTTCCGAAGAGGCAAAAAGAGGAATTCATAGATTAAAGAACATAGCCGTAAATTTAGATGTCATTTTCAATTTTAAGAAAAGTAATTGGGCGTGGGGAGTATACGTTGATAGAATGGGTGATGGCTAGTGGTCAAGACGAATGGCAGCCAAGTGAAATAAAATATTACGGAGAGCGTCCACTGCAGAGATAGTGGTGAAACCAGACACTAGGTGGATTGCTAATCCCAGGACCGAGAGATAGTGATGGCTTGGTGGGGGGGGCATCATCCAGCTGTGGTTTGACTATGCCTGATGATGATGACACATGCTTTTGTAATAATTTTAAATAGTTTTTCTGCATTGTTTTGTTTACATATTTGAGTTAGCCATTTTATTTTCTACGTGACTTTACCGAAAAAACCAAAGAGTAATTCCTGCAGTCACGAAGGCTTCGATTCTAGTTTGAATTGGCTAGTCTACCATCATAAACCCAAATATTTATCGTTTATCTCTTGTCTATATATGTGTAGAGGAGTAGTATGGGGACGTGACGTCATACGCGCGGTGCGATGACATCATGTCTCCTCGGGGTACTTAAGGTGGGGGGGGGGGGTGTGACGAAAGCGGGGTCGTTGTGGGAGCCTGGGATGGAGAGAGGTTGAAGAGACAGTCAGAGGGGTAGAGCTCAGGGAGTCTGGAGAGAAGCCGGCTGTAGTTGTAGAAGGTGCTGCTCTCTCCTCAGTCGGTCGGTGTTGGCTGAACCCCCGATCCGACTCGAGTGAGAGAGCCCAAGAGATAGCAGAGGCTAGGGAGAGTCAGAGCTGAGGGTCCACGTGAAGGACCGAGTTTTAGGACGCCTACCTCTGGTGGAAGTTGTCACCAGCCACCAACCCTTGTTAATAAACCGGCGCAAGCCCTTACCTGAAGACCTGTCTCAGCATCGTCATTTAATACACAACATATGTATGTATGCTATAGTAGCTGGTGTCGATGCAATGTCACTTGACGGGCAGTGTGTCATTGCGTGTACCTTGCTGTCTCTTGTTGGCACCCACAGTGGCGATGGACGATGCGGTGGAGGAGCGTGTCATCAATGAGGAGTACAAAATCTGGAAGAAGAACACACCGTTCCTGTATGACCTGGTGATGACGCACGCTCTCGAGTGGCCGAGCCTCACCGCCCAGTGGCTTCCCGACGTCACCCGGTATGCGCACCGCCCCAGTCCGTTGCACAGCTCTTGTCAGTCCACTGCTGAATGAGCGCAATCCCCATTTACGTGATCTAACCCAAGAAAAACCTCTTACTTTGAGAGCATTGAGCTATAAGAACGGCTTGAATACAAAATGTACGAAATTGTTATGAATGTCTACTCTGCTCACAGGCCGGAGGGCAAGGACTACAGCGTCCATCGCTTAATCCTCGGCACACACACATCCGACGAGCAGAACCACCTGGTGATCGCCAGCGTGCAGCTGCCCAACGACGACGCCCAGTTTGACGCCTCGCACTACGACAGCGAGAAAGGGGGTGAGCTCCCCGCCCGCATCACACCCTGCGCTGGCACAACTCGAGAGAAGCTCGCGCGATGTTCAGCGGGTGGTTTAGTCCCTCCCAACGAATAATTGTTGAACACGTTCATTTATATAACGCTGCCCTAAAGAGAAAAAGATGTTCACAATCGATGACCTTTCGCGTCGTTTTTTTCGGGCAATAGTCCTTGGTAGGAAAATGGATTGATATATTTTTTAATCCTCGTTACGGTTGTGTTATTGACAGATCTATTCATATTTTGTTATCTGTGTTTGCGCTGCCAATGCATTTTCACATTAATGTAATTCCTATTAAAGTCATTCACCTGAAAGTAACTTAGATTGGTTGTCATCTGGCTTAAATACGGGCACTTGTCTTTTAGGAGAGTAGTGTCATTGGGCTTTGGTTTGTCGTACACCACAAGTTCTTTGATCTTAAAAGCCCTGGTTAACATTGAACTGAAAGCTATGGTCATTGATTTGGCTTGGTTTTTGTTGGGGCCGTAAAAGCTGATCTTTGCAGTTCCGAATTGAATTTTCTCCTTTTTTGACAAGGGCGATGACACCATTAGAATATATAGGATGCTTTATGTGTTGATGTCGCACTGAAATAATTGGAGATATATAACATGAGGCATTTTGATTAAAAGTCTACATGTTTCCCACAAATATCAAATGTAGTACATTTTAATCGCTCTCCCGATAGACTCATCTAGGTTTGCTTTCAGAACATTTCAATCGCCTAATTGAGAAGAAAGTATGAGGGTAATTATAAATCGATGAGGTATCTATAAATCAATATGTGTATAATTGACGGAACATTTAGAGCCGGGAGATTGTTTCTAATCCTGAGATGAGTAAACCAATCAAGTGATGCATTTTTTTGCCCAAGTGATGCCCGGTGGCATGTATTTGACATTGTATGATCCACCGACAAAGTTCGAACAAAGACGTGGAGTTTAGACTGCCCTCGTGCAATAAAATCGCACGTACTCGTCCTGTTGTAAAGTTTCATTATCGTCATCTGAGAGACTACTTTTATGGCGCCTTTTTAAGAGTCCTGAAAAAAAGAATTTTGCAACGAAAAAAAGTACTGCTGCAAATAGCAATCGTGTTAATTTGCTCAGCAAAAATTTACATGATGTGATAACTAGCAAAACTCTATGCCTTCCTTTTAATTTATTTTCAGATTTTTTTTTTTATATTTCACGTTGTTTGGCACTACATGTTGTACATATTTCCGTGACATCCAAATGAAACAAGTGGTAATTTTATCTTTAAGTGTGGCTTTTAATAAAGATTTTCTCTCCTTTGTGTAGAGTTTGGAGGTTTTGGCTCTGTGGGAACAAAAATCGAGGTGGAGATCAAAATAAACCACGAAGGGGAAGTGAATCGAGCACGGTACATGCCACAGAACCCCTACATCATCGCCACCAAGACGCCAACAAGCGAGGTGCTCGTCTTTGACTACACCAAGCACCCATCAGTGCCAGGTCCGTACAATGCACAACACAATATGGGGCACGGATGTATCATTAAACTAAACTATTTTTTATTATACCAAATAATGCCCACTGAGCTACATAGCTCTTTTTCAGAAGCGACATTGCCACAAATGACAGCTCAACGAAGTGGCTTATGTGGAAATGTGTCGGGCCAAATACTATAAACACATGTTTCTAAATGTGGAGAGGAAAAACCGGAGGACCCGGAGTAAAATCCACGCGACCACAGGGAGAACACGCAAACTCCAAATATACAGCAGGCGTCAGTGTTGGGATTAACCCTCGCTCCTGGCCCTGCTTGGCCCCGAGCCAAATTAAGATGTCTTATGCAGCCAGCCTATTAAGTTTGATTCCAGCTTCGCACGGCAAATAGCCGGTGGAAAACCACCCGTACCGTGTTGGCCCTGCGCTAGCTTCGCTTGGATGTGCCAGTGTGAAAGAGGTAACAGTATGTATGGTGTCTGTGTTGGTCGCGTGCCATCTGTTGCAGACCCCAGCGGAGAGTGCAACCCTGACCTTCGTTTGCGCGGCCACCAGAAGGAGGGCTACGGCCTCTCGTGGAACCCCAACCTGAGCGGTCACCTCCTGAGCGCGTCCGACGACCATGTATGTGGGAGCTGTGCTTAGCTCAAGCTTTTATCGTCACGAATTGGCGCTACGCAGCTCACCGTATGGGGGTCACGCCCGCCCTGTTTGTCAAGTGAAATTTCACTCGCAGTATATAAGCATATAACAGGGTTGGCCCAACCTCGGCTTGTGGGCAGTTCAGGTGTGGCTCTATATAGATGCCGCTGATTGGTAACTTCAATATGATTTTATTTAAAAGTGAAACGATCTGCAGAAGTGGGAATTGCCCGGAAGCACTCATCCCCGTCATCGGAGCCAGACATGAGTGCTCCTGGGATGCTACCGCATATTGATTAATTCAGAACTCTAGCTAACTAGTGCAAGTCAACCAGGCTGCATGACCACCCCACGTTATCTCTCCATGCAACCAGCCTATGCAACCCGTGGCTTGTTGGTTCTCACAGTGTAGCCACTTTCAACAGTATAGCCAATTCATTTTGTCTGAATGAGCTTTGACTTGATGCTACGTAAAGGGCTCGAGTTGATTTAAATGAAGGATTCTACCCGGCAGACGGTGTGCTTGTGGGACATCAGTGGGACGCCGCGCGAGGGCAAGGTGGTGGAGGCCAAGACCATCTTCACGGGGCACACAGCCGTGGTGGAGGACGTCTCCTGGCATCTGCTGCACGAGTCACTGTTTGGCTCCGTCGCCGACGACCAGAAGCTCATGATGTACGGAAACGTTGATACATTAGAGCTCTGTGTTTACCTATGTCCGGCTGTGACTGTAGGATTAGTGCGTATAACTCGTGAAGCTGATCCATTGTAAATACAATTGCGGTATAAAGGTTTGTTGCTATCAGAGACTCCTCCTGTGAGGTCCATTTTAGAGCTGCCATGATTTTTCTCCACTACTCGGTGGTGGACTTTAAAAAAAAAAAATTGTGTTATGCAATTGGTCGAGTAATGGGAGCTATAATCAGTTGAGTAATTGCTTGCTGACATAATTGATTGTTTAGACTTTATTCTTCATTCGATCTTGTATTTTTGCCGCATGTATGTGTTTGTGCGTGGCACGAGCAGCTGGGACACACGGTCTAACAACACGTCCAAGCCTAGCCACTCGGTGGATGCACACACGGCCGAGGTCAATTGCCTCTCCTTCAACCCCTACAGCGAGTTCATCCTCGCCACTGGCTCCGCCGATCAGGTGCGGTCTCGGGCTCCCTCTCGTCGTCTCTCCTCTCATGCTCGCGTGGCAATTTATATCGCTCCATTCCACAATTAATTTTTCCAAACCACCTTTGGCTTAAGTTGATTTGTGCTAGCACTGCAACTTGTTTTTTTGTTCTAAAATGCTTTATGATCTTTGGGTGCTTCTTTGCTGAATTGTAATGGGGCAAAGCTCATTGTTTTTAATTGAAGCTCTAAAGCTTTAAATGCACATGCCCAAAGTACCCGCAATGCACCCGATCTCATTCAATCCGGGTAACTAGTTCAAGTTAATTTATTAGGTATAGTCCTGTGAGCCATTCGGCTCTTGAATCGGGTGCAACCGCAACAAACAGAAAACAACTAGGAAAGGTTGAGCCTGGATGGTGCTTAAATGGGTGACCGCTAACCACACATTTTTCTATATGCTGCGGGCCTTTGGTAGTAGGTGGGGAAAAAATCCATTGTTGCAATGATTAATTCAATACTGCCCATCTTGACCAATCCATACGAAGCAGTGTGGTGAAGTATTGTGCAAACGTCTCCACGACCCATATGATGTGGGGAGGCCATTAAACAGCACTGGAGTGATAAAATGTTGTACACTTAGATAACATTAAACATTTAATTACTGGTGTAGAGGTCTATTGAAGCGATGTGGTATGTTTGGTTTAAACATTTTGCTTACGGTTTACTTGCAGTTGACATGATCATTTTGAATTCTTTCATCAGACCGTGGCTCTGTGGGATCTCCGGAACCTGAAATTGAAACTTCACTCCTTTGAGTCGCACCGTGACGAAATCTTCCAGGTGCGGAGAGCGGTAACTGGTGCAGGGAGCAGTGACGTATCGTGATGCATGCACACAGGGTTGGGGCCAAAATGTAAGCAAACACACGTGCGTGTTGGTGTGTGTGTGCGCGCCGTATGTTCTTTGTGATGCCGTCGTCCCCACTCTGTCTACAGGTGCAGTGGTCGCCTCACAACGAGACCATCTTGGCTTCGAGCGGCACAGACCGCAGACTCAACGTCTGGGACCTCAGGTGCCAACAATCGCAGTGGATTTGCTTCATCAAAGTGGAATAGTTTCCGTTGCCTTAATTTTCATTGCAATAGATCCATTTTCATTGTAATGGATTTGTATTTTTACGTACCAAATCAACTTTTGTGGCCACACAATGTACATATCTTCGAATTGGACAATTACATTTTTATTTGTGAGATGTTTTTGAAAAGAGGTATGCTGCTGTGGTGTAATTTGCTCACAGTGCCAGTTCAAATCCATCTCTCAGCAAGACAGTTGAAATGGTGGTCATTCTTTTCTATCCCCCCTCTCCGGCGCCTCTGTTCGCCCAACAGTATAAATGGGTACAGCACAGTCAGCAGGTTGCATGTGGCAGGGTAGTGTGTTGGTACTGCCACCTCTTCCGTGATATCTGGCCAGCATGTATGAGTAGGCCATATAGCCCGTAGAGGTACTGTAGAGCTCCCTCGAGCAGTAGAGGCCTGTCCTGTCAGTCGTGTTGTTAACGAGTAATTGCAGGGCTGTACCTTTATTAAAACCCACCTCACAATGTCCTCAACAGTAAAATTGGAGAGGAGCAGGCTGCTGAGGATGTTGAAGACGGTCCTCCGGAGCTCCTGGTACGTATTTAAAGCTTGTTGGTCACACACTGCCTTGCGTGCAAATCGGTGTGCCGTGCGATTTGTGCAGTGTGCAAGGTTTGCTCCAGCTAAACGCGAGTACTGTGCATCCCCCGTGCGCTGTTCAGTTTGTCCACGGTGGACACACGGCCAAGATCTCAGATTTCTCCTGGAACCCCAATGAACCGTGGGTCATATGCTCCGTCTCCGAAGACAACATCATGCAAGTGTGGCAAATGGTGAGTCGCCCTTAAGTTCCCTCATGGGCCATAGTGTGTACACTACGACAATTTTAAATTGGAAAAATGTTGCCGAAATATGGGCAAATCTGACCTCTGCTCCGCTATAATTGCAAGTTCAAATTACATAAGATAACCTGTGACTACCTGAGGTTTTGCTCTCGACCAGTCCATCCTGCATGAGACGCTTTTGAGTAAAGCGGTTTTTATTGGCGAGGCAGAACTCCGTCACTTTTGTCAGCGCCCTACCAAGTGACCACTGTTGCTCACAGTAAATGCATTACCATCTGACGATTGCCCTAAAGTTCACCCGGTGTATCATAGGCTTTAAGTCACATTTGCGTCATAGCCGACAGTGGTAATGTCATTGATATTTGTAAGTCAGTATATTTTGTCCAAATGAAAAAAAACAGTACTTTAAAAAAACTTTGTTCATAAAAAAGCTTCCGTTAAGCTGAGTGCATTTTATTCCGATTGACTTGCCGTTTTCATATTTGTATCTAGAATGTTTTATTAACACTGTGATTGCATTACCAATGGTAGACAAGTAAAAATAATAAACAAAAAACATTGTCAATTACTTGAAAGGAATGTATATAATAAATTATCTCTTAGGCATTGACCGAAATGCCGCTTATCATATTGACGTCTTGCTTTTAGAGCAGTGTTATTAACAATTGAGTCGAGTTAAATAAACTGTGACCATCCCGATTTTTTTTTTATTATCGAAAGTTGGCAAGCGAAAGTTGGTGGCTGTTCCAGCACTTGAATGACGACACAACGTCCACCCCTTTGCTTTTTCGCAGGCGGAGAACATTTACAATGACGAAGACACCGAACCTGGCGTTGCTGACGTAGACACGAAAGCCTGAACCCCTTTTGCCTACACAAACTGTGGCTCCCCCCTCCTCTCTGCCCCTCTCTGTCCCTCATTGCACCCCCCCAGCAGCAGTGTGCTGTCCGACTAGTAAATGAGTTGCCTTGTCCGATAGCCCTGATAAAAAAAAAATACATGTCCAAATGTGTGCATGAAGTTCCTCTTCTGGGTCCAAGGTGGAGCGGCGAGTTACGTTTGATCGCTGCAGATAAAAACAACTGCTGCGGGAAGGGACGGAGTTCGCAAGGTTTTATTTTGGCAAAGAAAAGAGTTCATCCCCGTTTTCGGGGGTTGATGGGAGGCCATTACATTTTTTGCCAAGAGTTGTCCCAATAAATTTGGCGGTTTTTTCACCCTTGTACTGTTTTTGCCGCTGCTCGTAAGACTGGTGACTGTAGTTTATTTTAGTTGCCATTGATCTGTAATAAATGTTGTGTGTGCGTGTTTCACAAACATTTGCCTCGTATTGTTATTTAAACCCCGACTTAACGTTTACCCACCCACCCAACTCTTACAACTCGTGGGCAAATATCGCTAGTGTAGGTGGTAGATTGCAGATGTATGTTTGTTATTAGCACACCATTGATAATTTAGCCATCGGAGGCATCAAAACATTTATTCCACTTATGTTTATTCAAATTGGGCAGGGAGCTCAATTGGTGTTGCCAGTTTTATTATTGTCATGGATATGTATGATTGTTGGTTTTGCATCAATAAAAAAACGTAAATTGAGAAATCATTTAATAGTTTGACTTTAAAACAGCCGAATACAAACTTTGAGATCCAGGCTCGAACTAATTTCAACCAGAAATACTGGGGGGCAACCCAAAATAGAATAGTTCAGATTTTTGATTGTTACTAGTACAAGCAAGGACTCGACAATGGTGTTGTATCTTGACTTAAAGCTTTTTTGACTGCAATAATTAATATTCTTTGGGTCTTTCGGTAAAGTCACGTAGATAGGTTCAAAGAAAATAAACTACGTTTCAATCGCAACAAGCGTTCATCACGTTTGTGTTGTTTATTTTCTTTGAAACTACGTGACTTTACCGAAAGACCCAAAGAAAATGGTGTTGTAGAAACATTTTACTGGTAGGAACCTCCTGGTTACACCAGCCCACAGGGGATTGTGTCCGTCGTGCATCCAAAAATGGGAGGGGAGGGTGGGAGGGGCTGGTCACCCCGTGGTGCCCTTATAAAACTCAACGTTTAACCTATTCACGCCGGCTTGTGCCCGCCCTCACAGTCGGCCATATTTGCGGAATACACCACGCCGCCGTTGACCCTGGCCATTGACCGAGCAACCCAACGTTCCTACCAGCTCCCTCCGCAGGACAATGTGTTATATCAGAGGTTGCCATTGTGTATTGGGAAAGGACAGCATTATGGTGCTTTTTAGCATGTGCTAGTTGGAACTTCGTCAGCGCTCCCTTTCTCCAAGCTTCTACTGTGAGATCCGACATTTCGATCCACATGCTGGGAGCTTAAATTCCATTCCTGTAAAAGCTCCCAGTAGGTAGGGTGAAAAGATGGGACAAAATAAACACCCCACCTTATAACCAGAAAGCAGGAGAGCTATAGTCACCTGACCGCGAGTCAGCAGCATCGACAAGTAGATTAACATCTTTTATTGAACTAAGGAATGCAATTTCACGAGTAAAATATGAACGCACGAGGACCCTTGGTACAAAATAGAAGACCGTGTCAGTAGGCAGGGCAATGACAGATGTGCAAGAGCACCAACCTTAACATCCACACGTTTCTCCAAAGTGTTTTTTTCCCTCTTAAGGATGTGCTTAGACAATGAGTGCACCTTTCAGAATGGATCTTGGAACAACCCACAGCAAATGTGGTGGAAGCACGTTCGTCGGGTGAGCATGTGCTTGTTTGTGCATGTCAGTGGCACTACTGCGTGGACAAGGCAGTGATGCGGAAAGTTTAAACAAGCCTCATTGTGTCAACTCTGGCATGTTAGCACCTTGTCGCAGTCCCTTCTGAGTTTACATTTAAGATGGTTGAATTGGGGAAAGGTGCAGTCCTGACCAGCTGCCACCACCCTTATAAGTATAGCAAACAGAATCTGTAAAGAGGTAGTGGTTATGTTTAGATATGAGACATTCACCACGCGCGCCAGTTAAGTCCACCGTTTTCAAGCAAAAGAAGTGATATTTGAAAGCGCGATCATTTTGCTTTTTCCAAGCCCTGAATACATTTCCCTAAAACCAAAGCGGCAAGTGCCATCAGACGTAAGGAAGCAGATAATCTTAAGCTGATTTGGAGTCTTTAAATAATAATGGAATTATACGGCTCAGTGGGACCACATTTGAAATAAACGGAAAACAACACTGCATGTTCAGTATGCAGTTTTTGGTTTAACATTTGCTTTTGTAATCTCTTACAAGCATTCCAGTTAGACCTCAAGATGTCTGGGCTTTCCCAGATTCTGGCTCGGAGGATGTCTGGATCTCCCCGGGTTCGGGTTGATGCTCCAGCCCCGCCGTTTCCACAGGCTCTACCCTTGGGATACTTTGGTCAGTGGGAGGGTCACAGGGCTGAGGCAACTCATCGTTGGCAGTGTTGTCCTGCCCGTCAGTTGGTTTGGTCTGAAGGTTGGAGTCGTCGGCTCTACAGTCGGGGACACTGGGGTCGGTATTGGCGGCGGGGTCGCACGGTTTGGGCTCAGAAGCCGCAAGCTCAGCTGGAACCGTTTGCTGTGGTTCGCCAACTGTGGGAACCAGCGTGGGGTCACCGTTGGCCTCGGGGTTAGAGGGGTCAGGTTGAGGAGTGTTGGGAAGGTCGCTCTCTTTGCTGGGAGTAGCGACGGCGGCTGATGTGGCAGCAGGAGCAGCAGGAGCAGCATCGGCACCATCAGCAGCAGCACTGTTGGCTTCGGCAGCGCTTGAGGCCTCTCCTCCGGTGGCAGGGCCTTGGAGCTTGCTTAGTTCGTTACGCTCGTTTTGCAGAGCGCGGCACAGCTTCTCCAACTTCTGTACCTTGGCATTCAGCCCCTCCTTCTCGCGGTCCTGCCGTGTTTTCTGTACACACGTGCAAAGCCATTATGACAATTGGAGCCGACATTTGAGCTCTGCATGCACCAACCTCAAACCATGGACCACATCGTAATGCCACTGCCCGCTTTGATCACTCACCGGCAGCGTTTCAGATACTCACCAGGCTACTTGTGAAGCCGTAAACTAGCTCGCTCGCCAACCTCGACATGAACAAAGACGTTGCTGATCAACTCCTCGCCATAGGACAGAAGCCATGGTTGAGCATTTGTCACTTGTTGCAGAGGTTCACAGATCAAGCCCAAAGACCGCCCCCTGATTAAGGTACCCTATGGCAGGGGACCCTTGGCGGCAGCTGTCCGTGCAGAGCAAGGTGAATGCGGTAAAGGCCTGCATGTGGATCATGTCTGCCAGTAGGGGTCGGTGTCGCTGTGTGGTGTTCCCAAGTAAGTCACTTTGACTTGCAAGTAATTAACAGAACTTGGACCTTGATGCCAGAACACAGCCTAATCTTTTACTGGTAGGAACCTCCTGGTTACACCAGCCCACAGGGGATTATTGTGTCCGTCCGTCGTGCATCCAAAAATGGGGGGGGTGGGGCTGGGTGAAGAGGGGAGGGTGGGGAGGGGCTGGGTGGGGAGGGTGGGGCTGGGTGGGGGGTACGAGGGGCAGGGGCTGGGTGGGGAGGGGCTGGTCACCCCGTGGTGCCCTTATAAAACTCAACGTTTAACCTACTCACGCCGGCTTGTGGCCGCCCTCACAGTCGGGCATATTTGCGGAATACACCACGCCGCCGTTGACCCTGGCCATTGACCGAGCAACCCAACGTTCCTACCAGCTCCCTCCGCAGGAATGTGTTTCAAATAACATCATGGGATATTTAACGTCCATTGCGGTGTAGACGGTGAAGAGTATTTTTGGTTAATGCACCAAGTTCTGCATGTTGAATTTCTTTCGCACCAACGTAAAGTGGTGTATCATGTGGAAATTTAGAGCAGCCAAACAATCTCAATGTGGAGGGAAAGGCCCCGGAGAAAATCCATGCGACCACAGGGAGAACACTCAATCTCCAAATATCCATGTGTCAGGGTTTGGATCAAATCCACGACCTGTATACCAGGTGAGGTAGTTAACATCTCGCCACAGCGGCGTCCCTGTACAAGGACAAGGTGCTACAGGTTCTAACAAGCACTCACCTCTTCCACCATGTCAAGCAGGGCCTTGTTGCTGCTCTCCCACCGCGTTCTCCAAACACTCGTTTCCTTCTCCAGCTTCTTGATCTTTTTCGTCATCTGAAGCAAAGTTAGAATTTATACGTTTCATTTTGGTGACCCCCCCTTCCCCTCTTGCAAATGTGGATAATTCTGGTCAGTTGAGGTCTCACTCGGTGAAACAAACTCAACTTGTACATATCTACTATTTGCCACCTACCAATTTAATAACTCAACAGGTTAAATAAAATCAACTTTGGTACCAGACCTGTAGCTTCGTGACATTTTTTGGTCTGTGGGTAAACATTCAAACTGTGGGGACTCTACATGTGGGTAGCAACCACGTCATAGACTCAGCAGGCGTGAAAAGCCGACGGTTAGCGCGACAACCCCACCTTCTCCATCTCCTGGCGGAAGGTGTTGAAAACCTCGTTGCTCTTGGACAGAGTTCCCTGGAATTCTTCGAACTTCTCCGTGTAGAGCGCCAACTGCGAGGGTGACGGCACAGACGCTCGCTCCGATAAAACCGCCGCGATACGCCAACATAGCAAGCGGCACTTGCCTCCCGCCCTCGGCACTCTCAAACGCGCAATGGTCGTTTCAAAAGTCGCCCGTAATCAAATTGCACGGGGGATGCTGCCGTGGAGGTGGAAGGTTTAAAATACACAGGGGACTTGATCCGGACGTTGCCGGTTTGATTTGATCTCGACTACTGTGGGCATTGGCAACCCGAACACTCAAAACACTTATTGGAGACCCTAAACGATTCATCGGTCACTGGGATGGCGTGGCACTGCGTGGCACGGCATGGTCCAGCTCGCTGATGACCAGAAGTTGCAGTGCAGCGGTGTTGCCCAAAATATTCTGAAGCATCAAGGTCTAAGGCAATCGGTGATTTGGCCGACACCATCAACTCACTTGCACTTGAGAATCTGGTTTAACTAAACTAAAAACTTTTTCTTTTACCCGGTAAGGCCCACTGAGCTGTGTAGCTCTTTTTCAGAAGTGACCTCGGGCTCACAAATGATAGCTCAACGAAGCAGCTTATCATGTGGAAATTTATAGCAGCCAAATACTGTAAACGCATGTTTTAAAATGTGGAGGGGAAAACCGCAGGACGCGGAGAAAAATCCACCCCACCACGGGGAGAGAGACACGCAAATTCCAAATATACAGGCATCAGGTTCGGGATCAAACCCACAACCTCCATATCAGGCGAGGGGATTTAACATCTCGCCACGATCTCAATGATAACCAACTCAACGCTCCGCTGTTGCATCAGCTCCCAGAGTCCCATGGCCCCGCTCCCCCACATGTAATTTCCGAGGCGCTGCATGCCACATGCCGCGTTTGAGAGGAGCGTCGTCGTCACCTGTTGCTTGAGCTGAATTTCTTGTTGCTTCATGTGCTCGCATCTCCTCTGCGTCTCCGTCACTTGTTTAATGAGCTGCCATTCAGCGCAAAGCAAAGGGACGGGGTCAGTGGGTCACTGAAATCGGTGAGCTTTACACAGAAATACATTCGTACAGCCTTACAACCACATGAGCGTGCGTGTGTTTGTGTGTGCATGCAGGGGGAGCGATAGTATAGCTGTTAGCGCGTTGTGCTACGAATCCGGCGACCCGGGCCCAATTTCCGTTCACCACCGCTGACAATTATCTGAACCGTTCCTGGGCCTCCCCTAGATTGACTCAGCCTAAAATCAATACCTGGTGCTGTGTGTAAACATCACCACTAGGGAGACAAAGGCGGCCAGGCGTGGTGCTGGCCACCCACCCCCTTGCATGCCATGCCGGCCTTCATAGGTGCTCGCTAACAGCACTTGCCCCAACATTGTGTTCAGGCTATACGGGGGATCTTTGTGTGTGTGTGTAAGTGCTCCAGCACAGCCGTGTGGCCGCGAGTCCCCACCAGCTCCTTCTCCTTCAGGTGCTGCTCTCCGGAAACCTCCAGCAGCTCGGTGGTCTGCTGCAGCTTGGCGTCTGACAGCTGTTGCTGCAAGTCCTTGTTGCGGAACACCTTGTTCACGTGCTGCAGAACGGGCGCATGCGCCCAACGACACGGAAGGAGAAGGATTCGCAAGGACTGCGATGCTCGCTTAAGCGCCTCGGCAACTGAAAAGCACCTCGCATCAACGTCTCTTCTGCGGCCGTCTGGAAACGCTCTCCCTTCCGATATCAGGAATCCACTGGAGCTATGCACTTTTAAAGCTCGATTAAAAACTAATTTCTTTAGAACTGTATTCATATTATTGGTTCTTTCGGTAAAGTCACGTAGAAGGGAAATAATAAAATAATATAAATATAAAACAATAAAAATTCTCACGACGTTTCGACTGCAACACAAGCAATCATCATCAGATGTGAAATCCACAGACGATTGCTTGTGTTGCAGTCGAAACGTCGTGAGAATTTTTGTTTCATATTTATATTATTTTATTATTTCCTTTCACAGCTTTTACCGAAAGAACCAAGAATATGAATCCCTGCAGTCACGAAAGCTTTCAATCAAAATTCTTTAGAACTGCTTTTTGTGTTTAGCTTGTTGTCCTTCCGATGAGCACAGTTGGGCTACGTACGGTGCCGAAGAATTTCGATTTAAAGCTTTCGTGACTGCAGGGATTGATCTTCTTGGTTCTTTCGGTAAAGTCACGTAGAATGGAAATAATAAAATAATAAAAATAAAACATAATAAAATAATTCTCACGACGTTTCGGCCACAACGCAAGCAGCCGTCCTCAGATGTAGAACGGGTCTGTCGAGAAGACGCCCCAGGCTTGGAGTGACTTTACCGAAAGAACCAAGAAGGTGCCGAAGAAGTTCAACGTACACACATACAAAGTAACAACACGGCGAACAGCGCACCTCCTCGCGCAGCTCATACTGCTCGATGAGCTTCTTGAGTTTGTCCGCGAGCTCCATGTTCTCCTGCTTGAGGCGCGCATTGCGCTCATTGTGCTGCCCCATCTGCGCCTGGATCTCGCTCAGCGTCGCCTGGAAGTGCGCCGTCACCTCCCTCCGCTTCTCCTCCTCCTCCCGCGCTCGCTGGAGATTCTCCTCCTGCCGCAAGACACACAAACACATCCGGGCGCGGCGTTCAACACGCGCGATCTCAATTGGTGCCAATGCGAGGTTGTCATTTTGACCCACGTAGAATACCGACTCCGAGGTCAAATATGATCAATTATCTGATTCCCGCACAGACGGTTGGATCCTATTTCCTTTCTCATGACCATCCACACATGTAAGGAGTTTGCCTCTTAACCTTGTACTTTCACATCTGCTTTTTGCGTTTCGTTTGTTGTCATTCTCCCGCACCTCCGATTCGCACGGTTGGCTACGGACGATACCAAAGAAGTTCAACATACATATCGATAACCTCACTCATTTCGAACGGTTATCGCACCACGCACTGTCCGTTGTCCACATGAAAGATTTGGAACTGATAAAAGTTACGCCACCCCGGGTGGCACTGACACGTGGACACCTGCTGGGAAAGGGCCGGCTTTGGTTTATTTACTTTATTTCAAGACCAGCAATGACACAAATAACCAGACGATGAAAACTGCCATCGCCGAGTTCCTTGATTTAACCCGACAATGTTCCAGGGACGAGACTCACCCTCGCCTGGTATGCAGGAGGTTGTGGGTTTGATCCCGACCCCGATGCCTGCTGCTGTATATTTGCCTTTTGCATGTCTCTCTCCCCGTGGTCGCGTGGATTATTTTCCGAGTCCTCCGGTTTTCCCCTCCACATTTACAATCAACATCACGCACTTAGAGTATTCGGCTCCTGCTATAAATGTCCACGTGATGATAATAAGCCGCTTCGTTGAGATATCGTTTGTGATAGCCTGGTCGCTTCTGATAAAGAGCTACACAGCTCATTGGGCCTTACCTGGTAAAATAAAAATAGGTTTTGTTTAGTTAAACCAGATTCTCACGTGCAAGCGAGTTGATTCTGTCAGCCAAGTCACCGATGACCTTAGGCCATGGTTCTTCAGAGCACATCGGGCAACACCGCCGCACCGCAACTTCCGGCTATCAGCGAGCTGGCCCGCGTCGTGTCACGCAGTGACGCTGAGCCGTTGATGGTCCCCGATAATAACTGTTTGAGTCGTTCGGGTTGCCAATGACCACAATAATCGAGATCAATTCTAGATTTGAAGCTTTCGTGACTGCAAGGATTCATACTCTTAGTTCTTTCGGTAAAGTCACGTAGGTAAAAAATTAAATTAAAATTAATAAAAATAAAATTAAAATCACGACGTTTCGGAGGCAACACAAGTCTCCGTCATCAGGGGGGACTGTCACAGCCAGATTTGCTGCATCAAGTGAGGAAGCAAATCAAGTGATGCAGCAAATCTGGCTGTGACAGTTCCACCTGATGACGGAGACTTGTGTTACCTCCGAAACGTCGTGATTTTTATTTTATTTTTATTAACTTTAATTTCATTTTTTACCTACGTGACTTTACCGAAAGAACTAAGAGTATGAATCGAGATCAAGTATAAAACATTAGCGAAAGAACACGCTTGCACCTTCAGCGTGCGGTTGTGCCGCTGCAGCTCGCGACACAGGCTCTCCAGCTTGCTGCGCGCCAACAGCGCCTTGCCGTGCTCCGTCTGCAGGTGGTCGCGCTCACGTGACGCCGCCGAGTGCTTCTTCTCCAGCCCCTTGAGCTGCCTCTGCGTGGCGCGGTGCTCCTCCAGCTGCGGGGAGGCCGGCGAGAAAATTAGTTACAGTAAAACCTTGGATTGCGAGTAACTTGGTCTGTGAGTGTTTTATTCATTCACAGGTCGAAAAGGCGCCAGTAAAAACAGAAAGCCGCGTCGAGGAAAAGACCGTGACGAACAACAAGGTTACACTTTAAACATTCCCACTCGATGGTGTAGTTTATTTATCTGAATCATCCTCGGTAATGTGCAGGTGGCGCAGCCCATCAAATAAAACAAATACAGTAAAACCTTCGATTGCGAGTAACTTGGTCTGCAAGTGTTTTGCAAGACAAGCAAAAGTTTTAAATACATTTTAACTTCTTCTTGGTTCTTTCGGTAAAGTCACGTAGAAGGGACCTGTTCTTCACCTGAGGACGGCTGCTTGCGTTGTGGCCGAAACGTCGTGAGAATTATTTTATTATGTTTTATTTTTATCATTTTATTACTTCCCTTCTACGTGACTTTACCGAAAGAACCAAGAAGATGAATCCCTGCAGTCATGAAAGCTTTAAATCGAAACATTTTAACTTGATAAACGAGCGAGGTCTTGCAATACGAGTAGTACGTGTACGCTTTGTCTGCCGAGCATCACGTGATCACAACTGAGCCGATGGTTCTTCTCTCTCTGTCGCTGCGGGATTGTGGGTAATCGTCTCCCATGCTCGGTCTCAGTCAGCGTGCCTCACTCGTATAGTCAACATCCGTGCGAGCGTTTACTGTTTACTATAGTGTTGTGACCACGTGTGTGTGCGTAAAGCATTTTTTTTATTTTGTGTCCAAGTGTATTGACTGTTTTTTAGTAACTGTACTGCAACAATGCTTTTTGCCTCCTCAAAAGGAGGCAAAAGCAAATGTCATTGTATAGGTTCCTTGTTAAAGTCACTGCCATCTGAGCCAACAGATGGCAGTGATCCCATTAGTGACAGTGAAAGTCGTCCTACACATTAACCCTCCTCCTCCTCTTCTCTCTCTCGTCTCCCTCACACCAGCCACGATTAAATGTAAATTAATACATTTGATTACTTTATATTAAATTTAAATAATAAAAATATAAAAAGGTATTTTGTATTAATAATTTTTATATGAATATTTTTGGGTTGTGGAACGAATTATTTCTTATGGGGAAATTCGCTTTGATATACGAGTGCTTTGAATTACAAACACGTTTCCGGAACGAATTATGTTCGCAATCCAAGGTTTTACTGTACTTACTTTTTTATTTCCTTTTAAGAGCCACAGAGTTACCCGGCTGGTCTTTTTGGTCACAAGCTGTACTCTTATATTCGCAGCAGCAGCAGCGGATTTTGGCTGAACATCGA
This sequence comes from Lampetra fluviatilis, assembly GCF_964198595.1. NCBI lineage: Eukaryota > Metazoa > Chordata > Hyperoartia > Petromyzontiformes > Petromyzontidae > Lampetra > Lampetra fluviatilis. The sequence goes on from NC_136324.1 coordinate 2,869,423, forward strand.
ACAAAGATGGTAACAGCGTCGCGTGCTTTCGTATGTGCTTCTGCAGCCGTCTGGAACGCTCTTCCTTCCGATATAAGGAAGCCGCTGGAGCTATGCACTTTTAAATCTAGACTGAAAACTTAACAACTGATTTTGTATTTAGTTTGTTGTCCTTCCCCTGCACCTCCGATTAGCGCGGTTGGCTACATATGGTACGAAATAAATTTAACATGCATATGTAACTGCAGCCAACCGGCCACCTCCGTTGCACGGCAAGCAGGCGTCTTGCGCACACGTGATCTTTGCGTGATCCACAAACCCCCACCTCCGAAGCGCAACATCACAGCCATGTGCCACCACGCCCAGCTATACGCCGTCAACTGTCAGCCACTGCGCGGTCGTGAGAGTTCATTGATGTCCCTATGGTCTGACAGCATTCCTGTCAGACCAAGGGATGTTTCATTATAGATGTGTGTATATATTTTTTTTGCTTTTTAAATGTCTTTTGAAGGCCACGCTCGCGACCCCCGTATCACAGGCATCCAATCACCGGCACCGCTGTCACGGTCTACCTGCTGCATGTGTCGGCAACGCTCGTCAGCTTGTCAAGCGTGAGTTTAAAAAGAAGCCAATGTGCTCGTTTCAAACACAACAATCACTACGGTGATTTAATATCGCTGCATGTGGCTGTTTTTGTAGCTCCGGGCCTTTTAACTTCAACTTCACAGGGGCTGAAAACAAGACACACACGTGTCCATGATGGTGGGGGTGGTGGGGCAGTGGTTATGGCGGTGTGCAACCGGCGACGTGGGTTCAATTCCCAGCTACGGCTAACATTGGTGGCAAGTAATAAATTGGCCGGCCTTGGGCACCCACACTTCGTCACCCGCCTTGATCACCGTGATCAAAGCGCGGTCAAACAACCCCCATGGCCAGCACAGCATGGGGTATCCTCAACCCAGAAGTGAATTGACAAAGGGCGGTAAGTCATCTTAATAACAAATGATGACGCAAAAAATGATTGAGGTCATGATCACTCAGAATGCGTCCGATCCTGATAGCTCTCTTTCCTGGGCACACAAGTACAATAGGAATTATGATAAAATAATAACCAATAGCTCTCAGAAGATAAGCATGGTTAAGCCTGGAGAGTTTATTGGAAGGGCGACCACCATGCACTCCGGGTTGTCACAGGCAGCAGTCAAGCGATGTGGAAGGCAACAGAGGGCAGTGCAGCAAAAGCCACTGTTATACCGTACATTGCTCGCACATCTACGCTCCCAGCCTTCACCAACCCGCACCTACCGGTGCGGTGAGGCATAGTCACATAGCCCCCACGACCCACACAACTGGATGCGTACTCTGGATTCACGACACGGCTGCTCGAGTTTAAATTCAGCTCAAGGGGAAGAAGGGGCGATGATGCAAACAGCACATGAGGGCGGGGGGGGGGGGCGCAACAACTGTGAGGGGGGCCACCGAAACTGACCAGCTGCGTGTATTTGGTGCACAGGGCTGCGAGCTTCTCCTCAGGGGTACTCAGGGCGTTGAGAGCTTGCATCAGCAGAGTGATCTCCTTGCCTGCGAGGGACACGGCAAGGCATTCGAGCAGTCGCGCACAAACATCCGCATCAGTCAAGCGAATTAAAATGCAGTTCTGCGACGTCATCTTGCGGGACGGTTCTCGGCCGAGTTCGCGTACCACGCGCGGTGCGAGATCTAAGCCGAATTTCTTCCATCCCATAATTCCTGTCGTGCAAACAAAAGTTCATAGCCGAGCGCGGAAAAGGCTCCACACGGCGAGAATCGGCGCGGACGTACCGAGCCCCTTGGCCTTCTTCTTCTCGGCAGCGGACAACTGCTGTCCATCCTTGGCCGGCGCTTCGGCACCCTTGCCCACGTCCGCCGCTCCGGCGCCCTTCCCCTGGCTCTCCTTCGCCGGCCGCTCTTCCCTCTTGGTGCCGCCCGTCTTTCCCTGGAGCCGCGCGGCGGGGGATGCGGCCACTGGCTTCTCTTCCTCCTGCTTTGCTCCCGCCTGCTCCTCTCCCGCCTGTTCCTCTCCCGCCTCCTCCTCTTCCGGCTGCTCCTCTTCTCCCTGATCCTCTTCCTCCTGATTTTCTTCCTCCTGTTTCTCTTCTTCCTCCATTTCTCCCTGCTCCTCTCCCACCTGCTCCTCTTTCACCTGCTCTTCACCTGCCCTCTGCTCTCCCTCCTGCTTCGCTCCCACTCCCACTTGCTCCTCTACCACCTGCTCCTCACCCACCTGCTCCTCACCTGTCCTCTGCTCTCCCTCCTGCTCCTCTACCACCTGCTCCTCACCTGCCCTCTGCTCTCCCTCCTGCTTCTCTCCAACCTGCTCCTCTCCTTCCCTCACTTGCTCCGCTCTCACCCAGTTGCTGTCCCCGTTGTCAGCACCGGCTGGGTCGTCGGCGACAGTCGTCGGGACCTCGTTCGGAGCGGTCGAGGCATTGCCGGATTCTCTCTCGTTGGCACTCGGCAACGCGGCCGGGACATCGGTGGCTCCACACGACACCTCTGCCTCGCTCTCCCCGGGGATCGGCGGCACGGCACAGCCACCGGAGGCTGCGCACGGCGCCGCCACCATCTCCTTGGTTGGCGGCGCTGGAGGGGGCTGCGCCAAGTGGACGGAGCTTGCATCGCTGCCGGCGTCATCGCTGCTGCAGCCGTTCATGATCGTGCGAGCCTGGCCAGTCGGCACACACGCACACACACACGCACGCACTACGTCCAGCACACCTGTATACCAAACGTGCTACGAGGAGCAGAGACCAAACCTGAAACTAAAATGCCAGCAGGGAGCAAATCAAACTCCGTGTGGCGGTAGTTAAACTGGCACCTCATTCAGCATTCCTCATTATTTACTTAAAAGACTAAGCCGCATCACTCTGTCAGCAAGAGAGGACCATGAATTCACAATCAAATCACCCTGAATGTGCCCAGTGTCTTTCCAGCCTTGAAGACCAGGCATGGGCCTACTCCAGTCTAGCAGCAACCCGGAAAACATTTAAGAGAGCGGGCCGTGAGCATTCATGAAACGTGATGTGGTGAGGAAGGCACGAAACCCTCGAACACAACCTTTAGTGTTTGCGCGATGTGAATGTGACCATGCGAATGTGAAATGTTCACATCTGGCTCAGGGCCACTAAAGGAAATGTGCACACGTTGTCTTGTTGATTATACGACAAGAGAGGCAGCCGGCTAGCTTCATTTTGCCATGAGAGAAACCTGAGACCCAAGGTGGATCAGAGAAAATTACTTTGCTAAAAAAAATTTATTCCATCTTCCAGTTTAATGAAACAGCTTCAAGTAAATTTATATTCGTCAGTACTGTACACAGGGGGGGGGGTAATTTGCAAATGGTGTTTTAAGCAACCATCTGGATCTCTCTCATCTCCACATGGTGCCTTATTTAACATTCACAAGCCTTACAGTGACGCCCGATGATTGCTAAAGTAGCAATGTGGACAGATAATGTGGAAATAAAAAAAGTGCGAGTACTTCTGTGTTTGGTACCCGAAAGCGTGATGTCATTTCAGTGAATACAGCACCGCAGTGCAATTGTTTCCATGAAGCATTGTCACATTTATATTTCCGAACAGGCCCCACTTGCACGCAAACCTTGCAAACTGGTAGTTATCATCAATTATAAAACAGGAAATGCAGGCACATGTAAAGTGAAACATAATGACACGCCTGTGATCCTGGCACTTTGCAGGCAAGGGTTGGTGGATCAAACAGATCTGTAAAACTCCAAAACCCACTATCTTTGTTAGTTTAAGGATTCTTGAATCATTCTGTTAAATAGCGTCAGTGTTATTCCCTCGTGTGGACGACTAGGTTTTCGCCATAATACAATTCTGGCAAAAGCGCCCAATGAAGCTGCTTGCAGTTACCTGCTAAACGTCGTACTCAAATTGTAAATGTTATGAGTTTACTCTCCAACACACTGGTGGTGTGCTCATGTAGTAATTAATCGGCAAGTTTTGTTTACGTCACAAACTTTACCAATTGGCTGTCGGGTGTTAGCGGGTTAACGACACACTTTTATATAATTAGACCTCCTTTGCTAGTACCAAAGTATAATAATCGGGTTTTTCCCCCTTTTTTCAAATATTATCAGCGTGTTTTTTGTTTGCATTTTGACCACAAGTCTTGTGTTTAATGCACACGTGATTCCTTGTAAAAAGGTTTCAGTTTTGTTGCCAGACAAAAGGGAAAACCAGTATTATGACACATTTATATTTACATTATCTCACCCAAAAAAACCTTTATTATAAATATTGGTCGCAAAACTCTACTACGTCTTAAACTGAGCTTTTCTCCAGGCACTACCCCAGTTTCCTGGCACAAATGAGAAAAAAACTCATAAATGGAAATGGCCAAAGATCCCAGTGTAGCAGGAACCTCCCTCCAGCGAGGCTGTCCAGGGTAAATGAATGGCTCTGTCATTACTGCTACGTTCCCACTTCACCAATCATCACATGGCCTGCCGTGGTCATACAGGTAGTCCCCGACTTACGATGGAGATGCGTTACGACGACCCCATCGTAAGTCGAAAATATCGTAAGTCGAAGATGGCCTAGCCTACCCAGGAGTCTTAAAGAATGGTGATAATTTAGCAAAAAAGAGCAATTTACAGTACCGTACTGTATAAACTATATGCGTGCAGTACATCCCGGCAGCGTCCCAACGTACAGTATCGTACCTCGTACACTGCTGTGTTTGCCTGCCGCGCGAAATGTAAAATATTTAACAATTTTGTCATATCACTATCGCCATCGTAAGATCGAAATATCGTAAGTCGGACCACCGTAAGTCGGGGACTACCTGTATTTCTTTCAACCTGAGCCTTTAAGGAAGTGAAAACTGTCCCCATTCTTGTGGGGTAGAGACCAGGATGCTGGACTCCACTGTCCCCCAAGGATGTTAATTCAATCATAGACCAAATTTTTGTCAAATCACAGTGCTTTCTTTGAGTTGTGCTTAGCCGCTTGGTGATCCAAAGTCCCACTACTTTTTTATATTTCTGGAGATAGAATATTAAGCGACGGCGATTCGTTAGTTTTCGTGGAGAGTTAAGTGGTCAGGGTTAGAGTTTAGTATTTGGCGAAAGAGTTGAGGTTTAGGGCTATGTTTTCTCATTTGGGAATAGGGATGTAGTTTAGTGTAAGAGGTTTAGATTGAGGGATTATAGAGATTATGACTTCGGAGTTATGATTTAAGGTTACGGTTTTGGGGGTTTAGGGTTTATGATTAGAGTTTAGGGTTAGGATTCAGGGGATAGTGTTACGTTTTAGGTTTCAGGTTTAGGGGTTGGTGTTATGATTTAGGATGTCGATTTAGAGGTTGGGGGTTTGGGGTTCAGGTTTAGGGGATGGTACCAGGATTTCGGTTTAGGTGGCGGTGTTATAATTAAACATTTTGATTCAAGATGTTGGTGTTAAGAGTGTCGGTTTTGGGGTTATGATTTAGGAATTTGGTTTAGGAGTTATGGTTGGGGTGTTTTTTTTTTTGGGGGGGGGGGGTTTAGGACTAGGGGTTAGTCGTGGTTGGTGACAGTAGTAACCGAGATTTGCCGTGACTCTACGGGGTCGCAAAGTCTAGGCTAGTCCCCTTTCCCCTGTCCTCCTGACCGTGTGCGGTTTTTTTTCCACCACCGTGGGTTACCGGGGGTAACTCTGTAACCAACGGTTACCAACGACTCTGGTTACCGTGGGTAACTCTGTAACCAACGGTTACCAACGACTCTGGTTACCATTGGTACCGTGGGTAACCAACGACTCTGGTTACCGTGGGTAACTGTAACCAACGGTTACCAACGACTCTGCTTACAGAGTTGCCGTTGGTACCGTGGGTAACCAACGGTTTCCAACGACTGCTTACAGAGTAACCGTGGGTAACTGTAACCAACGGTTACCAACGACTCTGGTTACCGTTGGTAACTGTAACCAACGGTTACCAACGACTCTGCTTACCAACAACACGTGGGGGCATGCCCCAAACGCCACCGTTTCGTCGCAAATAAACAAAATCAACTCCTCCAGACGGCGAACAGCGCCAGTGTGCGTGGTCTTGTTTAGACGCCGTGTGGACGACCTCTGCCTCTTTAGACGAAGGCAGCTTCAGGGGGCGGCCACAAATGGTGACAAAAGACAGATTGACCCCCAAGTTTCCGTGACAAACTTAGTTACCGGGACAAAGTTGAACGCGACCGGCGATGAGTTTATGAATGAACACACGCAAAAAAATTATCTTACTGACGTTACGAAAGCTTACGTGAAAGAGTTTCAGGGTTTTTGTTTGTTGTAAACGTCAAACACGTGTTCACTTCCCTATGTCGGCGGCTTCCGACCTCCCTCGGCCAAAAAAAAAATCGCCGTTCGCGCCACTCATTCACTCCCCCATCATCATCACCAACATCATCAACATCATCATCACCAACATCATCACCACCACCATCATCACCACCACCATCATCATCATCATCACCACCATCATCACCACCATCACCACCATCACCACCATCATCATCATCATCACCGCCATCATCACCATCATCGTTCTTACCTCACGTGTTTGAGCAAATTCGGAAGGCAACTCTAACCAACTAGAGACATCATCAATTAAACACGATTGCAGCTGCTGCTGGTGGTGATGATGATGATAGAGATGATGATAGAGATGATGATGATAGAGATGATGATGATGATGATAGAGATGATGATGATAGAGATGATGATGATGGGGGGCTTACACTGTGACAGTATCCGAAGGTCGACCCGAGCATGAGGCGTTCAAAAATGTTTACCGGGTTTTTTTTCAGCCTCTTCGTCGTTTGTGTGGTTTGTTTCCCTTGCGAGCTCGTCAGCTTAATAAGCAACCTCTTGCCGAGAGCGCCGGATGGTGTCCTCGGTGTCGAACGAAGGACGACTTTGGTGGACGAGGACGAAGAGGAGGAAGGAGGTGGATGAAGGAGGTGAGAGCGTGAGAATTCGCCGCGTTCGCCGCTCGCTTCGACGGTGGCGTCTCTCACACCCCCCACCCGCCCGCCGCCGACTCTCAGTTGGGCCCGGGAGGCAACAAAAACCCGGACCGAGACTCCACCCCGGGTCAGGGCTCCTTTACGGAATGGAGTGCGGCGTTCGTCAGAATCGAAAAGCTGTCTTCTCTGGTGTTAAGGACACTTTTTTTGCCAATCAGCGCACGTAGCATACAGGGCCCCCCACCCCCTGGCCCCCCACCACCACTAGTCCCCCCCACCACCACTAGCCCCCCCCCACCACAGCCCCCCCTACCACCAGCCCCCCCTACCACCAGCACCCCCCCACCACCAGCACCCCCCCACCACCAGCACCCCCCCACCACCAGCACCCCCCCACCACCAGCACCCCCCCCCCACCAGCCCCCCCCCACCACCAGCACCCCCCCATCACCAGCACCCCCCCCACCAGCCCCCCCCCCCCACTACCAGCACCCCCCATCACCAGCCCCCCCCACCCCCCGCCCCCCACCACCACCAGCCCCCCCACCCCCTACCCCCTGCCCCCCCACCACCAGCCCCCCCACCACCAATCTATGAAATAGTAAGAAAGTGTTTTTTTTACCCTTCGTGGCGATAAAACAGGAGTTTAACACCGAGTAGGCTTTCGCGGGTTAGACCGCGTCAATATAAATGTGTCGTTAAACCCGCCGCCACCCGGCACAGCCAATTAGTAAGATTCGTCACATAAACTGGACATGCCAATTCGTTACTAGTACAGCACACCCGGTGTGTTGGCCACTCAGTTTTAAAGACAAAGCATATATTATCAGAACACGTTCGTTTGCATGCTCACCACAAGTACGTGTGGTTACTGCTTGATTCCTTGCAAAAGGTTTTCTATTTGGTGTTTGAACATCCTAACACCTCCTGTTTGATTGCCAGAAAGGGTGAAACCTATTCTTTAAAGTTTCATTTATTTGGTATAACCCTGTGAGCCATGTGGCTCTTGAGTCGGGTGCAACCGCAACAAACTAAAATATTAACAGAGAACATCTTAAAGCGACGACGCGCAACAGAAACATCCTGGATAAACCAGCAAATCTTCCAGGAAAAAAACACCGTCTTGCAACGCTGTGTGCAGAAATCCCAGTGTAATGCAAGTCAAACAATAACAACCGTAAGACAATTTACAATCAATTTATCAGGCCAACTCTGCACTTCCGCAAGAAATATGGCTTAACCATGTTTTCGAAATCACCAAAATTAAAGCTATAAAATAGAATGTAACAACAGTAATCATAGGAACTTTGATTAAAATTCAAATTCTTAGTTTTTCATAGAATCAAGTGGATTTGTTTATTTGGACTGGAGGTGGAGCAGGAATCCGATAAGATAAATCTCTTTTTTTGTTCACAGATGTCCAGTAAGAGGGTGCGGGGATTGGCGTGTTACAGGGACAATGCAGCAACAACAACAGAGATCGCAGTACAACATAGACACACTAAGGAAGTCACTAAAAATAAATGAATGAAAACAAAGTACAGTCCATAAGTACGATTTTACGACACTAAATGCGAGCTTGGGCCATGTAGCAAATGAACAATCTCAGACCACACCAAGACAACACGCGCAGTCCCTCAATAAAATTGCACATTGAGTCGTAATTCAACACCATAATAACTATTATCAGCCGTGGGTGTCTGCTATTTGGTGGACATTCAACCCCAAACCGTCGAGTAAAAACCATCGAGACCCATAGAGATCTTGAAGCTTTCGTGCCTGCAGGAATCCAAACTCTTTGGTTCTTTCAAACCTTTTAAAACAGTCTGACCACGCTTTCCCACCTGATGATGGACGCTTGTGTTGCGCCCGAAACGTCGTGATTTATTTTATTTTGATACCTACGTGACTTTACCGAAAGAACCAAAGAGTACCCATAGAGATGTTATCGACTAGCGATTTAGTAACTACACCGTGGCATTGTAGCCAAATAACCCAAATTATGGGCCATTTAGTAAACCCATAGAGATGGAAACAAATTGTATATGGCGTGATCACAAAGTTAACATAGTGGCGTATCTCGGCACACTTAAAAGTTCACCTAAATTGTCTTGTTTTTTTTTAAAGGTTGTCATTTCGTTGACATTTATTTTAGAAAAAAATATTTTTGCACGCAATTGAGCAACGTGAAACAAAACAAAAAACCCAATCCCAACCTTCTGAACGCTTCTATATTTATATTATTTGGTTCTTTCGGTAAAGTCACGTAGATAAAAAATTGAAGAAGAACATTTTAAAATTAAAAATATGAAAAAACAAAAACTCACGAAATTTCGATTTAAAGCTTTCGTGACTGCAGGGATTCATCTTCTTGGTTCTTTCGGTAAAGTCACGTAGAAGGGAAGTAATAAAATAATAAAAAAATAAAACATAATAAAACAATTCTCACGACGTTTCGGCCACAACCAAGAAGAAAAAACTCACGAAGTTTCGATTTTTATATTTCCTCTTGAAACCGAACGAGCGCACTCCGTTCCGTTCCGCTGTCGCCCGCCCGGGTTTTCCATCCTCCCACACCGGGCCCCGATGCTCAGCCTCGCCGAGGTCTCTGGGAGGCTGACGTCACACCCCGTGTGCCTCGCGATTCTTAGGTTTCAATGGAAACACATGTGGGTGGTGATGGTGGTGGTTATGGTGGTGGCGGTGTTGGTGGCGGGGGGGTGGTGGTGGTGGTGGTGGTGGCGGGGGGGGGGTGGTGGTGGTGGTGGTGGCGGGGGGGGGTGGTGGTGGTGGCGGGGGGGGGGTGGTGGTGGTGGTGGTGGCGGGGGGGGGGTGGTGGTGGTGGTGGTGGCGGGGGGGGGGTGGTGGTGGCGGGGGGGGGGGGTGGTGGTGGCGGGGGTGGTGGTGGCGGGGGTGGTGGTGGTGGCGGGGGGGGGGTGGTGGTGGTGGCGGGGGGGGTGGTGGTGGTGGCGGGGGGGGGTGGTGATGGTGGGGGTGGCGGGGGGGATGGTGGTGGGGGGGGTGGCGGGGGGGGGTGTGGTGTGGGGGTGGTGGCGGCGGGGTGGTGTCGGGGGGGTGGTGTTGGGGGGGGTGTTGGGGGGGTTGAGAGCTCTCCGATGGATCTGAGATAGTTGGTGGCAGGTAGCCCTCCCCGTCGCTACGACGTTGGCCCTCGTCCGCGAGAAGGGAGCCCACTCACTCGAAGATCGTATTTGGGTTACTCGTTCACTCTGAGCCGAACGGTTCTGGAAGAGGCGGGAGGAGCCGCGCTTTACACCGCTACATGTGACCTGCCGATAGGACGAGCTCGTGTGGTCCGTCGTTGCTCGGCCTCAAGGGCCACTGACGGTCCCTTGGCTTGCGGCCTCCGACAATACGCGTGAAAACACCCCCTCCCATCATCATCACCGTGCTGCAGTCAAACCCCCCAATGGTTTCACATGCGTGGCAGCCCTCACACTGATGATGTCTTATCGGTGAAAGTGCCTCCCCGCTGAAAATGAGTAAAGAAAACACCGGACTGTCTAGCTGCTGGTGGTGTATCCAATTCTACTTCTGGGTGGCGAGATGAAGGGCCTCCACTAGAGGGAGCTCTGTAAACATCCATACATGGATACCCCAAAGAATATTAATTCCTGCAGTCACGAAAGCTTTAAGTCACCCATACATGGAGTTGGCCAAACATCCTCACAGAGGACCACAGAGTTTGGAAATTGTTGGCGTGAGATTTGGATTGCCTCTTCCCGCTTGTCGGTGGTTTCCCGTGCCTCTATGATTCTAACTTTCAGAGCAGTCCTTCACTTACGAACACAACTCGTTCCTAAGACCCGTTCGTAAGTCGTCACAGTAATCTGATTTAAATACCCAGACACACACTCCCAGCACGAGGCTGACTCATTACATCTCGCGGAGCTGAACAAAATGTGTTGCCGCGGTTCAATTTGCAAGTGAGAGTTCGCGTTTTAAGTCAGTGTTTAAAAAAACACATTTCATGGAAGCTGGTTCGTAAGTGCGGGTATTCGTAAGTCGGGTATTCGTAAATCGAGGACTGCCTTACGCGAGTTACAAATTCTTCAAACAATTTGCATGAACTATGCCACCTAAACATTAACGTATTACTTGTATTCACGATATCACCCGATGCGGCCATAACATTGTTACACAGACTGGCTTACTGCACTCTTAGAGCAAAGCAACTGGTAATGTCACAACTCAAAACTCTGTTGGTGCCGTCAAATTTAATGTGGAGTTTATTTAGCATTTACAGTACCACTTGATGTTCAAGTACATTATTAAGGATGTAAAGCGCACATTAAGAATGCATAACATTTATACAACACAGAACTGAAAGGGCCCAGTAGTGGCATCGTGTGATAGGCATTTCCTTTCCTGTGCACTCAACAGCTATGCCACTATAGACACCACCTACGCACCACAATGTTCCCCCCCATAAACTATGAATCCGTATGTGTAACTCGTAGCAAACATTGCGAGATTTCATTTTAAAGAGTGATTAAAGGATACCAGCTGATGGTTATAATTATTGGTAACCGTTGACTATACAGGACAATGTCACTCTCCATTTCGTTGGGGACAACGTGCAGTTATGTGAAAAGGTCACATGTGTGAACATCTGTAGTCGTGAGTTACACCACCGTGCACCAATACTGCACTTGGTGTGCGTGGTTACTTGGCCGAGATAAATATACGCCAGTCGAATATGTGACGTGCACCCATATAGAGCAGCGTTCCCCTTCATCGTAACCTGTTTAGGATCAGCCTTTCAAACCACCGTACATATAGGTGCTGCGTAAAGATGCTCCTTCAAACGAGGAAGATTACCGTAGTCATTCCCAGAGAGTTGAGTTTTAATTCCAGGATCTAAATTTATATAACGCCTTAACCAAGGCGCTTTACAGCAATGATACATTTCGATTTAAAGCTTTCGTGACTGCAGGGATTCATCTTCTTGGTTCTTTCGGTAAAGTCACGTAGAAGGGAAGTAATAAAATAAAAAAAAACATAATAAAACAATTCTCACTGTTTTATTTTTATTATTTTATTACTTCCCTTCTACGTGACTTTACCGAAAGAACCAAGAAGAGCAATTATACAATTGTACACAGGATAATTATTTGAAATTAAGATTTAGGTTATGTAAGTGATGGTGTAGTTTTGATGACAGGCAAAACAAGAGTGATAGGGGGGGGGGGGTTGGGATGGGCCTGGTCTTAGCTGTGGGTGGGGGGCGACAGAATGTTGGGGGACTGAAAAGTAACGAGGCATCATTGCGTTGTGAAGACAACACTTCTCCCACCAATGCACACGAGGGCCTGACTGCCCAACGCAGCATAGGAGACGGCATGTCTATGCTTGAACCATATCAGGACACACTTCATTACTTCTCAAATTGGAACCGTTGCCCAAGCGCTTGTCATCTGGAGGGCCATACAGATGGAGACCACTCGGAGCCAAACATTCTTGAACCTCGCTTCACTGCCGCGATGCAATGCTCCAAGGATAAAAAAAAACTTTGCCGAGGCTTTTTTTTTTTTATAAACATGGAACTTTGGACCAACGTTGCCCAACGTTTCATGTTTACCAAGCGGTTGGTGAACACAGGCCTAAAGAGCCAAGCGGCCAGCTTGGTTCTTTAAAAGTTGTTGCAGATAATTAACCCATTCATTGAAATGAAGGTTGTGAGAACTTCGGAAAATAGGCGGTTGGAGGGATTTACAAAGTGGAGCACCGCGAGCGGAGAAGCAGAGTAGTGTTGTGATTTACAGTGAGGTTGTTGAACAAAGTACGGATGAGACAACCGGGAATGAATGGTACCATCCGTGCCTTATGGCTTGAACGTGCACAACTGCGTCACTAAGCGCAACTCCGTTCTAGAAACCTGCCTCCACGCAACACTGGCTCCAAACACCTGTCACGAGTCCTTGCGTTTCAACTGTTTATTTAGGCCTGAAACAATATTTACATGAGATGCGAATGATGTTTGCAGACCTGTTGTAGTGCAGAGTAATAAATGCATGCTTAAATTTGGATTTCAGTGTCTGCCAGCGAGAGATGGAAAAGTCATGCACATTTCAGAGATGCTTATACAAATAGTATTGTGTAATTGTTTTGCGGCGTGGAGCAGTGGCATGGTTAGAGCACTGCGCTATGAACCCAGCTCCCTGAGTTTGAATCCCGGGCCACGGCTAACATTGGCAGTGGGCATCGAACCGTTCCTGGGCGTGCCCTTCACAAACCCGCACTGACCAGCGTGGTGAGGTATGGTCAAAGAACACCATGACCAACACGGCATGGGAAGGCCTCCATCCAGTGGTGGGTTGACAAAAGGGCTTTGCACTATTAATTGTATTGCATTGCTTCGTTACCAAAAAAAGGGGCGTCAAATCATTTCAACCCGTACGTTTGTACTAAAAATTACGGTGTGTACATTGCCAACATGATTACAGTTAAACAACTTGCGTATAATACAGCGCAAATTATATTCCTTGAAAAGGGATGCCGGAAGGTGACGCAACGAGCGCAAACATCTGTCGATAACATGTGACACAAGTTGGTGGGTGGGAGCCACCTGCATCATCAGCTAGGAAATGGCCGAATGGCACTGTGAAAAATGTCCGTTCGTTTTTTTTGCTGCGGCCACAACATCAGTTTTCCGCTTGCAGCATCTCCTCTATCTCGTCCTCCCAAGATCCCTTGTCTTCATCCTCCTCGATGTTGTAGTCCTGAATCTCCTGTTGAATCTTCTCCTCCCACTCGGCATCTGCAAAAGTAAGAACGTGGAACGTTTATGGGAGGTCAAGCGATGTTGAACCTCAATTGGCCTGTAAGTGCCAGATCACGTTTTCCAGATAAGTTGTTTCATGTGCATACAATTAAATAATCGTTATAATCCCTAGGAAGACATTTAACGAAACACAACTATCAAAAGCAAAATAGAAAATCTGGAAAGGTTAACTGCACGAGGAAAAATGTGAGCCGTTATACGCCTTCACGCAACCCTGTTAATACATTCCAACATTAAAACTGGAGCTGGGCATTTTGAACAATTTCAACGCCTTGCGTGACATCGATATTCAAATGACGCTAATCCTGATCATCCATGCAGCCAATGCCAGGATCGCTCTTCTATCACAGCAGCGCTCTTCTATCACAGCAGCGGTCAGGATCGGCTTCGGTCATCAGCTTCGTTAACGCCGAACAGCTGTACGACCCGATGCTCCACAAGACAAAAGATCCCCCGTATAGCCTGAACAGACTATTGGGGCAAGTGCTGTTAGCAAGCACCTATGAAGGCCGGTACGGCACACGAGGTGGTGGGTGGCCAGCACCACGCCCAGCAGCCTTTGTCTCCCCAGCAGCGATGTTTACACACTGCCGCTGGGGAGACGGTGCTGGTGCTGGGCGAAATAAGTAACCATATGAGACAACACCGACGTCCTTCATGGACGTTCTATACGTACGGCCACGATGCTGGTAGCAACGTAGTCTCGTTTATATCCGTACAGCCCGGACTCTACGATTAGAGCACTTCCGTCATTTACACCTCGCTCTCATATAATCGTTTTAGCGACAGGGCCCGCGGTGTTGTAATTATGCCGAGGCTTCCCGTCATGCGTTGCCGATTCCGCTGCCCCGGCACCACCTCCTGCTGTTCTCTGCGCCGCGTCTCCTCCTCCTGTTGCCGCCGCCGTGACCGCCGGCGCCGGCGCGCTCTCCGACTCCTTGCCCATGCCCAGCTCCCGCATGGCCTTCTGCAGCTCGTCGGCGCACAGACGCGTGCCGCCCGGGTCACTGAACGCCTCGCTGGCGAACTCCTCCGGGTTCGGGCTCATCGACATTTCCTCCTCCTCTCCCTTGCCGGGGCAAAGGAGAGGCAGCACGGGCACAGCAACCAACTGAGTGTCTGAGAAAAACTCAACGCGTTCGTTAATAACGCTGCGTGGCAGCGTGGCGCGATATACGTTCAATTATTTGGGCACCTTTCTGGGTGATGCTCGTACGTTGGCTCCCCGTAGTCTTCAGAGTGTTGCGCGAGTGTGGTCGCAAACATCCCTTTTCTGTCTGTAAATCACCTTATTTGTGTATTATTACTCTTAAGAATCCCTGTTGTGTTTTTAGTAAATATTTTGCCGAGTGTGGTGGGTTGTGAGAATCGTATTTTTGTTCAGATCAGGGCACCATACCTCTGGTCCAGTCGCCTGTTTCGTTATCGACAGCGGTGGCGTCCTTGGTTTGGTGGAGTCTAAAACAGCAAATCAAAATCAGTAATTGAGTCATTTAGACACAATAAATCAACTCTCTGCATGTGTGTTTTGTTACTATTTTGCATCTGTCAATCATCTCATGCAGTTACCCCATAACACCTGGGTCTGTCCCGTGACCTGTCAGCGGGCCTTCGACACATCACGTGGCCTTAATGAGCTTGACATAAGCGCTGTGGTCACGTCACCGCCACTTAGTGGCTAATGGCGGCGGCTGTTGTTGTTTTGTTCCGTGACACGGCCGAGAGGGTGTGTCTTTTGACGCTCTTTGCAGAGGTTCGTGGTTTGAGCTGATCGGCCGCCCTGATTCGCAGTGAGCCTCAAAGATACTTTGACATTATTTGAAAAAAGTGGATGCCATGTATGCCAGCGTCACGATCCAATTTTTTCTCATTTTCAAATTACTTGCGAATGACCTAAAGCAACATTGCCCATTACTGTGAAACTACTGCAGTTGTCTGTGAAACACAGAACCTTTGTTATAGCCTTGGCACCAACACCAACAGTACAAACGATTTACTGCAACAACTCAAAAAAGTATTGCTAATGCTCTGAACCAAACTGCAGAGGGAATGGCCAAGACAGGCTTTCTTTTGACAAACACTCGTGAAAGCAGTGGGGCCCTACCTGTGGAGTCGTGTGTCCACGCAGCGTCCCTGCTCTCTCCTGCCCGCATCTCCAGCTGCTCGCAAGCCGTGGAGGAAGACGACTGAGGTGAAGCGGCCAATGCTGTCAGCTGGGACGACTGCTTCACTAGCGACACGCGGTAAAAGTAGTTCTTCCAGAACCGGTCTTCTTTCACCCTGTGGGTAAGGGATTGCACGCTTCCAATCAACGACCGCAACCACATTATTTTATATTTTTAGTATTTTATCGTTTCCCTTGTACGTGACTTTATCGAAAGAACCAAGAATATGAATCCCTGCAGTCACGAAAGCTTTAAATGAAGATTTAACGATCCCAAATCGGTGATAAAGGCAAAGGTGCTACCCTACCACTGCCCACTCGCACCACTACCGAGGCCTCTACAAGAGCAAGCTTTAGAGAGCTTTCGTGGGTATTTGAGCGACTCGTCCACACTGGCCGATCGATTTAGAAGAGGTGGAAGTACCCACACTTTACCCCACCACACCTGACCTGCTTAGTGAATAACTGTGGTTCACCCATTTTTCTTTTACTGCTGAGTGGACAGAGGAGGTCGTGGGGGGGGGGGCGAAGATTTAAGAAACCTGCACCATTGTTTCTACTGTTGTGCGGGGAGAATGAACTTGCGACTTGTGGATTGCAAGTCCACTGCTGATCCTTTCACCACTGATCCTTTTGCCAGCAGCGCAATTTTATGGCTCCTCCGTTACCTTCATCTCTCTCAAAAAATGTCCTGCCTCTATGGCCTACACCAATCTACCAACGACACAGAAATTAAGCCCTGGCACGGTGGCATATGTGGCACCTCTAGTGGACACCACGAGCGGCACACGCCGCGTGTGTGTGAATGCCGGTGGGGAGCGGTAGTGCAGTGGTTAGCGCGCTGCGCTACGAACCCGGCGACCCGAGTTCGATTCCCGCTCACGGCCACCAATACCAGTGGCGATTATCTGAACCGGTACTGGGCATCTCCTCGGTCGACTCAGCCTCAAATGAGTACCTGGTGCGGTGTGTAAACATCGCTACTGGGGAGACAAAGGCGGCCGGGCGTGGTGCTGGCCACCCATCCCCTCGTGTGCCGTGCCAGCCTTCATAGGTGTTTGCGAACAGCACTTGCCCCAATAGTCTGTTAAGGCTATACGGGGGATCTTTATCTTTTAGAACGCCAGTGCCGCAGGACCCTCACAGTTTTGGCACAAGGTCGAAGCGCATCTGCTTGAGCAGCTCGTCCTCCTCCAGCATCACCGTGGCGACGGGGAAGGTCTCGTCGAAGTCGAAGTGGAACTGCACACCATCCGGCGGGTCTCGCAGGAAGTTCCGTCGCTCCTGATGAACACCACGCGATGTTAGAAAACACCGTTACGATCTTCGTCACCATCGTCATCGTCGTCATCATCATCGTCATCATCGTCATCATCATCATCGTCATCATCATCATCGTCATCGTCAATTGGTCACACACGCACACAGTTCAACCGTCCGCTCGTTCATTGTAAGTGAAGAAAAACTCAGCACATTGGTCAATAACACTGCACCGAAGCGGAAGGAATATTTTCCACAACAACGCAAGAAAAATAGGACTAAATATTTCATGGCAGAAAAGAAAAAAAAGCCCAGAACTTGGGCTCCGGACCTCCCGAAGCAAGCCTGCGTGATGATTGGTAACGCTGTCGAAGCAGGGGAGGAATTTTTCTAGCTCGGATTTGTACAGACCACTGATGGGACGATGTGGACCCGACGTCATGCGCCGGATCGGCCTGGCCTCAGGAATATAATAGGTGACGTTTTCAGGCAGTGGACCTTGTTCAAATATCTCTGCTATGAATAAGGGCCATTGACTGAAACGTTGCCTCTGATATAATTTTCCCACCCTATGGCAGTGTTATTGACCACGTGCGGAGGTTTCGTTCTGAAGGGACTTCTCATCCAGGGAAGCAAGTAAACAATTGTTGCAAATACATTTTATACCGACATGAGCATTGGGGCGCTGCTCATCTAGTTACAGCCCTGGGTCAGTGGTGGAAATTCCACATTCCTATGGTAGGGGTCGAGTTTATCCATGGGACAACCGCCGTTGACGTCACCGCAAAGCAGTGGCTTTTGGCTAGCCGTGGAACGAGACCGGTCACCGCATCGCGCCTTCAGATGAGCTTCTGCGGCCATCTGGAACGCTCTTCCTTCCAATATTAAGAAGCCACTGGAGCGATGCACTTTAACATCTAGATTGAAAACACATTTCTTTAGCATTGCTTTTTCTGTTTACTTTGTTGTCTTTCCGCACACCTACGATTAGCACTGCTATATATGGTGCAAAGCAAGTTCTACATACAAAGCAGTACTCATGTTATTGCATTTACCAAACCAGGATTTGAGCTCGCAACATTGCGAGATGCTCGCTCTGTTGCTAAGCCACCTGGCCGAATTAAGTTTATATACGTGTTTTGTTATTTAACACATATATTAGGATCAATATTAATCGATGTATCCTTGCCTCATATATAAAAAGGGATTAATTTAATGGAGCTAAATCTCAGCCTGGTTGGCGACGCAGAGAATATTTCTGCATCCGTGGCATCCTCATCCGCTCCTCCGATTAGCACGGTGGGCTACGTACATTGTAGTAAAAAAAAAGTTAAACATACATCCAGTATGCCTCTCACGATGGCTGTGGCTACCCGTCACGTGCCACCTTTTTATTTATTTTATTTGACCAGGTAATGCCCACTGAGCTACATAGCTCTTTTTCAGAAGTGACCTGGCCACAAATGATAGCTCAACCAAGTGGCCTATCACATGGAAATGTAGAGCAGCCAAATACTAGAAACGTGTGCTTCTAAATGCGGAGGGGAAAAACTGAATAACCCGGAGAAAAATTCACGCAACCACAGAGAAAAAGAGGCACGCAAACACCAAATATACAGCAGGCGTCAGGGTCACCTAGCGGGTACCCGCTCGCAGTGGCAATGCCAACGGACGGGTTGCATCTCACCGCGGAGAGGGCCAGGATCTGCTGGCGGACCGTGTCCTCGTCGTGACAGCCAACCCACGGGGGCACCGCCACATCTGTCACACACACGGCGTTCGCGGTGACGCAGATTCATGACGGTGCGGTGACACCGGGAAATATAATCCTGCAGGTTTGCAGTTGTCTGGCCCATTTGCGTTGAACTAACTTGCGTGTGGTGTGGTAAAGTGTGGGTATAACCATTTCACACAATACATCTGGCCAATGTGGAAGAGTAGACGTAATACCCTCTGGAGTTCACTAGCAGTGGTGTGAGCAAGGCAATTGCAGGGCTGCGCCTTCACCTTAAAACAATTGTTAATTTTATTCTTTACATCAATTATACAAGAAATCCACTCAATCCCACAGTTTTACCCTTAACTTAAAATCCTTTGTTTATTATGAGATGAGAGCCCATTGAGAATATCTCTTTTTTCAACATCTGCCACAGACAATAACTTTACAATTATATATGACACAAATAAAATACCGACATGAAATGGAGATTAAGTTGTAAAAAAAAATGTTTACGATTAAATCGAGTGTGCACATTTAAAATATGGAATAAACTGTGATAAGACTCTTATCTGATTCATAATGCATTTTTGGGTTAGGCCACTTAATGTTCGATCCAAATTTGAGTCGTAGAATCCTCAACCATCCGACGTAGCCAAACAAATTAAATTGGTACGCAGTGCACAAGCGTCTAACAACGCGACCAAGTGCTGTTTCAGCTCACCGGCCTGTTAAACGCTTGTACGCATGACAATTTAAGGTGTTGAAGGGTTTTACAACACAAATTTTGCCAGGTCATTCAGTAGCCTAACCCAAATAAAAATTACGAATCATAGCATTGGACGCAAAAACAATACGCTGTAAGTTCATACTCTTACCGGATCTCTTTTTAAGATTCTCCTGCTTAAACTTCTCTTGCTCCTTGTTGAATTCCCCGAGAATGCCCTAAAGCCGACGAATACACGAGCAATGAGATTTAGGCTGGTTGCTGTTGCTGAAGCGTTTCTTTTCTCACATCTCACAGCACTATGGGACCTTTCTGCCAGTATCAAGATGATGAAAACATCAGAATAGGCTTTACCCTTGCTGGCAATAAAACAGGTGGTAAGATGTTCAAACACAAAATATTATACCTATTGCAAGCCATCAAGTCTGCATCATATGCAATGTTCAAAGGCAATGCATATATTATCAAAGTATGTTTTTTACATGTTTTGCCAAGTATGTGCGGTTAGTGCAGACATGATGCCTTGCAATAGGCATCTATTGGGTGTTTGAATATCTAAACACCTGTTTTATTGCAAGAATGGGTGGGTACGGTCAATTAAAAAAAATCATCATCTCACAGCACCGTTTAAATATTTGTACAAAATAAGAAAAACTTTGATATAGCCAGTGCAGCAGTGGTAAAATAGAACACAGACAGATTTGTCGTAGGCCTCTGTGCCATCAACGGTTTTGGCCGTGGTAACGTCTCGATCATCATCTTAAAAAAAAACGAATACAGCTTTCAAGTTGTATAAAATTGTAAACACTATTACCATGTTTAACTTCAGATTATTTCACACTTTAAGGTGACTCTGTGATGAGAAATTACAGGCTACACTGTGAGCGCCATTTTTAATCCCGGAAGTGAAGCAAACGAATTTAATCTTGTGCAAGTAATTAAATAACACCCAGGGATGGATTACGTGTGATCACTCGCCCCTTGTTTTTTTTTAACTACACACTTAAGCCACGTGGCCCTCCAGCTACGGTTGCACTAAATGTACGGGAGTGACACCACAGCGATGTCACGACAGCTGGCCCGACTGACGTTGACATGATTATTAATCTTTTATCACTGGAGGTGGCCAGGTGAATCGGAAGGCTAAGCGCCGAGCAGCTCACATCGCTCAGATCCTGGATTTTAATCCAGGCAGCTGCCTGTGATTAAGTCGGATTCTCAAAGCTTGCGAGTGGATGATCTCAGCCCAGCCATCAAAATCTGCACAAAATTAACATAATTTGGTTGAAGTCCAACTCTGAGATTATAAAATATTAGTTTGTTATACGTGGCAGGGAAGGTGTTAAAGTGTTTCTCTCTATTGTGAGGACCAGGTCATTTGAAGATATCTCAGAGGTAGCAGGCTTTGTGATATCCTTCATAATAAAGGTTTTATGATATTCACCTACATGGTCCACACTCTAACACGGAGGCTTGCACTGCTCTGGGAAGAATCCAATTGGATTCTTTGTCCCATGACACGGCACCATTAACACAACTTGGTTAACTTAATTTCAAATAACCGTACTAAATAATATGAATAGATCCCTGTTTAAAGATCAGTTCATGACCACCACGTGTGTCCCATACGGACTCCAATGTGGGCCCTACCTTGTCCAGGATCACGTCCAGTTTCCCCTCCTCCACCGTCTTTCGCAGCGTCTGTGCCGTCTCCAACACCGACTCAGACACCTTCTTGGTGGCAGATACCGCCACGTTGTAGAGGTAGTCTGTACAAAGCGGTGGAGGCAACATCATCGTCATCATCAGCCGTGATAAATACACTGCTGGATGAAGGCCTGTATGTACGTACGTATGTTGAACCTCTTTGGCACCAACTGTACTAATCGGAAGTGCGGGGGAAGTACAACAAACTAAACATTAAAAGCAGTTATAAAGAAATGGGTTTTCATTCTAAGGCCTACCCAAGGCGTTGCCATCAATGCCGGTCCTGCATTGCGACAATCCATCTCGCATTTGCGCGTGAACCGAGTCGACTGCACCATATCCACAGTGGACGTCCTCTCCGTCCAGTTTCCCTCCTTTGGCTGCCACTCCATCGTTAGTCTCGACCAACTGCCACCACCTTTTCGAGCGACGTGTCCTACCCAAGGCCACGTACATTTCCGAAGTCAAAATAATATCTCTCTAACCTGCCTATGTTCTCTATTCCTTGAGCTCCTCTTTCTGTCATTCATTAGAATTCCCAGCATGTCTCCTGCATGTTTCCCTGCAGACTTTTCAGCCATCATTCCATTGTCTTTGTCGACAACGGATTACTCATAATAAAAGTTTTTGGGTTAGATCGCGTTATTTATAAATGTATCGTAACCCTCCACCACCCGACACAGCCAATCAGCAAAGAAGTGTCACGTTGACAAAAGACAAATAGTTCACTACTTTAGCCCACTGGTGTGTTGAAGAGTGAAACCACAACATTTACAATTTTTGAGTACGGCGTTTCGCTGGTAATTGCATCCAGCATCATCGGGCAATTCGCCAGAATGCAATTACCAGCAAAACGTCGCCAGAATGGCGAATTTCCCGATGATGCTGGATGCAATTACCAGCGAAGCGTCGTACTCAAGAATTGTAATGTTGTGGTTTCACGCTTCAACACACCGGTGGGCTAAAGCAGTGAACTATTTGTCTTTTGTCAACGTGACACTTTTTTACTGATTGGCCGTGTCGGGTGGTGGAGGGTTACTACACATTTATAAATAACGCGATCTAACCCAAAAACGTTTGAATAATATTGGTCGCAAAAGCCTAAGTGTTAAACGGATTACTCGTAGAAAAAAAACACTCCAATTGAAAGAGCCCATGAAAATGCAATCATTGGAAGAGCTCAGCCTCACGATAACACGTAGCCTACACTGTAGACCCATTTGCAAATTACTGTTTACATAAAATCATGTTGGATGTATGGCCAAATGCTGTCACGTCAAATAAGTATAACCACGTCAAACTCCATGTCTAGTTCAGATAAATATAAAAGATAACTTTCACTAGAAGTCTAACTCTGTGTTTTGCAATGCGCAAAAGCACGTTGAGCCAATGGAAAATTGTGCCACGTGAAAGACTTTAAGTGGCCATCCCACGCAGATGGTTGCTATTACATTCAGCAATCGTCAGCCATCGTTGTTGGGTTTTAATCCAAGTGTTACCCCCTTACGAAATGAAACGGGATACGTTTAAGTACTACATACTTTATTTCTCCTGATTACAAGATGGAATTTTATGTTGTGTAATTTCAAACCAACATTTTTGGTACGATTTTGTGTGTGACCAGATTGTTTTAAACTTTATTAAGAGGCATGGGGCTACACGTTTGGGGTGCATCTTAAATGCCCGGCGCATCTTATAATCCAGAGAATACGGTAGCATGGCCAATGTAGTCCTGCCACCAGGCCAAGGGTCGTTTCCACATGAATATGTGGAGATATTTTACCAAGTAAAATTAGTAAGCGTACTGTATTCAGAATTTTGGGTTTCCATTTGCATGAATGACGCGGTATAGAATCCAAATATTACTATTGTTATTCCCTGGACTTCCTGATTTCAGGAGCTTAAGTATTATCAATTTCCCCAAGGATACAAGTATTATCAATTTCCCCAAGGATACAGGCTAATACTAACCTGGGCCAAACTGTCGGGAGGGAAATACACTAAAATACACATGGACACATTCTGCCTCTGTGGCCTCTGTATGCTGTGAAGAGCCATTGCCATAAACTTCGCCTGCCATATATTATCATCAGTTTTGAGGCGGTGTCATTCACGATTGTGTGGAGTTTGTTTAAAAAATATTACGGCCAATGCATTTCATGCCATTGCTTTCTTCCTTCTGCCAGATCGCACGGGTGTTGCAGGCGACACCCGATTCTATGGCATCAAGTTGCTGGCTGTGAGTGAGTGTGTCGCCTTATGCATAATACAACATGACAATCAATCATTCATAATCAGGCTTCATCACTGTCACCGTGAGGAATGGCAGATACCCACGTTCTGGCCGAGAGGCCTTCTGGATATATTTAAGCTCGGAGACTTTGGAATTAAAATAATAGGTTGGGAGTTTAAGCGGTCCATGATGATTCGCACACAGTTCTGTAAAAAAAAGTTACTTATATGAAGGTTGCCAAATCTTTTAACCAAACATTCACAACCACGGAGCTAAGAGGGACCACTCAACACGACACAAAACAAATATCTCTCATATTACATATCTAAAGATAGTGCCTATTATGAAACCGTTTTCAATATGTATCAAGAAGGTTGAGATTAAATTGTACATTTAGCATTGCTCAGTGTGGCCTTACCTGGTCAAATGAAATAAAGTTGAATAGCGACGTCACCAAAACTCATTCACAAGTTTAAAGTCACATTTTTTAAATTAGTACACGCTTTTATTTAACTCACTCTGTTGTTGTTGTCGTATCCTTAAATCTTGTAACTCAATTTTAACCCACTTCCGAATGTGGTATAGACTGCAAACTTGGTATACTTATGTCATACTGATGACAATACCATATACTATCATAAAAAATAAAATAATTTAAACGATCTTTTTACACGCTTTCTATGAACTCTGTCTGTTGTTGTTGTCGTATCTTCAAATCTTGTAACTCAATTTTAACCCACTTCCCAATATGGTATCGACTGCAAACTTGATATACTTATGTAATAATGATGACAATACTATATTCTATCACAAAAATAAAAATAAAATTGTAAACGATCATTTTACAAGCTTTCTATGAACTCACTCACTCTGTTGTTGTTGTTGTTGTCGTATTCTCAAATCTTGTAACTCGATTTTAACCCACTTCCCAATGTGGTATCGACTGCACACTTGGTATACTTACGTCATACTGATGACAATACCATATTCTACCAAAAAAAACATATTTTTAAACATTCATTTTTATGTGGTATGTTTCGGCTTGGGTCTAATTGTCCACGCTCAACTCACTTTGCCTGTAAATCACCACGGCACCTTACGTTGTGGCAATCTTTGGGGCCACTTCCTGGAGTTCTGCCATTACTAGTAGGGCACATGGCATTAAAGCGTGTTTAAAAAAAAGTTTTTTTTAAATATTACTTATTTCTCTCTCTCAATAGGTTTAGCTAATACACAAAGTTTGGGGGGACTGGGTAGGTGCTATAGGCTGCTGTGGGTGAGCAGCAGAGGGCAGCGGTAAAGCCAAAATCGATAGTTGTACCGTACCCTCCATTGCACCATTGGCTTCACCAAACCGGCAATGGACCAGCGTGGTGAAGTATGGTCAGAATAGCCAAGGCAACTACTGTACCCGCAACGGCCCCGACTCATCCAAAGTAGTTGGGTTGACACAGTAGCCGCACTGGTACAATATACAGATGACACACAAGCAACCGTGACGTGCTGACGTAAACACCGCCACGTCTGTGTGTGTGTGACCACGTGTCTGTGTGTGTGTGTGACCACGTGTGTCTGTGTCTACATCTGTGTGTGTGTCCACGTGTCTGTGTGTGTGTGTGACCACGTGTCTGTGTGTATGTGACCACGTCTGTGTGTGTGTGTCTACATCTGTGTGTGTGTGACCACGTCTGTGTGTGTGTGACCACGTCTGTGTGTGTGTGACCACGTCTGTGTGTGTGTGACCACGTCTGTGTGTGTGTGACCACGTCTGTGTGTGTGTGTGACCACGTCTGTGTGTGTGTGACCACGTCTGTGTGTGTGTGACCACGTCTGTGTGTGTGTGACCACGTCTGTGTGTGTGTGACCACGTCTGTGTGTGTGTGACCACGTCTGTGTGTGTGTGACCACGTCTGTGTGTGTGTGACCACGTCTGTGTGTGTGTGACCACGTCTGTGTGTGTGTGCCCACGTCTGTGTGTGCCCACGTCTGTGTGTGTGTATCGACGTCTGTGTGTGTCTACGTCTGTGTCTGTGTGTGTGTCGATGTCTGTCTGTGTGTGTGACCGACGACAGTCGGATAACCACTCACTGCCAAACACGCCAGCCTGCCCCGTCACATCCAGCTCCTCCTCTTCCTGCTTCTCCTGCTGCTTCTCTTGCCGATCACCTTCCTGCCCCTTCTCCTCCACCACCTTCTCATCGTCCTCTCCCCTCTCCCCGTGTCCGTCTGGACTGTGCCCGCCGCCGAACCAGCTTCCCAGAGACTTGAACATCACTCCGATCCTAGTAATCTCACCCCGGGGTGGGGGGGGGGTCCCCTCTCTCTCTCTCGGGATTCTCACGAATTCACCAAAAAATGGCCCTGGACAACTTCTTGCAGATCGCCGTTGTTATTGTCTCGCCGTCGTGTTTACCACCTCCACCTCGCACACACCACACACTACACTATACACTACACTACAAACTACACAACAGACTACACCACACACTACACACTAGACACTACACCACACACTACACTACACACTATACCACACACTACACCACCACTACACCACCACTACACCACACACTACACCAGACCACCACTACACTACGCCACACGCTACACCACCACTACACCACGCCACACGCTACACCACCACTACACCACACACTAGACACACCACCACTACACACCGCACACCACACACTAGGCAATACACCACCACTACACCACACACTACACTACACCACACACTACACTACACCACACACTACACCACCACTACACCACACACTACACTACACAACACTACACACTAGACCACACACTACACACTACACCACATAACACACTACACAACACAACACTAGACACTACACACTAGACCACACACTACACACTAGACCACACCACCACCACACCACCACTACACAACACACGGACTCGTCGATGTGGGAAGAAGTCGTTCCGGGTGTTGTTGACCGTCACGAGCTGCTCTGTGTGAAGACAACTCGCCCCGGGGGCGGACTGCGCCGTGGCGCTCCCTCCCTCCCTCGCTCCCTGCGTCGTCTTCGTGCGCCTCGCCACCGCCCTCTAGCGAGACAGGCGGGGTATGGGGCCGGCCATAAATGACGTCACGCAGCTGGGGGGGGGGCGGGGTCAGGCTTTTGCGACGATTGTAGATTTGAAGCTTTCGTGACTGCAAGGATTCATACTCTTAATCTTAATTTTGGAGCTTTCGTGACTGCAGGAATTATTCTTTGGTTCTGTCGGTAAAGTCACGTATAGAGATAAAATAATAAATTAAATAATAGCATACGACGTTTCGATTGCAACACAAGCAATCATCATCAGGTATGAATGAAATAGCAACAAAAAATCTAAGCAGAAAACTATAGACAGACATATAAGCAGACAGATATCACCAAGATACATAGAGAGAGTAACACAGGTACCTGTGTCTGCTTATATGTCTGTCTATAGTTTTCTGCTTAGATTTTTTGTTGCTATTTCATTTATACCTGATGATGATTGCTTGTGTTGCAATCGAAACGTCGTATGCTATTATTTAATTTATTATTTTATCTTTATACGTGACTTTACCGAAAGAACCAAAGAATAATTCATACTCTTAGTTCTTTCGGTAAAGTCACGTAGGTAAAAAAGTTAAATTAAAATTAATAAAAATAAAATAATAAACTCACGACGTTTCGGAGGCAACACAAGTCTCCGTCATCAGGTGGGACCGTCACAGCCAGATTTGCTGCATCAAGTGAATTCAACTGACGAATTAAATTAATGAATTTGACTAATGAATGCAATTAATTAAATCGGATGACGAATTAGAAGAATGAATTAGATTAATGAATGAAATTAATTAATTCGACTGGCGAATGAAATTAAGAAATTGTTGGTTGAATTCGACTGGCGAATGAATGAATTAATTCGACTGGCGAGTGAAATGAATGAATTAGACTAATGAATGGAATTAATTCGACTGGCGAATGAAATTAAGAAATTCGACTGGCGAATTAAATTGTTAATTGAATTCAACTGACGAATGAAATGAATGAATTAGACTAATGAATGAAATGTATTAATTCGGCTGACGCATTAAATCAATTAATTATACTAATGATTTAAATTAATTAATTCGACTGGCGAATGAAATTAAGAAATTCGACTGACGAATTAAATGAATGAATTATAATTCTAGATTTAAAGCTTTCGTGACTTGATGCAGCTAATCTGGCTGTGACAGGTCCCACCTAATGACGGAGACTTGTGTTGCCTCCGAAACGTCGTGATTTTCATTGTTTTATTTTATTATTTTAAATTTCATTTTTTACCTACGTGACTTTACCGAAAGAATTAAGAGTATGAATGAACTGAACTAATGAATGAAATTAATTAATTCGACTGACGAATGAAACGCGTGAATTCCGACTGACGAATGAAATGCTTTGAATGAAGTCGACGGAGGCGTGGCCACGAGGAGGGCTCACGTGACGTCGCGCGGCATTGTGGGAGAGTTTGTCCTTTCCCTCTTCGCCTCGCAAGATGGTGGGTCGCGCTGCGCGCCGGTCTCCCATCGTCGGCTTCGCAATCCGACTCAATCCTCGCCTTTCGCTTCGCTAATCTCGCCACAAATGTTTCCGTGAGCTCCGTTGAGTTGCCGCGCGCGCGCCCGTGCTACTATTTGTTTCGTTATCGGATATATTTCGATAGATATTTTGAGTTGTCCGGCAGCTAATGCCGGGGAAGGGTGGTGGCAGTGGTTAAAAAAATGACTCACGTTATGAATGAAACTAACGAGCTTACAATGTCTTGTTTAAGATGCTGATGTGTTCAAATTATCTATACCTAGATAAGTTTCGTAATTTTGTCGGTGGTTGGTTCGGTATTAAAGAGAAAGAGAATCGCGGCCTAGTCGGGCGGGCTTCACTTGAGATTGTTCGTAAGACCACGTTGCTCATTACATTAATAGGTACAAATCGCGTTAGTTAAGAACTAGGGCTGTTAAAATGTAACTTCGCTTTTAAAATACGCTTGTCTTATAAATACTGTATAAGCGAACAAGTGCCTTGTATACGCGTGTTGGTTAAGTTGCGTTACGAAATGTCTTTAAGTGGCTTTGTAACGTAGGCCCGTAGCCTATTTCATTCCAAGTAAATTTTGTAACTTTATAATTTTTTTTATTTTCATAAAATGGTGTCCCTGAAGTCGTCCAGCGCGAATTGGCCACTGTAAGGTTTTAAATAGATTATAACTAAATCTAATGGTCATTTATATGTATTGCTTCGCGTTAGTTTATTCCTCTTTATGTATATCATGCTGCTTTTCGTGGAAAAGTTGGGTAAATTAAAGTTTTAAAGTGGTTCAATGCTAGATGCCAAAAATAACTGCATGAAAAGTTTCGTTTACCCAAGTCATTGTAAAGGATAATTTTTCATCGTTAAGTGTTCTATGCAACCAGCCATAGGAACTGCATCTAAATGTCCCCCAGCCCTTTGGTCAATTCACTGCTGGATGAAGGCCTCTTAATTGAACCGTGCGCGACTGGTCAGGGTTAATTGACCATAATTATCAACCACGTTGCTCAGTGTAGGTTGGATGAAGACGTGAGAGAATGTATTGCAAGTGTGTATGTTAATGCACTGCCCGCTGCTGAAAACGCTGGTAGTCGTCGACACAACTTAGGCCGGCTCCCGCCCGACTATTATTGATCAAATTGACTTTTCGAGTGGATTAATGTTGTCTTGTGTTGTTCATCGTCTGGCCAGGCCCGAGGACCGAAGAAGCACCTGAAGCGCTTGGCAGCGCCCAAGCATTGGATGCTGGACAAGCTCACGGGCGTGTTCGTAAGCGCCTGCACCACGACCACCACCAACAGCCACGCACATGGTCCTAACAAAGCATGAACAATCGCCTACATGATTAAAAGTACATTTAGTCGTGACGCTCGTTTCGATAGGGGGGGGGGTAGTTCTGTAAGGCCATGTTTAGTTGGTTACATTGTAAGGACCTCAGGATGTGAGAGATGACACCAGAGTATCTGGACATTTTTGAGCCGAAAGGTTGCCAACGAAGTTGACGCAAAGAAAGTTGATTAATTAACAGTGGGATTGCCTTAACCAGAAAGTGAATACAGTTTAGATGGTGTGAGTTTAACTTATACTCACTGTATGACAACTGCAAAAAACGATTAGAACGTTTGGGCAGCCGTTAAACTTTCGTGTTGCCGATATTGCCTGAATACTTTATTCATCTCTAACAAGTACGGCCCTCTCGAAGCCGCATTTGGCTGCTTCTGTGCCAAATAGTGGTCAATAAGGTGCCAACAGCAAAGTGTTGACACGACGGTCGCCGCCTGCCTGCAGTCCGTGGCTTTGGTGGCAACTTTACGGTGAACTACATTCACTCGCGAAGCGGACGAAAACTGAATTTGGTGGAAGCGTTTAGAGAATTTCGCCGCTCCAGATTCCCACGTGATAAGCCGCTTCGTTAAGCTATCATTTGTGGCCAGGTCGCTTCTGAGAAGATATACAGAGTAGCACAGTGGGCCTTACCTGGTAAAATTAAAAAAATGTTTACAGTTAAATAGTTTTACACGAGACCTTTAAGATTGTGCATGATCCCGATATTCCATTCATTTTAAAAGAATCATCTGTTGTGTTTAAACGTATTTTATAAATTGGTATCATGGGCACAGAGGCAAGGCTATTTTTCTATCGTCTTGTCCCTGTAGTTTGAATAATAGAACCGCTAATCAGGTAGAGTAAATAGATTCTGGAATCTGATGGTCCCGGCTCTCTAATGTCTACAATGGAGGCAAATGAGAAGTATTAACGCTGCGTGTGCACGGGCAGGCACCACGACCGTCGACGGGCCCCCACAAGCTGCGTGAGTGCCTGCCGCTCATCATCTTCCTGCGCAACCGCCTCAAGTATGCACTCACGGGCGACGAAGTGAAGAAGATCTGCATGCAGCGCTTCATCAAGGTGGACGGCAAGGTGCGCACGGACAGCACCTACCCGGCTGGATTCATGGGTACGCAGCGCCAATCCCCCCCTCAGCCTTGACATGGTCACCTGGGGGTGTTTGGCTATAGACTGGAGGATTTTCATGGGGTCCTCCACACTGATTTTTAGAAGGGGGCATTAACGTTAATTTATTCAAGTCTTAACCAACACGCAAGGGGAGTGGTTATAATGTTTGTAATCGTGTGGCAAATTTGGTGTCAATTGTAATTTGTAACGAATTGCAATCACAAAGTAATCGAACCCAAAAAAAACCTGTATGCACAAAGTAATTGTTTTACAAGGTAGCAATGTTTCTGTAGCTGAACCCATGTGTGATAGCACATACTTGGAAATCACATTGGACTATTGTTCTTTTTCCATTTTAGAAAGAACAGTTTTGTATGCAAACCATTTGAGTGTGTAAATACACAAGACAATGCACGAATTGAAATACAAAATGCCATAATGTGCATTACCCTGGCCCTAATAGAGCCCGCGTTTGAGCTGTTCTTGTGCCTTGTGCGGTCAATAAGGTGCCTATAGCAACGTGTTGATACGACGGTCGCCGCTTGTCTTTATTCATGTGGCTTTGGTGGCAACTTTACGTTCAACTACATTCTCAGCTGTCGTCTTGAAGTTCGTTTCTGGAAAGAGAATTAGAGATTAAAGCTCTACAGTTTATTACTGCTGTAAAATTCATGGCTTGGTATAACAGACTAGTTGGATGGTTTGTGAAGGCTATGGATCCTCACGTATCCTCTTTCAGCTTAAACTGCTTATAAACACAGAGGAATTGCATCGTTACATTACACTTATGGGGTGGAAGACGGAGGGTAACATCGAATACAAGCTCACTTCGGATATACGCTCACCCACCGTTCCTCACAGGGGGTGCGTTGTAGCTTCTACTGTAACTCTAAATTCTGTTGATTTTTACACTCTTTTTAGTAACTTGTAACTCAATTTTATCTTGTAACTCAATTTTAACCCACTTCCCAATGTGGTATCGACTGCAATCTTTGTATACTTATGTCATACTGATGACAATACTATATTCTATCATTAAAAATATAAATTATATATTTTTTAACATTATTATTAATATGTTGTGTTTTGGCTTGGGTCTAATTGTCCACACTCAACTGACGTTGGCTGTAAATGACCACATCCCCTTACGTTGTGGCAAGCTTTGGGGCCACTTCCTGGAGTCGTGGAGTTCTGCCATTACGAGTGTGATTAAAAAAAAGTTTTTTTAAATATAACTTATTTTGTTTTGTCCGTGACTCGTAACAGACGTGATCACCATCGAGAAGACCGGAGAGCACTTCCGCCTGATCTACGACACGAAGGGCCGCTTCGCCGTTCACAGAATCACAGCAGAGGAGGCCAAGGTGGGCATTGCATCACTCGGCCCCCACCCATTGTGTCGTACACATGTGCGTGGAACATAGTTGGCTTTGTTATTTTTTCTGCTCTAAATAGATGAATTAATAAGGCGTAGCAGCCAATGGATGGAATTTGCTTGTGTGCAGATGCTAGGTGGGTGTTTGACTGCGTAGAAGATGACATTGACATAGGTCGGCCTTCATCTAGAATTAGGTTGAGCACGGCTGATGGTGATTAGGCTGTAGAGATCTCGTCATATAAAGTACATTTTTGTTGGAAGCAGCTGTGTTGGATGGTGGGACAGCAATAGAACTGGGAATACCATAATTCTGCATGGAAACCAAGGGCTGTAGCCTTTTTGAGTGACTACTGCTCTCCAACTACATGCTACAGCAATGTGAGGGGACTTTAACCAATCAGATTTGTATCTGCGGTGGCTACGCATCCCCTCTATAGAACGCACTAAGTTATCAGTATATTGCTGATGAGCTTTTGAAGCTTGATTATAATTATTAGCGCACGTAATTGGGCACGTACTTTATACGACATTTTTTATACGATACGCATGTGTGCAGATAAGCTGATGTTTCACGTGAGAATTATATGCACACTTTATGACCTCATCTTGGATTGCGGGCTATTAAAATAATCATTTGTGAAGCACTTTTTACCGACAGATAAAATAACATTTCATCAGCCATAAGTCCATGTGGATCAATGCTTTTGGGTAGTATTAATTTAAGAAGGCAAAGTTTTGAACAGATTTGAATTGCTCAACCTCCAGAACTCAAAATCCATCCATGGATTAAGGGAAGAGCATTCGTCCAAGAAGACCTTTCAACTGACGGACCCAAATGTTACTTTATTACACACATCATTGGTCCTTCAGGCAATGACATTTATGCATCTGCTCTATGCTTCATTGATGTGGCATTCAAAACATCAGCCTCTTACCGTAATCTATGGTTTACAGACCGCTGTTTACCTTGTGTTTTGAAGCAAAAGTTGGGTACGCATCTTGTAACTCTTTGTGACCGGATTTGTCTGGTGCATCTAACTTTTTGGAGCCCCTTGCAATGACGAGAATATGGTGTGTTTTTTGTCTGTTATAATGTGGTAGTTTAGAGTGGTAGGTTTCTGCATATATTTTTTGTGTGAGAACTGTTTTTAACGCGTTGTTTGTGGTGGCTCTGTGCAGTACAAGTTGTGCAAAGTGAAGAAGGTTCGCGTGGGAACCAAGGGGATCCCCTTCCTGGTGACGCACGACGCTCGCACCATCCGCTACCCTGATCCCCTTATCAAGGTCAACGACACCATCCAGCTCGACTTGGAGACTGGCAAAATCACGGACTTCATCAAGTTTGACACCGGTAAAACTCAGCGCGGTTACTGAGCACAGGCCCAAAACACCAAGCTACCAGCAGCGAATGACGCTATTAATGAAGGTGTAGTAATATTTACGAGTAAATGCATTTATTGAATTGAACAAGGCTGCTGGAACTTTGGGAAATACAAAGTTAAGCAGTGTGAGGAACGTTTGAAAGATACATGTTTTAACCAGTATGGTGGTTGAACATTGGATAGAGGAAATACAAGTGGTCGGCCTGTTAAGCTGCAAAAAAAATCTGTATCAGTCCCAATATTAACTTGGAAGAAACAATTGTGGTAAGATTCACTTTTCAAAATATAATCTGTAATGAAAAAGCGCAAGACTTTTTTTAACACAATCCAAGAGGCTTAAAATAATAGTCTTTCTGACGTCTACATGGGCGTAAGTGAAATCTCGACAATAACACTTGTCAAACATTAAATTCTGTTACCTCATTAAATAATCTGACTCATAGTCAAGAGCCTAGGTATGTGTATAGAATATGACTTTGCAGTTGCATCTAATTTTTATTCTAAATAAATGCGTCATTCGCTATCACAGAATTGTTCTTGATATTTCATGGGTCTCTACTTGTTTGGCATGTATACGATGAGTATCTGGTGGCCGTATTCTGCTCGGACTGATGATGATATCTTTTTGTCGGTGACTGTTTGGATGACACTGCGGATATGGGGCTGAGGTCTGGCAGAAATAAGACTGAATCACCATAAAGCAAAACAAAAAACAATTACATTGAATTCATTATGTCGAATTAATTAAGTTTAGTTTGGTGGGGGTTTGGGTTCCTTTGACGTTTCAGTTCATTTTCCACTTACGTTTTACGTGCACCTGCAGGAAACCTATGCATGGTGACCGGCGGCGCCAACTTGGGGCGTATTGGCGTGATCACCAACCGCGAGCGCCACTTGGGTTCGTTCGATGTGGTGCACGTCAAGGACGCGAACGGGAACACGTTCGCCACCCGCCTGGGAAACATCTTCGTCATCGGCAAGGTGAGGCACGCAGAGAAGTCGGTCTTGGTGCACTCCCAAGCCCAGATGACGATTTGTTCGCCGTTATTAAACATGGTCTCGAGTGTTATTTGTCATGCGCATTGCCATGTGGGAAAACGGGGGGGGTGGATGTGCTTTACACTTGAAGCATAAATATACATCAATGGAATTTAGTTGTTATGGACCGATGATGATATTTTTTAATTGGTGACTTTTTGGATGACACTGCGGATATGGGGCTGAGGTCCATTAGAAAGATAAATTCCACTGTGTTTTACTTTAACTTAACTTTAGCAGTATCAGTCGTGTAATCAAGGCTTTACTAATAAGCTGGACTGCCAATCAACTTTTTGTATGTATTTAGAGTTTAAAAAAGTTTTCATCCTTAAAAACCTTAGTTTTATCCTGTGACCATTATTCCATACACATCATACTTTAATAGAGAAATATGAATTGATTCAGACCTTGTAATGCCTGCACTTGGAAAGCAATACCTCCCATAAACACAAATCTGTTAACTAAGCAGATATAACCATAACTCCTTTCTCTTAATAACAATATCATACTGCAATTGATTAAGCATGCGAACAAAACTGGTCCAGGTTTTGACCTTGGTCTCATCAGCATACGTAGAGGCTTGTTGAAATACTGTTGGTTTACATGTTATATTGACAACACACTTCTAATATACAATGTTGACTATGCTCCTTATTGCCCACCCCACCGCGCCTATTCGGTGATCAGGGCCAGAAGCCGTGGGTGTCTCTGCCACGTGGCAAGGGCATCCGTCTGACGATTGCCGAGGAGAGGGACAAGCGGTTGGCTGCCAAGCAGGTGGCCAGCTAAACGGCCTGCTGCTGCTGCAACAGCATCTCTCTCCGTTCAGCCACCCACAGCAACACTTCTTGGCATCGTCTACTTGTTGTCGCTTGCTTTGTCAAAAGATCTTGTATAGTGCAAGAGGCAATAAAAGAGTTCCCAACATTGCTGTTGTTGGTACTTGTGTTTTGTTGGCAATTGGTATTCGTGCGTGTTATGTTTAGCTGGTAGAAGAATTGGTGTTCACCTCATTCTGCTGTATATTCATGGACGGATGCATTGCACCAGTTTTGTTCTGGGTCATGTATAGTATATTGCATTACATTCCGTACTTTAGATAACTAATAAACATTACATTTAAAAAATCAAATGTGTTTTCCGAATTAGTGCATAGTTGTAAGCAGCAGGGTTGGTTAGGTGTGGATGGCACACGGGAATTGTTTCTGATGTTGGATGTGGGTGACCTCACAAAGGTGTTTATTCCTGGCTCGCCAGCCGAAGAGGAATCCAGGCAGGAAACTCGCCATCAAAGTGTTGTAATACAGTATGGTCTTAAACGAAAAGCACAATCGTTCCTTAATATGGCAATATTGAACTCTGATCTTTCCTCTAATTGTTTCTGTATTTGACGGGCCAGTATTAATATGGTTGCATAAAATGGACAATG
This sequence comes from Lampetra fluviatilis, assembly GCF_964198595.1. Lineage (NCBI taxonomy): Eukaryota > Metazoa > Chordata > Hyperoartia > Petromyzontiformes > Petromyzontidae > Lampetra > Lampetra fluviatilis. The sequence continues at coordinate 2,905,279 of NC_136324.1, forward strand.
CAAGTACTGCTGATGGCTTGGAAGTTATCCAAAAACGAAATAAACTAAATTACCTGAGACTTGGGTCGTAGCGTCCTCCAATCTTGAAAGGATTGATTTTTTAAAATCCTTTACATTAAGTTCACTTGCGCGCTTACGACCGTGCAAATCTTTCGGTTGTTTTTTAACCCACTTCCTGTGATCCAATCGAGCTGACATTTTGCACAGACTCGTGCGTGACAATTTATTTTCGTGAACATTTTTTCCAAAATTTTACACTTTAGGAAAAAAAATATATTTAATTACCAATTGCTTAATGGTGGCAGGCAATCATCTGACCCATAATGTGGCAGCCATCTCAAGCCAGAGGACGAGAGGACTCTAGCCGCCACGCATATAAAGGATTTATAGTGAAAAACTTTGTTTTTACGGGTTAATTTTTTAGTATCGTGACGATGCATATAGATTTTGCAGCAGGGTTCATTGCCATCACAGGGCAGTGCAATAACTACGCATCGTCTTTGTTCCCAGCCTTCAACCTGCAATGGCCAGTGTGGTACAGGAATGTAATACATGTCAACCCCTTAGTGCCTACCTCATTACAGGCCAATTGAGATATTATTGGTCACCCCGTGCACTTGTAAATCCCATCGTTAATCCTACAAAGTCCCATCACAAGGGAGAAACAATTTATTTTGCCCGTATTGAAACGGCTGTACGGCAAATGGACCTGAATTAAATTTCCCTGTACAAGAATATGAGTAAACCGTATGGGTTGACGGATAAATAATCACGGCGTTGGGAGGCCCTCATTTAGGGGTGAAATGACAATGGTTGCACAAGTCCATTGATAAAAAAAATTCTAGGGATAAGTCGTTGAACCTGCCAAGTGTTGACTCCACGCTTTATCGGTATAAATTGCACAATGTAACCACAATATTGTAAATGCTGTTTGGCATTGTAAGTTGATTCTGTGGTCAACCTCATTTTAATTTATAGTTAATAATTTGACTTAACAAGGACGGTAATGCAAATTGTTTAGATGAGTCGCTTAAAAGCATTTTCAGGCTGAAAGTGGCTGAACAGATTAATTTATTTGGTGCACGTGCGTTGCATAACACAATCTCCCAACTAGATCGCATCGACGTCTGATCTCTGCTATGGAGGAGGGTAATTGACTTTCCCGCACCTCCGATTAGCATGTTTAGCTACGTACGGTGTGAAAGAAGTTCAACATACATTGCCTCGAAACGTCACCTATTATATAATTTGTCCTGCTTGGGACTTATTTACGAATGCGGTTAAGTTATTAAAGCCCACAATTGCGTAAAGTGAAACCGGTGTGCAACACGGTATATTTGACACCGTAATATGTATATTAAAAACAAAGGCACGTGGCATAATTTATCTGCTTATCTTCTGGATCGCTTGGTAGATCGGAATTGGGCACGTTGAATAGTAGTAACAGTCATATCTCGTGCCGAGTTTTGATATATCCCAACTGCTATTAGGCCCTGGGTATAGAAGCAATGGCTTGATTGCATTGGTCACAGAAAGCCAATGTAGCAAATCAACTCAAATGACGAGCAGAGGATGCTATAAATGTGACAAAGTCAGCAACTCGGACGTTCAGGAACAGAGCATGGCAAGAAACTCGGCCTTGAAAGAGAAAATGTGTAATAGGTGCCATATTTGTGAAATGGCCCTTCTTAAATGTACTATGAAAGAAGGGCTATTGGGTTTTCACACATTGCCACACGAATTTCATAATCAGAATATTTCTTGAAACCGGAGGAATCCGATGAGCTATGAAGCTCTTTTTCACTAATGTCCAGTAGGGGGCGGATCAAAATTTGCTCTCCGGATGAATAAAAGATTGACACCATACCCCCGCAGTTAACAATCAAGAACTCAATTGGGTTCAACGCAACATCGTGGGGTGGGTGGGGGTCATTAACCCTCATTCAGGATAGGAACAGCGCATTTCTACAGGACAGGGCATTTATCTTTATTGTTTTGTTTAAACGTGCAGTCCAGGATTAAACATGGTGATTGTGATAAATGCAACTGTGTTGAGGTTCACTTGCCTCCGACCACGCAAATGTTGCATCGCCTCGATGTTGGCATCAACGGCACTGACTGCAAATGATTAACCTCTTCTGGACCTTCAACCCCGTGAGCCAAGACGCCGAAGACGTCGACGCAGCAGCAAAATCCACGGTTTAAACTCTACGCCTCTGCTCCATCGTGGTGAAATATGGACAAACAACCCATAAAAATTATAACCTAAAAATTATGTTGGGTAAAAAAATAGTTGTAGACGCCACGTGCACTTTGCAGGACCTCAATGCTGCTATACTCGCGTTACATTTGACGATAATGCACCCACCAGTGGTGGAAATGGGCCGGGACGCCGTGGTGCAAGTAAAAATCTGAACCCCGCCTTTTACTTATTTATTTTACTCACAGACCCCCATCTAGACTAACAGACACGCGCAGAAACCCACAAAAACCCACAGACACGCGCAGAAACCCACAGACACGCACAGAAACCCACAGACACGTTCAGACACCGACATACGTGCACAGAGACTCACAGACACGCTCAGAGACCCATATACGCGCGCAGAGAACCACAGACACGGAAAGAGACCCACAGGTCAGCTCAGACACCCACAGACACGCACAGAAACCCACAGACACGCACAGAAACCCACAGACACATCCAGACACCGACATACGCGCACAGAGACCCACAGACACGCTCAGAGACCCATATACGCGCGCAGAGAACCATACACTTATAGAGACGCACAGGTCAGCTCAGACACCCACAGACGCGCACAGAGACCCACAGACACGTATAGAGACCCACAGGTCAGCTCAGACACCCACAGACGCGCGCACAGAGACCCACAGATACATACAAAGACCCACAGAGACACACACGGAGCGAAGCTCCAGCTCGTCCCCCTCCTCAGATCTAGTGGGGGTGGGGGAATAATTTACGAGTTCCCCCAGTAATTTATTCCATTTTCAGCCCTGTTCATCACACTGCTTCGTCCGGGTTGGTGCAGGCGAGAATATCCACGAATTGCTGTTCTGTCATCAGTCAGCAGGTGGCGGTCGAGATCTGTGATGGCTCACAAAGGACGTGGGCGTATGGCTTTATTGAATAGAACAAAACCTTACATTCTTAAGCAAATAAAGACTCCTTTATATCCTCAACAATGCCTTTGTAATCTATAGGCAAGCGTGCAGCGTTTTCATTTAATCTGTGAACAATCTGTTTTCACAAAGTTACCCAATCTGATGATGTTGTCGAGGACAAAACACATTCTTTTGTTAAATTGTATTTGTATCACGGGTCCCGTGGTGTATAGTACCGTTTATTATTCACTCCATCACTCTGGCCTCTCTAACTCTGTTATGAAGAAGGGATATTGCCCATAACGTCACTGATTATATTTTTTTCCTCTTTAAAAAGTCAGTGATTTTGCTGCTCAAGTGAGCATTGTTGCAGTACTCCCCCAAGTCGGTGGTGGAAATTCCACATTACTATGGTGGGGAGAAGTATATATCCGTTGGACAACCGCTGTTGCCTTCCCCCCCACACATTGGTATTCACTTTCCTCTTCAAGGGCAGTGCTTTTGAAGAATGTGCTGATTTTTTGGATAAAATGCCTTTTGTAGGCCTCTTAGCATTGTTTTTGGATCTGAATTTCACTGTACAGTTGTTTGTGGCTTGTTGACCCCCCCCCGCCAGGTGACCTTTGCAAAAGAGAACCCTTTGTCTCAGATGTGTGTCATCTGTTGACATAATGACACTAAAATCATAAATACTAATTTTAACCTAACATTCACTTTTAGATAGTGTAGCGCTTTGAGCGTTGGGCAGTAATTATTCCCACGTTTATAAAGACCGCATGTTTTAAAATTAAACAATATTAGACGGTATCTGCGTAATCATTATAGTCGAGTACTACCCGGAATGGAGCTGTGGTTTAGTAGTTCTCTGAGCTATGAACCCAGCCACCTGAGTTTTTGACTCCAGGAAATGATAGGTTTCCGGCGTGCACTGTTCCTCTGATGTGATGGGGTTTTTCCGAGTCATTTACAGGGTTGGTTCCAGGCAGGAAAGGTCTACGTCAGTGGCGAATTACATCCGAACTCATCCTGAGGCTATCCAAAACTGACCAGCGTACTGAATTCTCACGGGACCGTTTTGTGCCAGTATGAAAGTACGAAAAATAAGAATAGGTTGTACTCTTTTCGACAATAAAACAGGTTATTGGTTCTTTCGGTAAAGTCACGTAGAAGGGAAATAAAACAATAAAATAAAATAATTTTTTTTATAAAATTAAACATAAAAAAATATTTTATGTTTTATTTGTATTATTTCCCTTCTACGTGACTTTACCGAAAGAACCAAGAAGATGAATCCCTGCAGTCACGAAAGCTTTTTGCAAGGAATCAAGTCTGCATTAACCACACGTACTTGTGGTGAGCATGCAAACAAACATGTTCTCATAATATATGCATTGTCTTTGAAACGGATTGGCCTACACGAGACAGCTTTCTTTAATGCAGACTTGATTCCTTGAAAACGGTATTTAGTTGGTGTTTGAACATCTTAACAGCTGTTTGGTTTCCAAAAAGGGTAAACACTATTCTTAATTTTCGTACTGAATTATGGCCTAATCCTAACCCTATGAGCAACATGGCACGACCGAGGCAGGTGAGCCTCCAAGCACGGTTCACAAAATCAATTGTTAAATCCTGGCCGCGTATTTAAATAAAAGATAAATGCCGTCCTGTAGAAATGCGTTGTCCCCACCTCGAATGAGGGTTCATGACCCCCCACGATGTTGCATTGGTAGCCCATTAAATCCCGAACTGTTAACTGCGGGGAATTGGTGTCAATCTTTTATCTGGAGAGCAACATTCCTATGGTAATGTGCTAATCTCACCGCTTACAAATGTGTTTACATTCAGGAGGGTACATTAAACTAACCCAAACCAATCTTACGAACGCGTGCATTACAAAACGCTTTTCAACAGACCTGTTAATTTACCTGGTGTTTATTTACGTGTGGAACTCGAGTGAAGAATCAGCGGCAAAATTATTTGCATATTGTCTCCGTTTGCTTTGGCTCATTTTTAACTGGGTAAAGTCCTTCGTAACACAACTTTACACCAGTTTGCCTCCGATTAGATCATCTTTATAAACGGTTAGAATGCTGCCACTTTAAATCTTGGTCAAAAAGCATGAAAAAGCCTACCACCTAACTACGATTAAGATCTCTTTGCAGTCCCAAACGTACAAAAATTAAGGTAATGATGTTCTGTATTTACCCCAAGAAAGTTTAATCTTCAAGACGTTCTCGGGCGAGTCCCAAATTGAGACCAATAAATGTTGCCAACGAGTAATTCTTCATCATTGGATGAGGCCAGATTATCCAGAAACCCCAGCCACGCATACAAGGCGATAGCACTGAAAAGCACGGCACAGATAGATTCAACAACGCCACTACTGTACTTCCAGCTCGCTGCCCAGTTTTGGAATTTAACAAATATTTACGTGATCCAACTTCTCCCCTCCCCCCCCTACTGGGTTCACATGTGCACACCACCACTCGCGTAGTGTAAACCCCTACGAGGGAAAATCTACGATTAACAAGTTGAGTAAAGTGCATTACATAAAGTGGGACCACAGCGACAGTAAAATGCTCAAGCCGAATATTTTCTCACCCCACTGGTTTGGGGTGAGGTGGGGAAAGAAGGGGTCTCCAGTCACGGGCCTCTCAAGAGAGCTGCTTAGACTCAACGTTGGCCAAGTGGTCTTGGACGTAGCCACACTAAACCAAAACGATCTGCCAAGTATTGTACCCATTTCCACTGCTGGCTGGACACGTCCTCGCGTCTGTCAGGACTGTATAAACACGGATTTAAAAATAACTCCCATTTATTTGAAACTGGTTCGCCGGGTAAGTTGAACCGGGTAATTCTGGATTGCAATTCCAGGGTGCTAACCAATAACCAGCCACGGTGAAATCACAACAGGTGACCAAGTGAACAGCCTTCAACGGTTCCCACACATACCAAGCCACGCCAACAGGGGGCAGCAACAGACCGCACACATGGCCTTAAAAAAACAGTTTTCTTTAATGTTTAAAGAGAAAACGTAAAGTACAGTGGCTCATAATTTAAAAGTTATTACTTTACAAAACGACGAATATTCGTTGTACATTGTGCAGGGCGCGCAGCAGGCAAAATGTACAAGTGTTTTAAGTGGTCTTGCAAAATTGAAGCACAGAAAAAAAATGTCCAACCTTTGTAATGTACGCATTTCGGGTCGGCCGACGCGGCAGATTTAATTTAACATCTTCAAAATACAATTGGGAGGCCATTTCTTAAAAAAACCACGTTTCAACAAAGGCTTCCACTCAAAATCAAATGCAATACATCGAACCAAAAAAAAAATGTACACAACCTTGAAAAAAATGAACGGATTAAAAAAAAAACGTGTATCTCCTTCACACATTTTCGTCTAAACGTTTGAAAAGCAAAAGATCAATGCTGTCGAAGTTTGCGTTTTCTTGAAAGGAAAAAAAACACCACATGCGATGGAGTTTTTGTTGTCGTTTACGAATTAAAACCGCTTGGAATCATAAAAATTCGTGCGTGGCTTACGCATGGGATGGGGTGTGGGCGCTGTCGCCAATAAATATGGGGCTTCTCACTTGCTCCTGATGAAAGGTCAAAAAGACCTCTGAACAAAAGCTACAAAAATCTTCAGTCGGGAGGCAAGGGGGGGGGGGGGTGTGAATTAATCAGCACACGCGTACATGTTTTGCAAGTTCTCACACCCTCAAAATAGAGGGCGAACTTCAGAAAAGGATTCGTTTTTTGCCGTCAATTAACAGTTATTCAACTTGCAACAGGATGCCCCCCCGTACCCCCCACCACCATCCCACAGGCAATATTGTTGTTATTGTTGATGCGAGCACAAGGAGGACGTCACTCTCAAGGGGGGTGCCAAGACGCGGCCTCAAAACTCCCAAAATAAAATCGCACTGGACGCGTTTCAATTTACAAGTCTTGCGAAAAACACACAAATGAATTGGTTTACCTTTATTACTTTTTAATTTACTTTTTTTGCACAAAGTCCTTGAAGTATAATATATTTGTATGTATAGGTGGATGGAAGGGGAGGGGGGCTATGTATAATGAACTGGGGGGGGGGGGGGGAGAAATCGGTGGGTTGTGGATGCAGAGAGATGACAAAGATCAAGGTCCTGGCAACGGCGCCAAAAGTCGAAATAAAAAAAAGCCCCGCACAGAAGAAAAAAAAAATAACTCTTCATCAGTGGGCATACACTCCAGACAGAAAGTCAACCTCATCTTGACCCAACCACAACTCCGGCAACTCTTGCACACGGTCCAGACCCAGCTCCAACACGAGCGACATCAGAAGCTCCTCGTCCAAGGCATCCGCATTTGGCATCGTCGCTGCGTGCGCTGCCGCCGCCGCCGCCGCCACCACTCCCGGGAAAGAGGCTCCCATGTGGCCCATCATGACGCCCCCAACGCCGCCCACGCCACCACCGCCGTGCATGGCCACGCTGTGCCCGTAGTAGCCGTGAGCTCCCACCAGCATGTGACCCGACGCAGCGTAATGCTGCGCGGCGTGCGAGAGGTGGTGACCGCCGCTCGGCAAGTGGTGCAGTTTGTGGGTATGCATCGCAGCCTGCTGCTGCTGCTGCTGTTGTTGTTGCTGCTGATGGTGCTGCTGCAATGCATGCTGTGCGGCAGATGGTGGCGCTTGCTGGTGATGTTGCTGCTGCTGTTGCTGCTGCTGTTGTTGTAGCTGCTGCTGCTGCTGGTGGTGCGCGCTTAGAAAGTGTCCCGGGTGCATGCCACCGTGAGCCACAGCCATGGCCACGTTTCCGGCACCACCTCCTCCGCCCACCATGGTGTGGCCGGGTCGAACTCCCAGCTGGTGGGGCTTGCCCACCCGGCCCATGGCTCCCGGGTGGCCGCTCTGCTGGTACTGCATGCCCGGCGCGTACTGGCGGTAGGGGTAGACCGGGCCAGCCGAAGATCCCGGCAGCATCTGGTGGCTGCTGGCGGACATTATCATCGGCTCGGCCATGTCGCTGATGAGAGGCGGCGAGGATTCGAGGTCGGGAAGAGAAAAATGAGAAGAGGGGAAGGGGGGTTTAGTTAGCAGATGCCGAGGATGATGAAGCGTTGTCTCAAACCAACAAAAGGCCGATGCGATTATTGCGAATACTCGTGCAAAACGTCTATAGAGTACACATCAGGCTACAATGCAGCCAGGAGACATGTGCATAACCACACCAACCGATTCCTCGACTGTTGATAGTGTAGTCCAGCGTTTCGACTAATCAGCACGAGGTTTATCATCATCAGCAAACGATCGATCCACCGCTGGATGACGATCTCCCGCCATCCCCCCCCCCATCCCAAAGCCACCACCATCCCTAACAATGCCGCCGAATCATTCCACCTTGCAACACGCAGCGAATTCATCGCTCCATTCACCTCGCCTTCAGAATACTCTCAATCCGATGCCGCATTCCGGTCACCAATTTCCGATATCTACAACCGCGGCAGTAGTTTTTTTTTCAAATAAAAAAACGCGTCCGAGTATGTTCTGTAAGAACGCTGCTTGCCGCGGTCCACCCAAGTCTCTAAATGTTTCACGCAGGGTTCTGCAATCATCTCACGGCGTAAATCCAGCCCTGCCCCCCCACTCATCGTCCACGTGTTTCATGAACGCGAGCGTGGAACGGCGGCCGCCAAATCGACAGCAGCACTTCTGTGTCCCACGACACAGCGGCTCGCGTATGGACACACGGCTAGGTACAGCTCACGGATAATAGCAGACCACCTCCCCCACCCCTCCCCGTGGTCAATTGTGATTTATTTGCAAAATTGCACGACGTCGATTATTGTAGCCATCAACCCCCACAACGGTTACCGATCTAGGAGACAAAAAACGTTTAATTTGCCATCAGCTGGACAAAATCGCCCTGTCGCTACATGGCGGCGTTGCAACTCGCTCACCCCTAAACCACACAAACATCGTCTACAAGCAAGCACCCATCCGCTCCGATTCTTTGGTGGGGGACGAGATTGGTGGGTCAACCAAACGCAGACTGCCGAGTTAAAACGCGTAGGGGACTTTCGCGACCAATATCCACACAGGTTTTTTTGCGTTAGGATCTGCATTATAGCAAACGGTTAACTCAGCCACTCGACACACAAAGCAACTGGCTACATCATCCCAGGAGCAACAGAACCACCACCACCAAACCACCACCATTCGTGCCCGCAGCAAGACTCCAACTCAACAACAGTCAACCCCGCAAGGCACCATTGTTCGCTTGTAAAGTGCCATCCCATCATCATCCTCCTCCTCCTCACCCACCCACCCGCCCGCCTCTCCCACCACAAGCACCCATGGGGACACAGTTGGATGGCCCAGTAAAAGCAATGGGGCCCCCCCAAGACAAACCCCCACACACACACAACAAGAGAAAGAAGACTCACCTCTTGAATGCGCCGTAGCCTTCCAAATCCGCGGACGTTGGAGCGCCTCGCGCGGTCGTTTTTGCTCGCGGTCTCGCCGGCCGCGTCCTACAACTCTTGGGGGTGGTGGGTAGGGGGGGGGTTGCCCCGCTTATCGCCTTCGTCGATGATATCCCTCCGCAGAGACACAAAAGGCCGACTACAACCACAACCAACACCACCACCACCACAGCCGCCGTGCACCACGCTACTCCACAATGAAAACAACCGCGTCCCGACTTAGTGGCTCCGCGCTTCTCCCCTTTATATACCCGAGGTGGAGGGGCGGAGGGAGGGGTGGGAAGCTAAACCCGGCTGGCGGCACACGGCGGAACGGATCGCGCTAGAACGGCGGTGCCGGACGAGGCGACGCCGACGTCGCTAGTTTCTCGCCGTCGTTTCAATCCGGCGCGCTCACCGCCGCCGCGTCGTTACGCCTCCTGCGAATGGCGCGGGTCCGTTCGTTAAAAATGATCGCCCGCGTGAAAAGGCGTCGGTTTGCGATCCGCACCAACGACTCCTGTCCGCGCTTTGCGGATTACCGCGACGCGAACGCGGGAGTTGTGGGGGAGGGGGAGCGCGCGAGCGGGGTGGGTGAGACGTGCGGCCAATGGGCGACGAGCTCGTGCCCCACGTGACCGCGACTTGGGATGTTGCTGGGCTGAGCGGGAGGTGGTCGCGCAAGCATGCACCGACACCAATCGGTTTTTTTTGTCAATGCACGCGACATACGGACTCTACCATGCACCAACTTTGCCAATGAACACTCCACAATGCCTTATGGTGTTGTTGTTGTTATGCAACTACAGCATGTGAATTGCATCCACGTCTTGTCATTCGAGATACACGGGCGGGGAGAGAGGAGGGGTGGGTTAAATAGAGGGCCATCACATGATTACACAAGTCCATTAATTGGTTTCACTGTTTGCACGCGTGCAATGTAAATGTTATGCTTGCGTATTTCCTGTTGTGTGCATTGTGGATGATGTACATTGTGTATGATATGTACATTGTGTATGATGTACACACAAACACGTTGTTGTGTCTGGCGCCAAGTCTGCCTTTTGAACATGGAAATACCTTCCTCAAGGTTATTTTCAAATGTCATCTATTGCACACACGCGCATCTTCAAAAGGTGCAGGCGCAGACTCTGCAATTGCTTGATCATGCCATGCTGGCAGAAGGGCGACTCTTCCAAATGTTGGTAGAGGTAGAAGTTCCCACACTTTACCCCACCATAGACGCCCTGCCCACCGATCGACTCACTGTGGTGGTGGTGTGCCCATTTATACTGCCGAGTGGACAGACGCAGGAATTTGAAGAAACTTGCCAATTTTTGTTGACCCGGACAAGGAGATTATAGGAAGACGACCATTTACACCACTGTAGCATCACAGTGTCTCTGTGTGTGTCTAGTATATATAACAGGACATGCCCCAACAGGCTGTGAAGGCTATATGGGGGGTGGGGGGGATCTTTGTCTTTGTTATATCCATGTAATTTGGGAGGGGAAAATTAACTCCTTGATGCAGCTAATTCGGCTGTGACGGTCCCACCTGATGACGGAGACTTGTGTTGCCTCCGAAACGTCGTGATTTTTTATTTTATTTTATTTTTTATTAATTTTGATGTTTTACCTACGTGACTATACCGAAAAAATCTAAGAATATGATTCCTTGCAGTCACGAAAGCTTCAAATCTAGAAGAAAATTAACTCATTGTACTTTGGTGAGGTTATCCAAAATCTTGGAAGGCATTCAAAAGTCATCAAATGTTGATGAGTCATTGCACCTCAGTTGAGTTCATCTCTACTCGATCTGACAGCACCCACCATACGACCCCCACCTTAGCCCACATAACTCGTCCAGTGTATTCGATATCGTTATTACCTCTTGGTAGTACATATTTTACCTTTTGTGCAATTTAACTGAAGCACCAAATGTTTTTTTATGGACATATTTACTGTACTGTGTGACCACCCCCCCCCCCCCAAATGTTTTCCTTTGCACATTAATTTCTGTTTTAAATAAACCTTAATTATGTAGAAATAAAAAAAAGTTTTAAATAATTAAATGGGGGGGGGGGGGGTCACAGGACATCTGGACCACTCTGTACACATTACTAGAAGCATCATTATATAAGCAGCTATGATTATCTACTGCTGGATGAAAGTAATCGCCACTTGATGACGATTGCTTGTGTTGCAGTCGAAACGTCGTGAGATTTTTTGTTTGTTTTATATTTTTGTTATTTTATTATTTCCCTTCTACGTGACTTTACCGAAAGAACCAAGAATATAGCACGCGTAGTGATAAGTAATCATATTTGCTGTGAATAATGTATTTGGTGATATTTCATCATCATCATCATTTTATGCGCTGTGAAGATGGAGCCATTGCCCGAAATGTCGTCTGTTATCTACATTTTCGCCATTTTTAAGGCAGTGTTATTGATGCACGTGTTGAGTTGTTGATTGCTTCATCACCACTGCAACCTGAATTGTCACAAAAACAAGATGCAGTGCCATGCACGTAGCGTTTCAACAGACTCGGGTGTTGGTGAGGTAGTTATAACAACTTCGAATGCACACACATTTTATGTATTTTTTTACTTCTAGGAATGCATGCAGTCATCCTCAGATTGGTATGACTCGATGTCCTCACCGGCCCCATAACGCAACCCCTTGTTATTGAAACAGGCGGGTTGGCACTCTGGGATTTGAGTCGGTGGGTGGGTTTTTTTTAGCAGTTCCCAAATCAGCGATGAGCTCATTAAATATCACAGAGGCATGCGTTTACGCTAATTAAAGAATCGGAGAGAGAGGGAGAGAGGGAGAAACAAACGTACAGTCGCTAAGCTTTAACAAAGACAGACAGACACCCAGACGCACCACACACGCCTCGTGTATAAGCTGCGATTATTGTGCGCTGCGGTTGTTAATGATTAAGTTGCTCTGTGTGGTTGCTGTCGTACGGTTGCAATGGTTATGGCAACGTTTCACTTTGCATATATTCAGAGGTCGCCGGTTCCAACCTCCCGAGGTGGCATTTTAAACTATTTCTGGCCATTCCAGCGACATCAGAAGTGGGTACACCAAACAGGCGATGGGTTAGCCATGCGATCTTTACAGGAATCGATCCGTGTTTACTCTACCAACGGGATCCGTGAGATATTGGGATCGCCTTCTACTCAGTACTCCCGAGGTCAAGGCTCTGTTCCTGCAGGGGCTGATCAGAATAGTTTGAGATATTTAAATGCCGTCTTAAACTGGCCTTTAGCCCCCAGCTCTGGCCGTTTACCATGCAGGTTATGTTTATCTCCTGCATTCCATACACAGCGCTCATTGCATTGGTTGGATCTACGGATGAAATGCGCCTTTACAAATGTAACTTATAATTATTATGGTCGCGTTTGGTGGGGTAAAGTGTGGGTACTCTCACCGCTTCCAAGACATCTGGTTCAGCGTGGAAGAGTAGGCCAAAAACACCCTCTGTGTGGGATCTCTAGAGCTCCCTCCAAATGGAAGCCCTTCCACCAGCAGGCACGTAAAGTGAGACACTGTCGAGCTGAAACTTTATAATGTTGTGCGTAAGTAACAATGCCAACCGAGGAGCGGAATGAGTCTCAGAGGACGTATGCCGGAGGAGATGGAGCGGTAAAATCCGTCGGTGCTAGAGGAATTATTGTATCGCAGAACTGTGAGAGACGGAAAATGTTAATAGGGGCATTCAGCCAGCAGTGGATAGACAATTGAAAATGATTATGACGATGAGATTTGGCAATCGCGAGAGATACTAAGAGGTAATTACGAATATTATAAAGTATTCCTAAGGTGACGTCGAGAGTCGGTCAGAGCCAGGGAGTAATTGCAGCCGGGTCCTATCCAGGTCTCACACGGCACACCACATCCAGTATAGCGCTCGCTATGGCTACGAGTCGCACACCTGAGTATGTTGATGATGATGATGAAATGCAAACGCATCTCAATAGAATGTAGAAAAATATGGGAGACAACAGAGAGAGGACATAACCAGTCGAGATGGAAACAAAATCAACAGTGCCAAATGTGGCTATACAATACAATACAGTGCACGACTTGGTTATTGAATACAATGAACACACAAGAGGTGGAGCGATGCGGTGGTGTCGCTGCGGTTAGCACATTCCCCTGGCCAAGGCTATAACATCAGTGGCGAGTTTTATCTGGACAGTCGCCCCTTGAACAACGCGGACTGGGCAGGCAGCGTGCTGCAGATTGGCAAAAACTAAAACAAAAAAACACGGAGGGGGAGGGCTTTCATCCGGCAGTGGATTGATACAGGGCTATAGATCACTTCGCTCTGCATTGATGAAGGGCAAAAGCATCCCCATGCAACACTGGATAAAGGAGGTTACTTGATCCTGTCCAACTCTAGAGAGATTGTGTTTCAGTTGTTTACTGTGGCGGTGGGTTGTGTATCACAACCCGCAATGAATAAATCTGGCCAAACTGCAACCTCCATTCATTGGGAGATGTAACGTCTGACATTGTTCACTGTTGTAGGAAGAGTTGATGCAATAATGTACATGCTCTTTTGTTTTTTTTCGGTAAAGTCACGTAGGTAGGTAAAACAATTAATAGAATAAAATAAATTGAAACGACTAAATTAAATCACGACGTTTCGGAGGCAACACAAGCTTCCTTCATCAGGTGTAAAAAAAAGGCACAGCAAAATAACTGTAGCGATAGTTATTTTTTTTTCTCTCGCTACAGTTATTTTGCTGTGCCTTTTTTACACCTGATGAAGGAAGCTTGTGTTGCCTCCGAAACGTCGTGATTTCATTTAGTTGTTTTCATTTATTTTATTTTATTAATTGTTTTACCTACGTGACTTTACCGAAAAAACCAAAGAGTAAGAATCCTTGCAGTCACGAAAGCTTCAAATCTAGAACAATAATGTACAGCTTACAAAAAAAACCCCCATCACGTTAAAGTAGCCAGGCATCTGCGCTTAATATGGCTAAATTCAAGCTCTGAGAATGAGATATCGGTTTGACCTGTCATGCGACGGACATTGCTCTCATATAGCAGAGCGGGTGGGCCCTAAGTGTTTCTCTTCACTGTGGACTTGAGGTCACTTAAGGGGCTCTCAAACGTAGGTCTATTGATGTCTTGTTTTCGGGGACCCGTTTCGCTAGCAGGAAGCTTCGCTACTGCACGTTGAGATAACCAACATGATGCCGAAAGCACAATCTAGAGTTATAATTCTGGAGAAAAAAACAAATATAAATTTTAAAAAATGTACAGCCCTTCGTCGGCTATGGATATGATGTGACCACACTTTGTTTGTCGTGCTGCTTGTTGCTGGCTGCGTAGAAGTTTCTGGGCCTTTCGACCTGCGTTCAACAACCTTAATTTAAATATAAATATATATTCATTACCTCAATCCGTGGGGCGGGGGGGCGGCGGACACTACACAGACAATGTGAAACACACTTTAAACAAATGTTAAACGCCAAACAAAGCTTTTATCATGCATTCTCTAACGGAGAATGGTGGAGGCTTGGGGGATGCCTTCATCCAGCAGTGGATTGACCATGGCTCTAGCTCTCAAATGATCTCACCCCTCCCCACCACTGTGTGTATACGAGCTCAGGCTGCAGCGGTCATCGCTTTATTCTAGATTTGAAGCTTTCGTGACTGCAAGGATTCGTACTCTTAGGTTTTTTTCGGTAAAGTCACGTAGGTAAAAAGAAAAAATAACAATAGAAATAATAAAATAAATAAAATTATAAATCACGACGTTTCGGAGGCAACACAAGTCTCCGTCATCAGGTGGGACCGTCACAGCTAAATTGTTTTATTAATACAGTAAATTCAGCTGTGACGGTCCCACCTGATGACGGAGACTTGTGTTGCCTCCGAAACGTCGTGATTTATTATTTTATTTCTATAATTACTTCATTTATTTTAAAAATGTATAAACTATTAATGCATTATTTATTTATTATTTATTTGTTTTTACCTACGTGACTTTACCGAAAAAAACCTAAGAGTATGGCCATCGCTTAATTGGAACACTTTTTTTTTGCATTTTGTGCGGAGCTTGAGGATGCATTCACACTTTCGATAGGCGAGGGCAGCTTCTCGAGTGGTTGCAGGAGAACGAACGCTGATTTCACTGAACTGAAGCGGACACTCGTTTTTTTTGTTATGTTCATGAGCACGTTCGGCCCGAAGGTTTGAATCAAAACCAAAGCCACTTGTGTTTTAAACATTGCACCCATTTCGTTAATTTTTTGTTTATTTCGTAAGTATCTATTTTCTACGAGGTGCAGGCCACTCGATGTGGCATGCCGGGTGCACACACACGGGGGCTTGCCTTTACAACACGGGGCGACTCTCATCTTTGTTGGCATGTGGCTACGAAACCGCACAATGAGAACGAGTTGAGTGGTTTAGAAACCTGTTTCACCACACGGGGGGTGGGTGCTGTGGTCAGGCAGGAGAAGGGTCCTTTTCACCTTTACTGCAGACTTGCACCCACCTTTGGTTCCTATGATCGGTGTTACATTGTTTTTATCGCTTTATTGTGGTGATTTCGAAAACGTTTTGGTTTAGCCATGTTTGTTTGTTGTAGTAGAGAGTTAGACTGATAGATTTAATATAAATTGTCTTATGGTTGTTATTGCTTGACTTGCATGCTACGGGGATTTTTGCACACAGCGTTGATGCTCGGTGCTTTTTCTGGAAGACTTTGCTGTTTTTTCCTGGATTTTTCTGTTTGCGCGTCGTCATTTTTAGATGTTCTTTGTTCATGTTTTTGTTTGTTGCGGTTGCACCCGATTCAAGAGCCGAATGGCTCACAGGGTTACACCTAATACATAAACTGAAACTGAAGAACAATGGTAAATGTTAATCGATGAATAGGTTTGATGAAACAATTTAAGTTGTACTTACGTGTTCGTGTTTGATTTGAGTCTCGACGGCTTCCCTTCTAAAACAATCTGGCCGTGCCTCGCACCTCCAGAAAGGGCATCACCCACCCCGGGGTGCGTGCGTACAGCCCAGGTGAAGAATCACTTTTGTAAACGATTAACAAATACATTAGACAAGTCAAATTACAGTAGTCCAATTGCACCCCCCACCCCCGACCCCACATTGGCTGATGGAGTTTGCTTGGAAAGGATGTAACGAGTTCTTTAGATCTGGGATATCCGATTAAGTAATCGATGCCTGTCGATTATCCGGTTAATTTGCTCGAACTAAGATCGGATGAAGTCGGTAGAAAAAAAACACAAGTGGGGCATCTGCGCTCAATCGGGTTGATTGTGATCTGTGAAAAAAAAGAGATTCATAGCTCATCGGATTCCTCCAGTATGAAGCAAATATTCTGATCTTGTTTGGCGAGGCGATAACTCCAGGAGGCCAGCGATGAATCTCATTTGCATTCAGCGGAGATGTCCCGGGTCACCGCCGTGACAAAAGCAGACACACAACGAAATAATGTACGCACTGTATCCCCGTTGCAATGAAGCAAAATATAAATCGGTGCCAAAACAACGGCGTCACACAAGAACGTCGAGAAATACCGCAAACGACGACACCGTACGACGACTACAATATTCAACTCTAAACCAAAAAAAACCATTTCTCTCCCAATGAAAGTTGCTTCGGAGAAAATACTTTATTATTTCGATTTAAAGCTTTCGTGACTGCAGGGATTCATCTTCTTTGTTCTTTCGGTGAAGTCACGTAGAATGGACATAATAAAATAATAAAAATAAAACATAATAAAATAATTCTACTTTATTATTATTATTTTGTTGTCATTGTTCAATTCAAAGCGATACAAATATTGAGCATAGCATTAACACGCGTGGTTTATTTTCTCATTTACAGTACAATGATATGGGGGGGGGGGGGCCCCCCGTTACCCGGGGTTATATATTTTCCGGAGTTCAGCCCCGGGCAGCTTGCGGTTGAAAGAACCCCCAGACCGACCGGCTGGATGTCTGGGCAGACAGCCAGTGCAGAGGACGTGTTTATACAAATACTGGTGAGATCCAGTGTTAACCACACACACACACCACCAACAACCACACTCCCTCCCTCGCTCGCTTCTCCCCATTCTCTCGTTTTTCGTTTTCCAGCCACTCATTCCCAATCATTCTTTACATCCACCGCTGCGTCCCACACAACACACAAATATACTCTCTCACACACACTGTTTACACACACACATACACTCACACACACACACATACACTCACACACACACACTGTTTACACACACGCATACACTCACACACACACACATACACTCACACACACACACATACACTCACACACACACAAATATACTCTCTCACACACACACATACACTCACACATACACTCTCTCACACACATTGTTTACACACACACACATACACTCACACACACACACTGTTAACACACACACACACACACTGTTTACACACACACATATACTCACACACACACATATACTCACTCACACACACTGTTTACACACACACACACACACAAATATACTCACACACACACATATACTCACTCACACACACTGTTTACACACACACACAAATATACTCACACACACACACACTGTTTAAAAACACACACATACACTCACACACTGTTTACACACACACACACAAATATACTCACACACATACACACTGTTTACAAACACACACATACACTCACACACACACACTGTTTACACACACACACAAATATACTCACACGTACACACACAGACACGTACACACACAGACACATGCACACAGACACATGCACACAGACACGTACACACACACAGACACGTGCACACACAGACACACGCACACAGACACACGCACACAGACACGTACACACACACAGACACACACACAGACACATGCACACAGACACATGCACACAGACACAGACACACACAGACACGTACACACACACACACACACGTGCACACACAGACACGTACACACACAGACACATGCACACATGCACACACACACACACACAGACACACGTACACACACAGACACGTGCACACGTGCACACACACGCGCGTGCACACACTGGTTGTGTGTGCACGCGCGCACGTGCACAACAGGCTCAGTGACGTGACACGCTACCCCCTCCTCGTGGTCGACTCGTCGCCATATGGTGCGAAATGTAAACATTAGCACTGGGGAGACAAAGGCGGCCCGGGCGTCGTTATGGCCTTCATAGGTGCACGCTAACAGCACTTGCCCCAACATGCCGTGCAGGCTACGCGGGGTATATTTGTCTTTTTTTTACGATGCAAAAAAAACTATCTAAGATATGCACCGGCAAAAATGATCAAAGTTGATAGTGATAATAGCAATAATCTACAGCCCTTTCTCAATCCACTGCTGGATGAAGGTCGTGGCAGTCCTTTGTCCATGTTTCACCACGCGTATGAACCGGTGCAAGCAGCTCTACCGCATCATCGCGATCTGCTGATTTGAGATTGCCTGGCCAGAGAAGTGACTATAAGTGAGTCGGGGTTCAAGGTGCAGTCAACTCGCAATTTGCACGTGCAGTGATGAATACAATACAGTCCTCTACTACATAGGTGTATGTGCAGTGCTGCATTAAGAAGAGCCATATTCCCAAAACGTCGGCCATCTATATAAAAATGCGTGTTTATGTGTGTGTGTACTGCAGCGTTAATGATTAATACGGCGAATTACGTTTGAGTGTGAGTTATACAGTGGATACGGGTCGGTAACCTTGCATCAGGTGACAAAGAGTTATTCTGCTAACGCGACATTGTCGATGCAAGCTCGTGGCACGCAACACACACACACACGAAGGCTCTCGGATGGTCCGATGTTTACATTTTTGTTTGTTACAATCGCGACGTTGCGTTTTGTAAGCGTCATGATGAATCGATACACTCGGAGGCAATTCACCGACATCATCAAATATCGTGAAACAAAATAATTCCTGCAATTCTTGATTTTAATAAAATGACTTCGCATTAGACGTCGGTTTGAAACTGATCTGCACTGTATATCATGGATACATGGCTAGTCGTTGCAGTAAGTTTTTCAACAGTTGAATGAGTCAGTGGAATTGAGTCATCATTTCAATGGGAATGTACCCAAGATTGATTATTTATGCACAATTACAAATGTCTCTTTTTTTCCAGAATCTAACAAACAAAAAAAGTACGTGTGATGCAGCGTTGGCAGTGGTGCACAAAGCACAAACAACACAAACGCCACTCATCTGTCAATAACATCACAATAGGCAACGTTTGGAGTAATGGCACGTCTATCATAGAGAAATCATATTCGACATTGTTACCAATGAGTTTTTGCGGAATTTCATCGACAGCGTGATTGATGAATGTGGTGGATGAGAGGTAAACCTTTTGCTAAATCCTCTTGCCCACGTGGTTGGGTGACCTCAACATTGCCCATGACTCTATTCTGTTCCCAATTATCCTCCTCAACAATATAAACAATATTTTAATACACGGATTACACGAAACAGAGCCATTACTTGTGAAGCCCTTCATTCAGCAGTGGATTGATCATGGCAGATGATGATCTTGATGACATGGGATAGTGAATAGCGATGAGTTTGGAAGGTCTTCATCCAGAAGTGGATAAAGCATGGAGGATGATGAATTAAAAATGAACTTTGATGAGAAAAAGCACGGCGCGAACTACTCAATTTAGAAAAATATTTATCACAATAGAAATCGTTTGCCAACGCAGTAGTGTATCGTCAGCGCCAGAGTGCCACTAGGGGGCTTGGGACGCTGAAGCCCAGGGCCTCTGATTGTTACAGACACCCCCCCTCCCAAAAAAACTAATTATATAGAGTGCTTGATAACGTGTGAAACACAATACTGGTGCAGCAAGATGACAAACCGTCTTGGTAATTTGGTAATCAAAAGCCGTTGCAGCACGACTTGTGTGCCGACATTAAAATCGTTTTTATTCGTTTTAACTCTTTTTTGTCTAATATTGTTGATACCCAAGGTGAATCTTGCAAAATGGTACTTTCCTGGTGTGGCTTGACTTCTTACGAATGTGAAACAAAATAAACTTGACTTGATTACAAATTTGTGCGTTACATGTTTTAAAAAAAATTGTAAGTGAAATAAACCCCAAGATTTAATCAAGTCAAGTATTTTTTTAAAATCGTTTAACCAGCTGAGAACTCAAGAGATGTGGAGATAGTCTCATTTGTAAGACTGACCCTGGGGGCACTTGAAGTGCAGATGCAACTCGTGAAATCGTGGGGCTTCTGCACAACAACCGTTCAATGTCTTTCTCAGGAGAAGCAAACCACGTGAACCATCTCCCGAGATGCCCTGCAGCACCACAATGCTATACTCCTCAAGATGTGGCGATGCCCAAAACCAGAAGTAGTGGCCTGTGTTGATTGTTGGGGAAATACTCCCGAATATGTTGGAGAGGAGACACGAAGGGCAGAATAAGGACGCGAATAGAAATCGGCGGAAAAACAACTGCGTCTTTGCGAGAAATCGAAAATATTGCACCAACGTAAATCGGTGTGAAGTCGGTGATATTTAGACTGCAGTACTTGTACCGTACAATCGAAAATTACGCAACAAAAACACTTTGGACAGATATCGGCTGACTATTATACTCTTGTGTAAACAGACAAGGATGCGTGTCGGCAAGTAAATTGAATAACAATGAATGACGTGTTTGGCATCGTACACGGACGCTGGTGAAACATTAAAGGGAAGGAACCGATTGACACAAAGTGAGCCCCCCACGAAACTAGACTGCTCAGGGGCCTCCCGTCCAAACTTAACCCAGGCTTGTGTCTCCTCCAGTGCGGGTGGCACGTGTCGCACTGTATAAGGAAGATGCATGACTTTCTCACTTCCCCTTCGTGCTTTGAATGTCGCCAAACCCAAAAAAAACCTCTCATAACGTGTACCATGTGTCAGTCGAGACCATCAGTGCTGTGCAGACGCGTTGTTGAATTGTTTCCATTGGGGTTATATTTCAAGAAAGAGTAGCAATTAACTGCGTCCTCCTCCTGTACCAGTGAAAGGTACTCTTCATCGATCATCATGTATACCTCGCCTGGTATACAGGAGGATCGTGAGATCGATCCCGACCCCGACGCCTATATATTTAGAGTCCGTGGGTTGTCCCCGTGGTCGCGTGGATTTTTCTAGAATCAGCATCACGCGTTTAGAGTATTCGGCTGCTATACATTTCCACGTGATAAGCCACTTCGTTGAGCTATCATTTGTGGTGGCCAGGTCGCTTCTGAAAACGAACTATGATGCTCAGTGAGCCTTACCTGGTAAAATGAAAAAGTTCACTTTTATCTTCTTGGTTCTTTCGGTAAAGTCACGTAGAAGGGAAATAAAGTAATTAAAAGAAAACATAATAAAATAATTCTCACGACGTTTCGGCCACAACGCAAGCAGCCGTCCTCAGGTGAAGAACAGGTCTGTCGGAAAAACAACGGCTGCTTGCGTTGTGGCCGAAACGTCGTGAGAATTGTATTTCATTGTTTTATTTTTATTATTGTATTATTTCCCTTCTACGCGACTTTACCGAAAGAACCAAGAAGATGAATCCCTGCAGTCACGAAAGCTTTAAATCGAAAGTTCACTTTTAGTTTGAAAGTTAAACACGTGATGCAATGGGCGCTTTGTCAGGCGAAGGTTATTGTGGTTGTTGTCGCTATCAGCCTGGAACTTCCAACTGTTCCTCGTGCAGTCATGGCATCCGAACTCCGATACAGTCTCTTCCGCAATCCTCCTCCACACTTCTGGGCCTCCACTCCTCCCTAAGTCGACGTTGTCTTTCAGTTGCCCTCATCACCGCGGTCCTTCCCCCCTCATTCTCTATGAATCTCGCTTTGCTCCAACAACGGCATCGATACCGCCGCATATCACCACCCCCGACTTACTGTTTGGCGTATTCTTATTTCTCCATGATGGGTTCAACCACGGCCGAAGTGTGAAAGAGAAGAACAGCGTCAACCAGTGCTACGGGCCCCGCACTTTCAAGGGACCCGCGCTAAATGCTTTCAAGCTATCAATTCCGGTTCAGTGATTCTGCACTTGCTCTATTACTATAGTACTATACCGCATTCAAATTTTACGAACGACTGGGTGTTTAAGGTTAACAATTTGTCGTATTATCTGGCTGTATAGCAAATGAAAAAATACAATTTACTATGCAAGTAAAAACAACTTTTTAATATTTGTGTTTTTTATTTAGGGCCCTTTATAACATCATGCTGCAGGTCTCGCACTAGTTTTATCCAGTACTGGCGTCAACGTGACTTTGAAGCGATGGGAGAAGAAACTATGTAAACAGCGGCGGCGTGCGGATATGCGTGCCACCTATTTTTGTGTCAAAGGGAAATAGTCACGTGGACGTGTTATTCACTCGCTACCGTACACTATTATATATTTCCCTTTCCCGAAATATATATATTTAGCGCGTACACACGCAGTCGTTATCTCGGTGTAGCGATGTGATGCCGAGGAATATTCCACGGTATTCACACGGGGCGGAACGCCGCGCCACCATAATAATGGACCCTGTGATCAAAGTGACGGTCTTGTTCTACCTCCGATTATCACGGTTGGCTACGTACGGTGCGAAAGAAGTTCAACATGCAACATACACACACGTACGTGCAAAATCGCTCGAATAATTGTTTAACGAGGTCACCGTTGGTCGTAATGCCCCGGTCTTTCTCCAGCGGGTGACAACATTTTTGTGTTTTCGGGAAGAAGAAAAAAAAACGCCGTCTCTGATAGTCGAAAGTTGTCAAATTCCACCGTGCACCGTCCAGAAGTAAAAACATAAACACCCTCGCAACTGGCTTCCAGTGGAGTGTAGTTCTGAACAGAAAGCAAATCTCCACCCCCTTTCCACACCGCCGCAAAAGAAAACAACAGCAGGACAAAAACACAAAATAGAAGCATCACATCGCCCTGACTCTGAAATCTACAGAGATACACACACAACAACAACAACAAAGATCCCCCGTAAAGCCTTTAACAGACTGCTGGGACAAGTGCTGTTAGCAGAGAAGTCGCAGCACCCATGAAGGCCGACGCGGCACGCGTGGGGGTGGGGGCCAGCACCACGCCCGGCCGCCTTTGTCTTCCCCCCATGTCTACACACACTGCACCAGGTGGTAACTAATTTGAGGCTGAGTCGACCTAGGGGAGGGAGTCCGTGGACCGCTTCAGATATTCGTCACCGATTGTTGGCTGTGAGCCGGGTATCGAATTCTGTTCGCCTTGTAGGAGGAGGGGAGCGGGGTGGGATTCTAGTGCAGTGCGCTAACCGCTGCGCCACCGCTCCCCACTGCACTCAGACAACAAAGACAAAGGTCCCCCGTATAGCCCGCGACAAGACTGCGCACAGACAGCACGGGCAGTAGTCTTCACCGCTCCGCGATCACGGCGAAGGGCGTGCTGGGTTCGGTGGTTTCAGGTCAACAAGTGTAGCCGAGACATTATCATCAGAGACGCACGCCGCGACATATTTTCACAGACACACAACGCGTAACCTCAAATAACAGGGGGCGGCGTGGCTTTATCACCACACCCACCACCACCACTACCACCACCACCACCACCGCCCCCTTCTTTGCAGTCGCCCCCGCTGCACGCGTGCATTGCTCCGTGTGACGCATTTGCTGATGCAAGTCCGGAAATCACTCACCACAAAATATACTACACAAGTATTTATTTTTCCCTAGCGTGGTGGCCGGGCAGCAGTGTTTATTTATTTATTTTCTCTCTCTCCTCTCTCTATTCGCGCACACACGCGGCGAATTATTTATTTATTTGTGTCTGGGTTATCCTGGGAGAGGGATGGATGGGAGAGTCCAAGTGGATGGGGGCATGGATGAGTGGCAGGCAGAGAGAGAGAGAGAAGTAAAAAATACAATGACTTGCAATGACTGCCATTGAAATAACAACAGCAGCAGCAGCAACAACAACAACAATGACCGTGGTGGTGGTGGTGCTGGTCGTGCAGCGGTTAGCGCGTGCGCTCCGAACCCCCGGCCACCCGAGTTCGATTCCTGCTCACAAACAACACCAGTGGCGACTATTTGAACCTGTCCTGGGCCTGCCCCCTAGCTGGAACAGCCCCAAATGAGTAGCACCTGGTGCGTTGCGTAAAAACCCATCGACACCGGGGAGACAAAGGCGGCCGGGCGTGGTGTTGGCCACCCACCCATCCTCCCTCGTGTGCCGTTGCCGGCCCTTCACATGTTGCTGCTTCTCGCTAACAACACTTGCAACAGTCTGTCGAGGTGACACGGTGTGAGGGTCTCTTTGTTTTGGTGGTGATAATGGTGCAAACGAATCGTTGGCGTATCGTGTGACAAACAAATTGACGAAGCGTTCTGTTGGCGCGCGCGCGCGCGCGTGCGTTTTACTCGAGGAATGCAGATGACATAGCGAGCCCGTGGGGTTAGGGCGAGAGAGGAGAGAGGGGAGAGAGAGGAGAGAGAGGGGAAGAGGCGAAAACACGGAGCTGTACCAAATACTTCGCGTCGGCCGGAATTTCTCAGACGCCAGAAAAAGAGCAGCAACAGCATTGGCGGCGGTGTTAGAAGCAAGACATGTATGGACGTCTTTCGCTCTCTCCGAGGCTTTTGCTGCTGCTGCAACAACAACAGCAGCAGCAGCAGCTTAGCAGAAGACGCCCTGTTACGAACCACATTTTGAAAATTAAATTCGCGGTTTTAAAATCATCAACGCGCGCCCACTCATTTATCACAATGCGCGTTTGAAGCGAGACAATTTCTCGCCGGTTTCCCACCCCGTAGCTTTGTTGAAGTGTCAGGGGGCATTTTGGAAAGAATTGTCTCGGAGCTGTTGACGTTCATCACGAAGACATGCAGAAGAAGATCCGCCCGTATAGCTGAGGCCACAGGGGCTGTTGTGGGGCAAGATCATTGTTTGCGAGCAGGTCCCTGGCGCACTGCGACGGGATGGTGTGGCCAGGACCACGCCCGACCTACTTTGTCTCCCCACAGTGCCGATTAATGTACACACACGGCACCAGGTAGTCATTTAAGGCCGAATCGAACTGGTGGCGGGTGGTGGGGGGGGGGCATGCAGGACATTCTACTGGGCATCTGTGAAAAATAGATTTAGAGCTCAGGGCCGTCCATAAATGACGTCACGCGATTTTGGACGATTTTTGATCCCCCCCCCCTCGTCACACGACGTCACAAAAAGTCAGACCCCCCTCAAATATGACGGCACGAAGCTCTGCCCCCCCCCCCAAAACCATATTTCCATTTTGAAAATAAAACATGCTTCAAATCGCTTTAAACTATTGTCATTGTAGTGCGTATTTAATGTGGCGCTGCACTCTGATGTTGGAGTGTTGTTATACCAATTAGTGTTGTTATAACAATTCTATATTTAAAGTTGCGCATTTTGATGTGACGTCACATCAAACAACCCCCCCCCCCTCGTCACACATCGTCACAAATGTCTGACCCCCCACCACCCCTAGGTGCGTGACGTCATTTATGTACGGTCCCTTAATTGATTCGTCCAGTATAAATACAGATTCTGATTCACGCAATTCGCCACTAATGATATCCATGAGCGGGAATCGAACTCGGGTATCCAGCTTCGTACTGCATTTATAACACGCACACACGTAGAGGAGACAAGGTTTAAAAAAAACCTCCTTTGTACAAATTAGATAAACATGCTGATCTGCCCCCTCTAACCATTCCTGACTACAGCACGTCGCGTTAGAGGAAATGGTGTTATGGGTGTGTCAATATTTATTCAATTAGTCACCCATTGCAGGGAAGATACTAGGTCCCTGACAGCCCCGATGTTCATGGAAAACTCTTCCAGCGTCGTGGCAAACAGGGCTTTTCAGTTTATGTTTCAGTTTATTTGGTATAGCCCTGTGAGCCATTCGGCTCTTGAATCGGGTGCAACCGCAACAAAACAAAAAACAAAAACATGAACAAGAAAACATCTTAAAGTGACTATGCGCAAACAGAAAATCCATTTTTCTTGGTTCTTTCGGTAAAGTCACGTAGAAGGGAAATAATAAAATAATATTATTATAAAACAATAAAAATGCTCACGACGTTTCGACTGCAATACAAGCAATCATCATCAGGTGTGACATCCACAGAAAGAACATTTTACACCTGATGACGATTGTTTATGTTTCAGTCGAAACGTCGTGAGAATTTTATATTTATATTATTTTATTATTTCCCTTCTACGTGACTTTACCGAAAGAACCAAGAAGATATTCATTCACCTTTGTCACGCACGGCCGCGTGCACATTCTCAATCTCGGCTCGCATTAGCCGAGCTCTGTCGCAAGCGGTTAAATGCCCCGTTGTTCAGCAACCTGTGTTTGCTTGGCGCATCTTTTTCTGTTCAATAGGCGTCCAAATATCCGACCTTTTCGCAACCTATCCACCCATCAATATAATGTCCCAGTCCCCCCATATCCGAGTCGGATATGCGACGTTGGCACACAGGACAGTGACGTTATACACAGTACGACGTTGTACACATCACAGCGACGTTGTACACAAGACAGCAATGACAGGCGTAGGCAGCTCTCAGTCAAAGCGGCGACAGCGAATGGTCTTTCTGGTGGCGCGAACGAGGAGACGAGTGCGTGACTCGTGTTGTAATATCCCTCGGACGTGAAGCAACAAAAAAAATGGTCCGATCCATCAAACGCAGCCCCTGAGCTCAAACTCAATCTCCGTTCTCATTCATTCCCCGCTAACGCGACCCGCCCCCGATGCGCCGTGGTTGGGTTTCGCGTGGCCGGCCCCTCCGCTTTGCACCGTTGCGCGTGAAGCCGGAGACTTTTGCGTTGTCGGGAATTGGGCCCGAGCATCTCCCAATTGAACAGGGACAAATCCTTCATTGGCGCCGAGCATTTTTGCAGCACCGTGGCGGTACAAATGAAAAATATTCTACAATACGGCAAAAGGTAGCAGCAGCGAGCCCCACTCCCCCCCCCCTTGCTCTAAACCCAGAGTTCATGCTGTGTTTGCGACAGAGGTCCACGAAGTTTCTGTAAACCCCTCCACCCACCCCCTCGCATCTTTACCGGGCTCCTATTGAAATACAAATTTTACGCACAAAAAAACAATTAAAGGCGCAACACCCTGAAATGGCTCAGGCAGGCGGTGCCTCCACTGAGCGAACTCAAAGAGGGTACTTGGTCTACTCTTCCAGACGTTTCACGTGACCTGTTGCATAAATAAGTGGGCGGGTTGTACCCACACGTTACTCGCGGACCTGCTGATCCACTCAAATGTGGCGGACTTATTTGTACTGCTGAGTGAACAGAGGCGCACGGGGATGGAGAGGGCTCTGGGGTAGGTTTGAGAAACCCGCAACCATCCCTTCGACTACCTCGCCGGGAGATGGAATGGATACCTGTCAAGCCCTTATCAGTGCCCCTTACATTATTACAGACAAATTCTGACCTCATTGGTCACCACGTGCTCTTATAAATCCCAACGTTCATCCTACAAAGTCCCATCACAAGGGAGAAACACAATAAAATAAACCAAAACACGTTTTTCCCCCCGTATTGAAACGGCTGTACGCCGTACGGACCTGAAAACTCAATTTTCCTGTACAACAATACGGGGTAAACCGTGTGAGGTTGACGGCTGTGGCAATGTGAACCTGCGACCTCTGGATTGAAAGTCCAGTGCGCGGGCCCCATTCGGGTACACGGCGGCGATTCTTTCATAAACGACAAGGAGGGCTAGATTTGAAGCTTTCGTGACTGCAAGGATTCATACTCTTAGTTCTTTCGGTAAAGTCACGTAGGTAAAAAATGAAATTAAAACTAATGAAAATAAAATAAAAATCACGACGTTTCGGAGGCAACACAAGTGACGGTCCCACCTGATGACGGAGACTTGTGTTGCCTCCGAAAGGTCGTGATTTTTATTTTATTTTTATCAATTTTAATTTCATTTTTTACCCACGTGACTTTACCGAAAGAACTAAGAGTATGACAAGGAGGGCATTGGTAAGTGCTGCCGCATTGCTGCTATCTTGCGCAATCACTACACGGGGCATCGTTGACCAGAGAGATGCCACGTGTGTAGTGGTGCGACGGACCAAAAACAAAACAAGAAAAGCAGCCGCAATGCGTCCGAGCTCCTCGGATGAACCTGGACGCTCGCTTGGGTCCAGCGAGCACCAGACGCCCCAAGGGAGGTTGTCAACGGGGCTGTTTTGGGGGCCACGCGTTTTTGGCAGAAGATGGCGAAGTCAATTGGCGCTGTGCTCTCTAACGCCGGCATCTACAACTAATGGGGGTGAGGGGGTGGGGTAAAATCCATCACGTTTGTTTGAAAACGAATAGCTTTTGTTTTCATTGCGGGAAAGATGAGGGCCCCGAAAGAGACAACAGATGTATTTTTCAAGTGTGATGTTGGCTCTAAATATAAATAAAGGCTCTAAATTTAGTGTGCGTAATTGTATTGCGTAACGCTGCATAATAGGGCAGAGTGGTGGGCGCAGTGGTTAGCTGCGTGGCGCTACGAATCCATAACTGGGCACGGCTAGTATCAGTGGCGAGAGGCATCTGGAACCGATCCTGGCTCCAACCCCCCCCCTCACCACCCAACTTCACCAACCAACCTTGACCAGGGTGATGAAGTATAACAAAGTGGCCGCCATGACAAGTTCTTGTAATTCGTGATTAATTCACGGTTCTTTGTTACGTCTTCAAAGGTTGCTGCTCGTTGCTGGATGCTTGCCACTGGGGTGGGGGGGTGGTTGGATCCTGTGCTAAGTAGCTGCGATTTTAAATAATATAAATGAAACAATACAAGCAACGGTACAAGGAAGAGGCCCATCACTTAGCAGTGGATTTGACGGCTGAAAATGCTTACTTGTACGATCTAAGGTTAAATAAGTTCGCTTGAAAAAACTACGATGGATATATTTTTATTTAGCACGGTAAAGTTCACTGAGCTACGAGCTCTTTTTCAGAGGCGACCTGGCTCCACGTGGGAATTTATAGCCGCTGCCAAATAATCCAAGCGGGTGTTGTTTCTAAATGCGGTGGAGGGAAAACACGGAGGAACCCGGTGAACGATCCACACGCTTGGACCACCGCGTGGAGAGAGAAAAACAAAGCCGCACTCTAAATATATAACAAAGGGCATCGCCAGGGGTCCGGGATGGAAGCCACGAGCCTCCTGCGCCGCACCAGCCGAAGGAGATAACATCTCATCACGGTGGCGCCCTCGTAAGTTGGAAAACATTCAGGAGGCAACGAGCCTTTTGGGGCCAAACCTCCTCCACTCGAGGGCCTGCGCCAAATGAGCCTCTTATCAAACTCTTAGGTTTTTTCGGTAAAGTGTCACGTTGGTAAAAAAATAAAATTAAAAATTACTAAAAGTATTAATAGAAATAAAATAAAATAATTTCTATTAATACTTTGAGTAATTTTTACTTTTATTTTGATAGAGTAATAATAGAAATAAAATAAAATAATTTCTACTATCACTTTTAGTAAATTTTAATTAAATTTTTCTACCTACGTGACTTTACCGAAAAAACCTAAGAGTATGAATCCTTGCAGTCACAAAAGCTTCAAATCTAGAGCCTCTTATCAAGCCTGTCGGCCGAAACGTCGCCCTGCGAAGCTGCAGCCAAAGCCGGGGAGTCGGGTCTACACTGGCGCTTTGCCCACCTTACACCACGCGGAGACGGCCGTGATATTTCACGAGTGTCCGCTAGCTCAGCTGTCCTCAAATGCTGCCCGGCGCTTGTTTTTCTGCGTGCCCTGTGCGCGGCTACTTTTAGCTCGATGACATCTCTGGCGGAGTTGAGCGGCCTCCCTCTGTTATGCGAGGACACTTGGCAGGCGTCAAGAGCCTGTGCGGTAAACACGCTCCGATCGCACGCGGCTCCTGTTGGCTCCCAACAGGGAGGACACCCGCGATTCACGAATATTGCGGAGTAAAATATATCTCCTTCTCGAAAGGCCAGGGCACGTGGTCGTAATGTTTTATGTATTGTCGTTGTTGTTGGTATTGTTCTAGATTTGAAGCTTTCGTGACTGCAAGGATTCATATTCTTAGGTTTTTTTACGTGACCTTACCGAAAAAAACCTAAGAATATGTTGGTATTGTTTTACGATGCTTCGCATTCCTGTCTCGGACGGAATGTTTTGGACTCATCGTCATCCGTCAACATATTTCATCCACTGCTGGATAAACGCCTCCCCCAAAACTGCCAACAGCTGGCCCAACAACGTAATACGTGAATTAAAATTGCGATGTAATTATAAAAAAATCGCCCTATCGCCCTGCAGGCGAGTTGATTTAATCGTACTCTTAGGTTTTTTCGGTAAAGTCACGTAGGTAAAGTCACCTGAAGACGGGAGCTTGTGTTGCCTCCGAAACGTCGTGATTTTTATTTTTTATTTTTATTTTATTTTACTTTTATTAATTTTCATGTTTTACCTACGTGACTTTACCGAAAAAACCTAAGAATATGAATCCTTGCAGTCACGAAAGCTTCAAATCTAGAATTGATTTAATCGCTTCGTCTCCCTAAGCGGTGGTTTGTATTTTCTCTAAATATGATGGGCTTCTTTCGCGCCGTACGTAAGCCAACCGCGGAGGTTCGTCCACTCTGGACGCGTTCCCCTGGTTGACTGTTCCCGTCCATCGGGCCCCGGAAGCCGTCGTGACGAGGTGTCAAAGTCCTGTCCAGAAAGACCCACGTGCCTTTCATAGTTGTTCTCTCTCTCGTCACAGTTCCACACTGCCGAACGTTGTTGTTGTTGTAGTTGTTGTGGCTGTTGTTGTTGTTTCCGGTGAAAGTGAGCGCGACAACAACAACAACAACAACGGCAGCAGCAGCAGCAGCAGCGAGACGCGTGAGAGATTCGGCAATCAAAACAATCCCGGTGACTCGCTCGTGCCA
The DNA here is from genome assembly GCF_964198595.1 of Lampetra fluviatilis. Taxonomy (NCBI): domain Eukaryota; kingdom Metazoa; phylum Chordata; class Hyperoartia; order Petromyzontiformes; family Petromyzontidae; genus Lampetra; species Lampetra fluviatilis. Next base: position 2,936,845 of record NC_136324.1, read on the forward strand.
TTTCGCGACCGCTCCGGTTCGCTTCTCACGCACTTCGCGAACACGCCGCTGCCGCCGCTACTACTGCTGCTGCTGCCACTGCCGCTGCTGCTACTGCCGCTGCTGCTACTGCCGCTGCCGCTACTGCCGCTGCTGCTATCGCGATATAATTTCTTTACGGAAGAATTTCATAACTTTCGTGACGTTTACGCGGACCGGTTTGAGCCCACTCTCTTCTCAACTATGTTGCTCTGGTGGTGGTGTGTTTTAAGAAAAAAAAACTACAATTTGCACGGTCACTTAAACACACTGATGCCGTAAGCCTACTGGATGGAGATCGGAAAAAGCCACGAATTTCCGTATTCGTGCTGCTGATACGTGAAAACGTAAAGATGCCCTTCGTCCACGCTGCACTTGATACGCCGCGGGGTGGCGGGGGGGTGAAGTATGGCGAAACAATCGCCATGGTAACGAAACAATCCCTGTGATCGACACGGCGTGCGGGAGGCCTTCATCCAGCAGTGGATTGACAAAGATCCCCCGTGTAGCCTGAACAGACTGTTGGGGCAAGTGCTGTTAGTGAGCACCTATGAAGGCCGGCGCGGCACACAAGGGGGTGGGTGGCCAGCACCACGCCCGGCCGCCTTTGTCTCCCCAGTGGCGATGTTTACACACCACACACCAGGTACTCATTTGAGGCTGAGTCGACCTAGTGGAGGCCCAGGACCGGTTCAGATAATCGTCACCGGTGTTATCCATTAGCGTATATCAAACCTCCAAACCTCCAGGTTCGTAGCACAGCGTAGCGCTAACCGCTACACCACCGCTCCCCCGCCGCACACACGCAACAGACAACGAAATGCCGTGGATAAAAGCAGAACAAACATTCAGAGTCTTGTCACCACCACCCCCCCACCACCACCACCGAAAGGGTCTCGCGTCGTTCCCATGCCGTTCGACAATTTACATTTCTCTCAATATTGTTCGTGGCGTGACCATCTCCCTGCGGCGAAAGTAAATCCACCACCCCCCCGCTTCGCTCACTCAGTCCGTGGCTGCGACGTGGTTGCATCGAGTGCGTCTCTCTCGCGTGTGCCTTTTGTGGTGTTTGTGATTGTTCTTGCAGGGAACGAGGAACGCTTTTGAGTTGTCCCCTGACCCTGCGGTGGAGTTTTTGTTCTCGATGTTTGGGGGGTGGGGGGGGGGGTTAATTCACGGCTGCGAATATTTTTTTGGGGGGCACTCTTTTGCCAATCAGCGCACGTGGCAGACAGCCCCCCCCCACCACCAGCCCCCCCCACCAGCCCCCCCCCCACCAGCCGACCCCCCACCACCCCCCACCAGCCCCCCCCCCCCACCAGCCACCCCCACCACAAGCCTATGAAACAATAATAAATTGTGTTTTTTTAAAAACCCTTCATGGCAATAAAACAGGAGTTTAACACGTAGGCTTTCGCGACCAATATCAACCATAAAATAGGTTTGTTTGGGTTAGATCGCGTAAATATATAAATGTGTTGTTAAACCCGCCACCACCCGACCCAGCCAACTAGTAAGGGTTTGTCACGTCAACAGAACGTGCCAATTCGTCCCGAGTACAGCACTAGCCGGTTGTGTGTTGGAGAGCCAAGCCACAACATTTACAAGCCGAGTACGACGTTTCGCCAGTGATTACAACTAGCTTCATCAGGCGGACAGCCAGAACAGGAGGATTTCTCCACAAATCTGTCTGTCGCCTGAAGCTAGTTGTAATTATTGGCAGAAACGACACATTTATCTTTACGCAATCTAACCCAAAAAAAACTATATTATGTAAAACAGGATTTGTGTTAATATGTTCAAACAGCAAAATAGGCACGCCTTTGTTGTTCAAGATTTGAAGTTTTCGTGACTGCAAAGATTCATACGCGTTGGTTATTTCAGTAAAGTCACGTAGGTGAAAAGATGAAATAAAATAAAAATAAGAATAAAATAAAAATTTTAATTAAAATAAAAAATAAAACAATTTCTAGCTGTGATTTCCACACCTGATGATGATCGCTTGTGTTGCAATCGAAACGTCGTGATTTAATGTAGTTATTTATATGTTTTATTTTCATTCGATTTTTTATTCTTATTTTTATTTTATTTAATTTTTTCACCTACGTGACTTTACCGAAAGAACCAAAGAGTACCTTTGTTGTTGTTGTTTCTGTTGCAAGGAGTCAAGTCAAAACATGCCAAACAAACATGCTCTGATCATTCTTTATGGTTTCGTCTCAACAGTGTTAGCCGAAAGAACGGCAAAAGGCGAACATTACGGAGGCGATGCAAGTATCAGAACACTTATAGCTCGGGGTCGATCAGTTTTATTTCTGTAGGGCAATCAGTTTTAAAGAAATGCAACTTGTAAATGTTGTGGATTTACTCTCCAACACGCCGGTGGGCTGAAGTTGTCACTAATTGGCGTTTTGTTTACGTGACAAATCCCTTACTAATTGGCTGTGTCGGGTGGTGGAGGGTTACGACACATTTATACTTACGCGATCTAACCCAAAAACCTTTATTATGAATCTTAACACCTGTTTTATTGCCAGAAACGGTAAAACCTCTATTTCTAGATTTGAAGCTTTCGTGACTGCAAGGATTCATATTCTTAGGTTTTTCGGTAAAGTCACGTAGGTAAAACATTAAAATTAATAAAAGTAACAAAGGCTCAGTCTTTTGTTATGCAGTCTATTCTTAGTCTTAAGCCTCACCTTACCATATTAATAAAAAGTGTGCCGTACTTGGCCCTTCCCCTCTTCAACCATTATATATACGGAGTGGTAGCTCTTGTAATCTCTCATTTACTTGATACAGCTGTCGTGGCTGTGACGGTTCCACCTGAAGACGGAAGCTTGTGTTGCCTCCGAAACGTCGTGATTTTTATTTTATTTTACTTTTATTAATTAAAATTTTTTACCTACGTGACTTTACCGAAAAAACCCTAAGAATACTATTCTTATTTTCATAATACATTTTTATCCTGGCAAAACGGTCCCATAGATATGCTCTGATAATGCTGAATATGCGTTGTCATTGTAACCGATTTGCCTACGCCAGAGACGGCCTTCGTCATGTCTCACCACCGGTGTTAGGTCAGGGAACAATGGCAAAAGACGAGTAAGGACAAAAACAATGCGAGTATCAGACCATGTAACGTCTGAACATCTTAACAGCTGCTTTATTACCAGACAGGGTAACACCCTGCTTAGTCTTATTTTCATCGTTTTGACACTTCCGAATATTTATTCATACTGGAGCAATCCGATGAGCTATGAAGCTCGTTTTTTCACAGATGCCCCATCGAGTAAAGTAACCCTCGCCGCGATCGCTGATAGAGAGAGAGGCTTTCCATGCGGCTGAACTAATCCGGGCGCCTCAACGGAGGCCGTGTGGTGGTGGCATGGGTCGCGTTGAAGCGATGCCACCTCTTAAGAAATTCGAGGCAAGTTGGGGGTGGGGGGAGTTCTTGTCCGGGATGGGTTCCCCTCCCCCACCACCACCACCAGGGCTGTATTATTCAATAGTCACTGTATGCACTGTGCCTAGGGCCTGCAAAAACTAAAGGGCCTACGGCAAAAAAAAGAGTGACCATGTGTTTTTTTTTTAGATTTAAAGCTTTCGTGACTGCAGGGATTCATCTTCTTGGTTCTTTCGGTAAAGTCACGTGACTTTACCGAAGGAACCAAGAAGATGTGTTTTTTTGTTTGTATGATAAAAAACAAATGTAACCAAGATATCTTCTTGAAAATATATATTCATAGAAAGCAAGGATAGGCACAGTGTGTAGATACAAAGAGGCAAAGTCCTATAAATATTTTCATAATGTGAAAGAGAAATTAACATCGGAAATGAACTCCCATCGAATGAGGACACAGATTAAATAACGGACGTGTCAGGAACGACATCTCTCCAGCGGCTGGACTAAGTAGACGTGAAACGAGCGAGTGATAGTGGCGATACGGGGGGGGGGGGGGCAGCAGCAGTGTCAACTATAGAGAAATATCACTCAAGTCCGACGTGCCGAGGGCCACGAAGAACCTTCATCAGGCCCTGACCACCACGGCTCGCGGAGGAAGACGGTGTGGCCCAACGTTTCAGGGCGTGGAAAGTGTCCGGACGTGAAGCTGACATTTGGCATCTTCTGCGCGCTGTCCCGTCGCGCAAAAAAAATTCGCCGCCGTCAGTGACAATGCATCGTGGACATTTTTGTTGAGTTTCTTGTCAACGTATTTTTATTTCGGCCACGCCGAACAAGGACAAACAATTCGCGCCGCGCACATTTTTTTGTCGTTGCACACACTCAAAATAAGTATTCTTGCGGATGTTAACATTGATTTTTAAAAATATATATAAAAAAGAGTGTAAATACACACTGGGGGGGGGGATTTTTTGTACGTATGTCGATAGGGCCGCACGCGGTCACGCCTGCCATGGTGCGTTCGCTGCGTGGCAACTGCCGCATTGGACTTGTGCCAAGCGCCACCGTGACACCACCCCCCCCCTCGCTACCCATCCCCCGAGATACAAAAAACACCAACCCATAAAGTACTCTTAGGTCTTTTCGGTAAAGTCACGTAGGTAAAAAAGAAACAATAAATAATAAGTAATAAAAAAATATATAAGGAATTATTTATTATTAAAATGTTGTTATTTATTTTTTTACCTACGTGACTTTACCGAAAAGACCTAAGAGTATGAATCCTTGCAGTCACGAAAGCTTCAAATCTAGAACCCATAAAGTGTTGGGTGTCAATCAAGTAAACCCGACAGCTTGGAACGACCTCGGACTGGAGGAGGTGGCTGGGGGGGTGGGTTGGATCTCGCTCTGCGATGTAAGGAGCGGAGGGAACCCAGAGTTTAGAGACGCTAATGAAATACTCAGCGTGAAAGAGGCCCTCCCAGGGACGAGGTTAGACGGTAGAAATTGACCGCCTCCTCCTGTGCCAGTGAAAGGTTCTCTCCACCGTCACGCTGTTCGTTACCGGACTCGATCGCGAGCAGTCGGAGATGTTGACTAACTCGCCTGGTCTACAGGAGGTCGTGGGTTCGATTCCAACCATGACGCCTGCTGTATATTTGGAGTTTGCGTGTCTCTCTCTCGATCTCATCATCACAGTGGCTAGGAGATGTTAACTACCTCGCCTGGTCTACAGGGGGTCGTGGGTTCGATTCCAACCATGACGCCTGCTGTATATTTGGAGTTTGCGTGTCTCTCGATCTCATCATCATCACGGTTGCTAGGAGATGTTAACTCCCTCGCCAGGTCTACAGGGGGTCGTGGGTTCGATTCCAACCCCGACGCCTGCTGCTGTATATTTTGAGTGTGCGTGTCTCTCTCTCTCGCCCGTGGTGGTCGCGTGGATTTTTCTCGGGCTCCCCCTCCACATTTAGAATCATGCGTTTACAGTATTTGGCTGCTATAAATGTATACATGATGATGATGACGATGATGCCACTTCATTGAGCTATCATGTGTGGCCATGTCTCTTCTGAAAAGGAGCTACATCGCAGCTCAGTGGGCCTTACCTGGTAAAATAAAAAGTTGAGTTTAAGTTTATTATTCGCTGCCACAGCTCTCTGGTTCTGCCGCGATTCGACGTTTTACTCCACGTGCTGGCAGCAACTTCTTCTTCTTCAGGAACTTCCTCAGGTGCAGAAGAAGCTTCCTCAGCACGCGCAGCGAAACGTCGGACACATCCATGGCGAACGACGCGAAGGGAATGCAATCGGGGAGACCCCCCCAAAAACAACTCGAGTTTGCGGAGTTGCCACGATGTCGGTTCACGCGCGGTCAAGGCAATCGTCGTGTTGTTGTTGTTGTTCCTAGTAACCCTGCGATGGGAATTTTGTTTCCTTGCTCGGCCCCCCTTTCGTCTGCCAGAGTGCCGCGTCCTCACAGCGCGCGGGGTAAGCGGGGGGGGGGGGGTCGTCTCGAAGCGCCCCGGCGAGACTTCGCATCAACACGCGACTCTTCTTCTGCGGGACCTTCGACACGCACGCTCGCGCAAAGTTTCCTGCCCGCGCAACAAATTAATTTTCCAGACAATTTAAGATTGACGCACATGTAAGCTCGTCTAGGTAGCACTGCAGCCCGCGCCGAGATCAGATAAGCTTCCCCATTGCATCTCGGTAGCGAGTAGAAGCAGCTGGTGGTATTTATCAGATGAACCTGATATTATTTTCCACGCTTGCTTTCATCATTATCCGTATTAGTAAGTCTGAGCACGTGGGACGTTTAAGTCCATCACAGTGCGGCGCGGCTACCGTGCACGATACAACAGCTCATGGGAGATTTCGTTTGCATTCGCTCATTCCTCCTTCATTCGCTCATTCTTCATTCGCTCATTCTTCATTCGCTCCTTCTTCATCCACTTATTCCTCATTCACTCATTCTTCATTCGCTCATTCTTCATTCGCTCATTCTTCATTCGCTCATTCTTCATTCGCTCATTCTTCATTCGCTCATTCTTCATTCGCTCATTCTTCATCCGCTCATTCTTCATTCGCTCCTTCTTCATCCACTCATTCCTCATTCGCTCATTCTTCATTCGCTCATTCTTCATTCGCTCATTCTTCATTCGCTCATTTTTCATTCACTCATTCTTCATTCATTCTCCATTCGTCGGCCACGATCTATCCACTGCTGGACGAAGGCTTCCCCCACGCGTTTGATCTCATCGCTCCAACTCCCCGGTGGTCACTTTTTTCTCTCTGCGGCTTTCGGTCACCAATCCGTTCGAGTGGCGTGTTCTGTCTAGATTTGAAGCTTTCGTGACTGCAGGGATCCATACTCTTTGGTTCTTTCGGTAAAGTCACGTAGGTATAAAATATAAAATAATTTAAATCACGACGTTTCAGGCGCAACACAAGCGTGTTCTGCCCCAAGCCAACGTTCATGAACGGTCCGGAAGACGTTTTCCGATTTGTTGTTTGCTCCTCCGATGCACGTGCTCCCCTGTCTGTCTCTCCGTGTAATTCCACGCCTCCGTTTTGCGTTCTTTTCGTATTTTGTTCAACTTAATTTCTCAACGTCGATGTGTGCGATACGCGATAGCGGGTAACACGCACCGATTGAAATGTTTTGTTACTTTGGACACATCGGAGGATGTTGCTTTTCTGAATCAAATTCAGTTTTCCAAAAAGCACTTTTCTCAACCAAGAATAAAATCGTAACTTTCACAAGCCTTTGTCAACAATCCCACTACTCGATGAAGGATCAAGGTTGGTTGGTCGGGACCCAAATCGCGGAGGAGTTTTACCACCATCACCACCACCATCACCACCACCACGGCATCTCTGATCTCATCACCAGGGAGAGCGCGCGACTGCGAGCGACACCAACAGCTGCTCAGACGACGTCGTCGTCGACTGCGACAGCAGCGGGGAGCGCGAATAGCGAAGGGCTTCCTCCTCCACCAGCGCCATGAGAACTGCGGGGAAATCTACAGGCGGTGCCTGGACCGCCGGGCCGCTCCAGTGTAGCGAATACTCAGCAAGTGGGGTGGGTGGGGTGGGGGCATAAACACGAACTGCGTCTGCGGAGATGAAGAGGGAATGCCTCCTCCTTCATCCCCCTCCCTTCGCCCACCCCCTCCTTCTCCCTCCTTCTTCTCCCCCTCCTCCCTCACCCCTCCTCCTTCTCCCCTCCTCCTCCTGGCTCGTCCGCTCCAGTTTGGTTCGTTCAGTGCGAGGAGCTTTGCGCAGCCGGTGATTGCAGCACCGCAGCTGCCCCCCGTGCGCAGGGCACAGCAAGCTCACGAATTCCCTCCCTGTTGGTGCCGTTGGAACGCAAAATCGAACAAAAGGCGATTGATCTTCTTGGTTCTTTCGGTAAAGTCACGTAGAAGGGAAGTAATAAAATAATAAAACATAATAAAATAATTCTCACGACGTTTCGGCCACAACGCAAGCAGCCTCGACAGACCTGGTTTTCACCTGAAGACGGCTGCTTGCGTTGTGGCCAAAACGTCGTGAGAATTATTTTATTACGTTTTATTTTTATTCTTTTATTATATCCCTTCTACGTGACTTTACCGAAAGAACCAAGAAGATCAATCCCTGCAGTCACGAAAGCTTTAAATCGAAAAAGGCGATTGGTTGAGACCAAAAAAAACAACAACGTAACGCTGCTGGGCAAGAGACACGCCGATGGGACCGGGTGGTTAGCACATGTCCGTTCCGCCGTGGGTGTTTGTCCACAACGCGTGTGAGCTAACTCGGCGGGGGAGATAGGAATCCGTTCGCAGGTTCCATTGCGTCCAGCGGAAGATTGGGTAATGGCACCGGCGAGGGGCACGTGGGATCGCGCGCCCCAGAAAGGGAAGTGTGATCGCGCCAGGGCCCGATAAGGCAGCCCCCCCCCTTCCCCTCGTTAACTCCCTCGCCTGGTATACAGGAGGTCGTGGGCTCGATCCCAACCCTGACGCCTGCTGCTGTATATTTGGAGTTTGCGGCGTCTCTCTCTGTCATCATCATCACGGTGGCTAGGAGATGTTAACTACCTCGCCTGGTGTACAGGAGGTCGTGGGCTCGATCCCGACCCTGACGCCTGCTGCTGTATATTTGGAGTTTGTGGCGTCTTTCTCTCTGTCATCATCTTCCAGTGGTCGCGTGGATTTTTCTCCGGGTCCTACGGGTTTTCCCTTCCAATTTAGAATCCACTTCACGCGTTTCGAGTATTTGGCTGCTATCAATTTCCACACGACGACGAGCCACTTCGCTGAGCTACCATTTGTGGCCAGATTGCTCACGAAGAAGAGCTGTACAGCTCAGTGGGCTTTACCTGGAAAAGAAAAATGGTTTAGTTTAGTTCATAAATGAATAATTTATAGCGTTTAACATTGTGTGTCGTGTCCACCCCCACCTCTGGCTCAGGACGCGCAGCAGTGTTGCGTAACGGGTGTGTGGACATTTCAGCTCACGTCACTCCGAGGTCTTGTTGCAAAACGTTTCTTTTTATTCGACAATTTGGTTCAAAACAACGGTGACAACAGGTCACAACAAACTATCTCGGTGTACGCACACATCAGGGCCGCCGTCACAGCCGCGGAATGGTCAGCACAACTGGACTGGGCAATCCGTCACCACCACCACCACCACCACAGTTTGTCCATTGGGAGGTCGCGTGTGGTGGGGTTTGACCAGCATGGAAGAGTAGGCCAAATACTCTTGAGGAGGGGGTGGGGGGGGTGGCTCTCTAGACAGCACCAGCAGTGGCGTAGATTGAAAACGCATTTCATTAGAACTCCTCGTTGTGTTTAGTTTGTTGTCCTTCCCCCCAACTCTGCATTAGCACGGTTGGCTACGTACGGTGCAGGCAGAAGTTCAACGTGCACGCGTACGCACACAGCAGGCCATTGCAGGGCTGCGCCTTTGACTCTCTCGAACGCGCGCAAGGTTCGACACGAGCGCACGTGGAATTGATGAGACGGCGATGAGACGGCAAAGCGGAGCGTCTCTCGGTTGGCCTTCGTGATCCCTCTCTCCGAAATAAGCGCGCTTCCTTCGCGTCAACGACCCTGTCAAGGGGTGGCCGTGTTGGAGGTTCCCGCGCCAATGTTCTTCCGCGGCCAAAAGCTACTCGGTGCACGCGGCGAGGGCACTGCTTGCGAAAGAGGCGCGCTTTCGGGAGGCGATAGCAAAGCCCCGTTGCAATTTGTAACATCGCAAGTGGTGACTTACCAATAGCAATCGATGATGATTCACCGACCTGCACCGACCAGCGTGGTGAAGTTTAGGGTCAAAAAATCATCAATGGCCAACAGTGGATGAACCATTCAAGTAAATTCTGCAGGCTACGGACACAACCACTAACCACATTCACAAGCATCATCATCGTCAGCCATGGTCGATCCACTGCTGGATGAAGGCCTGCTCTAAGCAATTGCCATCTTCCGTGATGTTAACAGTCACGCAAAAAAACTCGCCTAAATCTCGACGCCGAATCGCGACTTTTCTTGCAGTGGACCGAACGCAAGTCGCCATCGACACAGAAACATCGTGGACGGTTCGAAGCGTAAAAAAAACAAAAAAATAAAAATCACCAAACACGTCACCCGGGTACGATCCCAGCGTCGTTTTGATGAAACGGCGGCAACTCTTTTACTTTGGCAAAAAAAAAATGTCACGTAGCTCTCCCGACCGGTGTGCTTTCTTCAGGTTGTGTGTGGCGTGTCGCTCGGAAAACGATGTCCCCCGACGTTTTGTCGAACCCGAGACGTGGATCGGTTCCCAAATGACGAGTTCCGCCGGCGAAAGACGCTCTTCTCGGCACTCGCGAACGAGCGGCACGACCCGGAAACGCAACCGCAGGGCTAAGCAGCGCGACCGCTAACAACGCACGCAAGCAAAACAACCGACGGTATTTATTTTTTTACACGCGCCCGTTCCCCACCGGACCATACGAAACACGTGAGCGCGACGAACGAAACTTTTACAAATTATCCCGATTTTAAAGTGCACCGAGGTGTCGCCTGTCGGTGAGAGGCGCGAGTGTGTGATCACAAGCCGCCACTTCTGGATAATCTGCGGCATCACCCCCCCGCACCCCCCTCCGTCTAAATCCGTAGAATGAAATCGTCCCCGTCGGTCCCGCGTGCCACAAGAGTCCTTGGCGTCTTTGCGTTCGTCCCCGCGTGAAGATTACGACGCGTTTTTCAGGTTGGCTGCAAAAGAAAATCGCACAGCGGAAGGGGGAGAGTGAGTTTGGGTACATTGGCGGCGACGATGCAGAAGCAAATCGGGGCGAAAGTTTAGGGCCCCAAACAGCTCAAGGGGACCCTGAAATTTGTGAAGAAAAAAAAAACGAATATCGGGATGGATCAAATATCAGCTTGAATCCAGGTCCTAATTAACATAAAATGTAAATGAACATAAAGTTAATAACATTCTCACATCTCTAACGTGTCCGCAGCTGTCTCTTCTCTGCATCTCTCTCACTTCGGTACATTCTGTCTCGTGTCCACAGCTCTCTCGTTTTCAATACAATTCTGTCCCATTTTAATTTCTCCTCTCATCGCACGCACGGCAGCTGTCTTTCGCCCACACCTCGTATAATTTCACTCCATTGCTGTCTCATCTGTTATCTCTCTCCTCTCATCTCACGCCAACTCTATCCTTCCACACATCTCGAATCTCACCGCATCTTTATCAGCCCTCGTCTAGATCTCTTCAGTCATCTCGAGAGGAGTTTATAAATCGAACGCGGCCCCACAACGCGGGCGAGCGACCGCCACTGAATGTAGGAAAGCAATGACAAGCCGGGCGAGTGTGCCCAAGAGGGGCGGCTAATACAGTAATCCCTCGCCACTTTGCGGTTCAAGTTTCGCGGCCTCAGTGCATCGCGGATTTTTCGAACTGATTTAAAGGCCTCATTATACCTGTGCAGTAACACCATCATCATCATCATTCATCATCACATTCATCGAACTGCACAGGTCTGTCATCGTCGTCATTGTCATCGTCATTGTCATCGTCATTACTGGAGTCAAGTCTCAAGATACTACTGTCATTGGTGAGTGTAGAACACCATAATACGTATCGTATGAGAGAGAGTGAATGTATAATATTAAGGTTTTATAATTAAATAGATTAAAGTAAAATATATATAAAGTATAAATATACATATTTTAAACATTCTGGTACCCACACACACACATATACGGAAATTCCTAGTGGGCCAATCCTACTTCGCGGATTTTCACCTATCACGAGGGGTTCCGGTCCCCATGAACCGCGATAAACGAGGGATCACTGTACACGAGTACGGAGTTGTAGGCAACGCGATGCACCGAGTGCCGCCTGGAGCACAGGTGTGAGGCTGGCTACGTGCGGTGCGGAAGAATCTCAACGTGGGCACGTGCGCGCAAGTGGCAATGAGGTGAGTTGCCGCTGAGGAATTGTCAAGTCAGCCGTCTCTCGGGCCAGTACAAATCCCAGCGCAAGAATTTTTTTTATTATAATAATAATAACCCCTCATTCCACTTAGCAAAGAATACAAATTCTGCAGCCAAAAAACACACGCCCCTTAAAATATGCTGCATTTTGCGCCGCTTTTATTTCCTAAATCGCTCCAAAAGAGACGATAAATGTTTTGCAAACTGCGGTGCCGAGTGGTGGCGCAGTGGTTAGCGGCGCTGCAACAACGAACCCAGTGACCCCGAGTTCTATCTACCGGCCACCGCTAACGTGAGTGGCACGTGATATCAAGACAATGTCCTGCCCCCCCCCCCGCACAGCCTCCTAATGCTCCTTCACAAACCCGCAAATGACCAGCGTGGTCACATTTGGTTAAAAAAACCCCACGGTTGACATGGCACGGGGGAGGCTTTCGTCCATCGATGGACTGAAAAACGTCTACAATTGATTCATTTTACAACCATCATCAATCATATTCGATCATCATCAGCCGTGTTCAATCCACTGCTGGATGAAGGCCTCCGCCCCGCCCGCCCCCCCCCCACAAAGCCCACCGCCGTCACATTTATTTATTTCGGTGAAATAAAAGGAGCGTTTCGTTCCGAGTCCAATAGCCGTGGGATGACGCGCGTGGTTCTGGAAACGAGAGGTGACACGTGACGCCAGCAATCACAGTCGTGTCGCGTGCGTCGTGTGTGCGTCGTGTGTGCGTCGTGTGTGCGTGGTGTGTGTGTGTGTGGTGCGTGCGTCGTGTGTGCGTGTGTGTGCGTGGTGTGTGGTGTGTGTGTGCGTGGTGTGTGTGTGTGTGTGCGTGGTGTGTGTGTGTGTGGTGTGTGCGTGCGTCGTGTGTGTGTGTGCATGTGTGTGTGTGGTGTGTGTGTGTGGTGCGTGCGTCCTGTGTGTGTGTGCGTGTGTGTACGTGCGTGGTGCGTCGTGTGCGTGGTGTGTGTGTGTGGTGTGTGTGTGCGTGGTGTGTGTGTGCGTGCGTCTTGTGCGTGCGTCGTGTGTGTGTGTGTGTGGTGTGTGTGTGCGTGGTGTGTGTGTGTGTGCGTGGTGTGTGTGCGTGGTGTGTGTGTGTGCGTCGTGTGTGTCGCGCGCTTGGCTTCAGCGGCCTTCCCATGGCACGGCCGGCGCACCCCAACCCTGCCCTTCACCTATTCGAGGTTTTCAATAAAAAAAAATCCTTTAACTGAAATCCTATAGGGCGCTCTCCCCCCCCACCCACCCCCGATAGGGGAAACATACTAATATGGCACTGTGTCATATTGGGGGAAACAGCGGCGGGGCTAGCGTGCCGGAAACGCGTAATCGAATCACAGATGTCTCGTAGAACAAACACAAACACACCCGTGGAAAAAAAATCAATTAAACGCTTTTTGTTTTATTTCGCAGGGTCAGAGAGCGCTAGGTACTCTGACACGAAAGGAAGAGGTCTTTAATTATTTTGACGCCGTTTGTATTTTTTCGATGTCAGCAGGCGTGAGCGACGAGCAAAGCGTGCCAAGCGCGGTGCCTTGGTCCGTCTCAAATTATTTCTCGGCCCTTTTCAATATTCATTTTTATAGCCGACTGCACACAATTCAGTAATTCCCTGAAGAAATTATAGCCTTGCTGTTATAACACAACCATCAGCACTGTGGAAACTGGCACAGTGTGATGCCCATTAGGCTAACCCACTGCTCTGCAGCACACAACCCCACGCCGTGTGAACATACAGCAGCCGCCACCGCACACGCGTGGGCACGCACACGCGTGGGCACGCACACGCGTGTGCGCACGCAAACACGTGCGCACGCGCCATCCCGGACGACGCATCAATCCACGGCGAGTGTGGCAGCGGCGTAGCTGTCGAGGGGTGCAGGCGGTGCAACTGCACCAAGGCCCGCGGGCTGGAGGGGGCCCAGGCTACGTAGAGTGGGGCAGGGGGCAGAATTGGATGGGGCAGTTGCCCATCTCAATCCTTGCACAAGTGCCCTTGAAAATAAAGCTCAGCCACCGAGACCCATAGACTTACACAGAACCTACAGACCAGCGTAGATATATACACTAACATTTGACCCTTAGACTAACGTAGGACCCTGAAACTAACTACCAATGAATAACAATTGAATGATTACCAATCTATATAATTATAATACCCCCCCCTCCTTGCCTCGAATCACTGCACCAGATTGAATTGAATTAAATGATGACGTCACCCTGAGGCTGCTCTATTTAAGAACGGAAGCAACAGGAGAGCTTCACCGTTCTTGCCCGATGAAGCTGATTGTAATTATCAGCGAAACGTCGTGCTACTCAAATTTTAAAAATGCTGTTGATTCTCTCTTCAGCACACCAGTGGGCTAAAGAAGTGAATTATTTTGTCCTTTGAAAACGTGACACATTTTTTACTGTTTGGCCGTGTCGGGTGGTGGAGGGTTACGACACATTTATAAATAACGCGATCTGACCCAAAAACCTATATTATGAATAATATTGATCGCGAAAGCCTACGTGTTAAAAAGGTCCTGAGACTAACATCGGACCCATGGACTGACATAGGACCCAAAGACGTCCCACTGTACATTATCCCAAGTCGGCGGCGGGCAGACTGCAGCGACTTGTCGCCACAGTCCGGCGAGCGGTATACTGGATGAGGAACGCCGGCTGCGGAAATATCTTCTGCCCTCACTGGTCAGACTGGAGTAGGTGGCACGTGGAGGTACACTGGATGTGGTGTGCTGCGTGCTGGGCCGCTAACCCACCAACGCCCCCCTCCCCAGACAGATCCCCGCTGAGATTACGGCCGTCCGGGCTCTGCGCTTGTTGACAGTCGGTGAGGCCTCGACACGGCCCTGGGCGTTTGTGATGGGAACGATGTCGGTTGGGGGGGGGGGGGTCAGACCGGTGAACCTTGTATACAGAGGTCACTGCGCTGTCTCGGGGGCTAACCAGCCTCCTTCACTCTCAAGATTAAGATCAAGATGTCATCGTGGCCAAAGCTGTTGATGGCCACAACCTCACCGGCAACACTTCCTGCCCCCTGCCAGATCCCACAGCAGCTGCTGCTGCTGCTGCTGCAGAGTAGACACGCGACCTCCGACGTCCGAACTAGCAGCGTCCTGTCGTCCGCCCTTAGGGCTTCCCCTCGACCGCCGGACTTTGTGGAGGCCACTGCTCTGCCCGTGTCGCCCATAGGCCCTCCTCTAGAGCTGCACGGGCCGTCCTACCCAGCCCAACCGTTCGTGCCTAAATCATCACCGCAATACTCACCCCTGCCACGTTCTCTTCCCAGCCTCCAAGTCGATGGCCCTGTCCTGTGTTTAGTTTGTTGTCCTTCGCCGCACCTCCCATTAGCAGGGCTGGCTACGCACGGCGCGTGAGAAGTTCAACGTACGTACGCACGCACTCATCGCAACCGTTTTGTGCTCAGTCACACTTCCAGCACTTAACCTGCCGTGTTACCTGCCAGGCTTCTTGCACTGCTTGTTTTGTCTCGCCATTTACATTCCCAGCAACCCATCTCAAAACACCCGGTGCTCAAATAGCCGCCGTCAGATTTTAGTTTTTTAAAATCACGCTCGCTGAGCACAGTGCCCCCCAAAAATAAAAACCCGAGACCCTCAAAGCAGCCAGCAACGAACAGCACTCGTTAAAAGCTAAGAGTGTAAAACACTTGGGGAAGGGAGATGATGAGTGGGAATTCCCAATTTGAGCAGTGCGAGGGAAGAAGCAGAATGAGAAGTGGTTGTGACCTGCAGTGTGGCGAGTGGTGAGTGGGTGAGTGAGTGGGTGGGTGGGTGAGTGAGTGAATGAGCGAGTGGGTGAGTGGGTGAGTAAGTGGGTGAGTGAATGAGCGAGTGGGTGAGTGAGTGGGTGGGTGGGTGAGTGAATGAGCGAGTGAGTGAGTGGGTGGGTGAGTGAATGAGCGAGTGGGTGAGTGAGTGGGTGGGTGGGTGAGTGAATGAGCGAGCGAGTGGGTAGGTGAGTGGGTGAGCGAGTGTAATGTTGTGACACCTCAGTCATCTCAGTCAGTCGACCCGTGGCACCTGGGTCTGCCCCGTGATCTCCTGCCGGCGGGCGTTCGACACTTCACGTGGCCTCAAGGTGCACATGGCCTGGCACAAGCGTCGTGGTGACGTCACCGCCACTTAGTGGCGAATGGCGGTTGTTGTTGTTGTTGTGACATCCAGTGTGGTTGTGGGGCAAGTGGGTGGGTGAGCTAGCGAGCGAGTGGGTGGGCGAGTGTACGTTTTTAATTTGCAGTGTGGTTGAACACAGCGCGGATGAGGCAAAACAGTCAGTCTGGTAGATAGGAGTTCCGAACTTGGCAGGAGGAATGAACGAGTGAAGGTAGTAGCAAGAGAAGAGTCATAGGCAGGCGACTGACCGCCGGCGAGCGAGTGATCGAGCGAGCAAGCGAGCGGAGTGAATCGGTGAGCGCTGAATCATTAATCAACTGCTTCGTTAGTCCATCCTTGCGATGCCCAGAGGAGAGCATCACTTTACCTGATAAAATCTGATGGCTGAAACCTCCCCCTCCTCCTGCCCGTGACTATTTTTACTTGCTGACATCTGCTTTGCCATCTGCCTTGAGAAACACAACGCCGCTGCCATCGCCCCCTCCGCCAACGCGGACGTCCTGCGATCGCACGTGGGTAGGTGGCCACAGGCAGCGGTGGCGGCGACCGATTCGCCACCGAGTGGGGCGCAATATATCATCGCGCCGAAACGTGTGATTTATCGCGAGGGCCGCCGGGGCAGAGTTTCGTTGAGGGGGGGCGGGTGAGGGGGGGATGGTGGCGGGGAGTGAAAAATCATAAACAAAACCGTGGCGCCCGTTATTGCATTCCGACAAACATTACGCGCGGCCGTTGTTCAAATTCACGCGGTAATTCCTGAACCTTCGCGGGGAAAAAAAAAAGGCCTGGCAGTGGTGAGGAATGTAATATTAACCTAACATTCGGTGATTATTTTGACTTAATGACTATTTCGCATCACGTATTTTATAGGTTTGCGTCGGACTGTGACCAGTTCAAAAAACAGAAAGCGTGCTTGCCTATTAGGCATCGGGTGGTTTCACCAGACAAATTGGGGAAGGATGCATTGTTTATTTTCATAATATCTGAGGGACGGGGTAAGTCGTCGCGTTGAACGGCTCGTGCGCGAAGACTTGCGGCACCCGTTGCACGATGATACTGGATGTGGTGTGCCGGTTGTGGCAATATTTTCTGGGCCACTGGTAGGCTAGAACAGTCACGTGACTCATGGCCATGGCCAAAGTGAGAAGTGTTCTTGATGTGGTGTGCCGGGTGCAGAGATAGTTTTTTCCGTTACTAGAACACAAATGTTGCCGTTGCATCCTGCACGCGTCTGATGATTGCTAAACACGTCTCGCGTGATGTGACGAGCGTGATCCAAATTCAAGCGGAGAACTGTGTGGGAGAATGCAGACGCGTGTGAGATGTGTTTAGCCATCATCAGGCAAGTGTAGTGTGTACGACTCAATCCAGAATTAAAAGATGGTAATTTGGTAATTGACAGGCGATGGGTGGAGGCGCTGGGATAGTGGACAGCGCACTGCGCTATGACCCCGACGACCCGAGTTAGATTCCTGGCCACGGCTAACATCAGTGGTGAATGATATCAGAACGGGTGCCACCCTTTTACAGCCAATACACCAACCCACACTACCAGCGTGACAAAGTATGGTCAAAAAGCCCCCATAACCGGCATTGGCATGAGGGAAGCCTTCATCCATCGGTCAACAGAGAATGCGTCACATTTATTTGTTAAAGAGACATGCCATGGTGTGTATGTAAGTTGAACTTCTTTCGCACCGTACGTAGCCTGCCTAGCTAATTGGATGTGCGGGGGAAGGACAACCAACTAAATACAAAAAAGCAAGTTCGAAAGAAATAAGTTTTCAACCTAGACGATTTAATAGCGCATAGCTGCAACGGCTTCCTAATATCGTAAGGAAGAGCCTTCCAGACGGCCGCAGAAGCGCATCCCAGAAAGCGCCGCGTGATGCGGTGACCGCCACTAGCCAAACGCCGCCGCTGCTGCTGCTTCTGTGATGAAGTCGTGGTGCCGCCACCACAGTGAGGAACGGGCTTTGGCCGACCTGAATTAGTGTATTTGGGGCTGAGGCTGCGACACGCACGGGCACAACAATGGCCCGACTCGGGCGATCCGCTACATTCACAAAGGACCGGGGCAACCGGCTTAACGTCGTCGCGTGCGGCACGGCTCGTCATGTGGCGGCGGCGGCGGCGGTGGTGGTGTCGCCGGGGGTCCTGTCGATTGCGTTACGAGCCGCGCACAGCAAGGAGAGAAACTGATTCGTTTTGTTGGCTTCTTCAACAAAGACAAAGATCCACCCCCCCCCCTTGTGCAGCCTTAACAGACTGTTGGGGCAAGCGCTGTTAGCGAGTAGCACCTATGAAGGGCCTAGTGGCACACGAGGGGGTGGGTGGCCAACACCACGCCTGGCCGCCTTTGTCTCCTTAGTGGCGATGTTTACACACTGCACCGGGTACTCATTTGAGGCTGAGTCGACCTACGGGAGGCCCAGGACCGGTTCAGATAATCGACACCGATATGTTGGCCGTGAACGGGAATCGAACCCGGGTTCGTAGCGCAGCGCAGGGCTCACCGCTACACCACCGCTCCCCACCGTCTTACCAAACACACACGGATGTACGATTTTAATAAAAAAACTAAATCTTCCAGCGAGCAGCTTGGTTATCCTGGATTGATAATTGATTTTTAGGGTGCGATAGCCCTGAAGTCAAATGTGTGTCGTATACCCTCCTCCACCCGGCACCGCCAACGAATCACGTTGGAACGTGAACCAAACGTGCCACGTTATTGTTATTCTTAGGTTTTTTCGGTAAAGTCACGTAGGTAAAAAATTAAAATTAATAAAAGTAAAATAAATATAAAATAAAAATCACGACGTTTCGGAGGCAACACAAGCTTCCGTCTTCAGGTGGAACCGTCACAGCACGATAGCTGTATCAAGTGAGAGAAATTCCAAGAAACCAGTCCTTGTGTATATACTGGTTGAGGGTGGGAGGAGCCAAGGTAAGCCCTGAATATTATTTGTGTGAGGTTCGGTGCGGCTGAAGCACGCTGTTAGGCATGAGCCTTTGTTGTGTAAACTAGGTGCGGATGAGGTAAAGGTTATTGTTGCTTCGGCACAACCGCCAGAGTGGCTGGAGAGCGATCTCACAACATTTAACAATTGGGTGACGGTTTAAGGTTTTCCCATCTTCCTTGCCGCCTGTGCATCAAGTACCGTGTCCGCGTCCGCCGCACTGACCGTACGTCTTGGCGGAAGAAGTGGGAGCACCCACATTTTACTGCACTGCACGCGACCTGCCGCCCATCGCCTGTGGTTGGGCTACCCAAAAATTCTAGATTTGAAGCTTTCGTGACTGCAAGGATTCATTAGGTTTTTTTCGGTAAAGTCACATAGGTAAAAAAGTCAAATTAAGTAATTAATTCAATCAATTAATTAATTGTAAAAAATAAAATTCATTAATTACTTAAATTACTTAATTTTAATGTTTTAACTACGTCACTTTACCGAAAAAACCTAAGAATATCTACCCAAAAATACCGCTCGGTGGACAACAGCGGATGGGGAGTGGGGGACGGTGGGGGAGAGGATTTCAGAAACTGGCCGGGAGATGGAATCGAACCGATGACCTCTGGATTGCAGATCCAGTTGTGTTGACCATTATATACAACTCTGGCAGCATCCCCGATGAAACAGGTGACATTATCATGAATATGATTTACAATTATACCATGCGGGTCCCCGCCTGGTTTTCTCTCGACAATTAGAAACGTGCGTTTAGATTATTTAGAGTATTTGGCTGTTATTGATGTGCACGTGATGAGCCACTTCTTTGAGCTATCATTTGTGGCCAGGTCGCATCTGAATGAGAAGCTAATAGCTCAGTGGGCGTTAACTGGTAAAATAAAAAAAAAATGTATTTAAATTTTTTGTTTAATTTGTTTAGCTTTCCTATACTCTGCACTCCAACCGTGTTTTTTGTATTCATACTCTTACGTTTTTTCGGTAAAGTCACGTAGGTAAAAATAAATGATAAAAGAATAAAAATAATATAAATAATATGACTATTATTAAAAATAATAGAAATAATAATAATATAGCTGTTATTATTTATATGATTTTTATTCTTTTATTATTTATGTTTCCCTACGTGACTTTACCGAAAAGACCTAAGAGTATGAATCCTTGCAGTCACAAAAGCTTCAAATATTTTTTTGTATTGTTTGTTGTTGTAACTTTCTGACCTGCCCCTGCTGAACATCTATGAAAAAGAGCTTTATAGCTCATCTGATTGCTCCAGGCTAAATGAAGATTCAGATGTGCGGCGTATTGAGCTGAACGTGAACAAGGCGTGTGCGTCTGTGTTGGTGTGCCAGTGCCTTTCACATACCTCGTACTCTGGCGATGAGATTGTCCAGATACTGTTGGTCGTTTTTGTCAGTCCGACAGCTTGGAGTGATGTCAAGCATGTAGTCTGGTCCATATTCTGTAAAATACTACACAAAGACGCAGCAAAAACAGTGCACGTTGAATTTTTTGTAACTCATGGTTCCTTGTGCAACCTTCTCCCCGTGCCTGATTTGCCACTCTTTTTCAATCAATCAGATTATTTATTTATAACCAGGAAAGAGCGCATTCAGATACAATATCTCTTTGGCAAAGGTGAAGCAGGTCAGACGCACTGCGGCATTAATCATGGTACGGCAATCGCAATTTTTTACCTGTAATGCGCGCTAATATCCTTTTCATCCCATCGACATCACCATGAAAGAATCCCAATGTTTCCTCTCTGAATAAACAGCCGTGTGTGATTGAATAAAAAAATAAACACGATTCATTTTTACCGTAAGCGTGCCGTTTGAGAGCCGTTTGATTTTTTTATGTGGCAGGAATAAAAATCCATAAGAGGTTTTTTTTTGGGTTAGAACGCGTAAATATATAAATGTGTCGTTAAAACCCGCCAACACCCGACACAGCCAACTAGTAAGGGTTGTCACGTAAACAGAACGTGTCAATTCGTCACTAGTACAGCACTAGTGTGTAGTGTATAGTAGTGTATAGTGTAGTATACTGGTACAGCACACCGGTGTGTTGGAGAGCCAAGCCACAACATTTACAATCTGAGTACGACGTTTCGCCAGTGATTACAACTAGCTTCATCAGGCGACAGCCAGATTTGTGGAGAAGTCCACCTGTTTCGTTCCTTATATAGAGGCGTAGATGTGGTGACCACACTTCTGCACTCTTGCACCACGTGGGGGGGGGATGACTGAGGCAACGTACATTATGCGAGCCCTTTGAACTTGTCCTTCCTGCCCATTGTGTGTATTAAAATAGCCGTACCAACGGTAATCCCTATTGAAGTAAGCTGCCCTTTGTAGGCATGCATTTATATAATGTATTACTTGATGATTCGCTTCCACGCAGCACTAAGGCAGTCACTATCCGAACGGTTAAAGTTATTTTTATTTCTTTTAATTTAGATAGATTCTCTCATTAGTCTTGGCCAGTAGTAGCTAGTTTTCCACGAAACTTCAATATTATCAAAATCAATTGAGTGTCCTTGATGGCACGCGTGTTCTGCTACTGCTGACAGTTGTATTTGGGAGAATTTTATATTTCTCTGATGTTCTTTTAGTCTCATTCTGATCATTCGTCCTGTTTGCCCAACATCACATTTGCCACACGTGCAGTTAATCCTGTACACACCTTCTGTTGATAGCTTTGGTAATACATCTTTTGTACCAGATATTATTTTTTTGTATTTTATGTACCGTGCCAAATCTGACTCAGATCTTTTGTCACTCGTGTTATTTGATTTGGTTTTGGCATTCAATGCCCTGTTGATTTGTGCACCATTGTAACCGTTCATTTGCAGCGCTTCTTTAACATGTTGAATTTCACTTCTCAGACTGTCACCATTTGACACTTTCTTAGCTCGATGAATGAGCGTCTTGATAAGAGCAGATTTCTGTGCGGGGTGATGGTGTGACTCTGCATTCAGATAGGCGTCAGTAAGCGTTTACTTTCGGTAAACGCTGCGTGTTATTTTACCATTTCGACCCCCTCCGAGCAGAGTATCAAGAAATGGTAGAGCTCTGTCAGCTTCCACTTCCATGATGAACTGGATGGATGGGTTTTGCGAGTTGAGAGGAATATATCTATTTTTAATCCGTATATTCTGTACAAATTATTATATTGTCGCTTTATTTAAAACTCTGTTTACCCAACCCTTAGTTTTACCGCGCATGCTCTTGCCGCCGCGTCACAACACGAAGAAATATCCGTCTGGAACGATCGCAGTGAGCGGCGTACCACCCTGTGTCTGAGAATTACCCCAAGGACACGATGCCACGGAGGCTGCTTACGAGTTCGCTCCCGCGAGGTCCCGTTCACGCCAGGGGCAAATCCTGCGTACGTCCCTGCGACGAGTGCTCACTGCTTGTCAATCAAACCGAATTCTTCAAGTCTCACACAGCTGGAATAAGCCCAATTAATGGGAAATTATCATTGAATACGACGGCATAACAGAGCCCCGTGGTGTACACAGAGTGCAGTCTACGACGATTATTCACTCGGTCTCATCGGGCGTCTCTATCTCTGCCATGGAGAAAGGGGCATTGCCCAAAGCATTCTCTTTCCGTGTTTTCTGGATCACGAGACTCCCCCATCCCACCCCCCACCAATGTTAGTTTTCAGCAAAACTTGGGGGTCGCGCAGAGGTTGCAAACGGGTTTTGATTCCTTACCCGTACCCGTACCCGGGCGCACCAGGGTCGCAAACGGGTACCTGTACCCGGCCGGGTACGGGTACCCGTACGCTACCCATACCCGTACCCTACCCGAA
This sequence comes from Lampetra fluviatilis, assembly GCF_964198595.1. Lineage (NCBI taxonomy): Eukaryota > Metazoa > Chordata > Hyperoartia > Petromyzontiformes > Petromyzontidae > Lampetra > Lampetra fluviatilis. Next base: position 2,959,679 of record NC_136324.1, read on the forward strand.
ATGAGTGACAAACGGTTACTCACCGGTGACTCAGGGCCTACCCGTACCCGGCCGCACCAGGGTCGCAAACGGGTACCCGTACCCGTACCCGGCCGGGTACGGGTAGCCGGGTATCGGGTAGGGTACGGGTATCGGGTACCCGGTTGCGACCTCTGGGGTCACGTCTTACGATCCGGAGAATACACTCGTCTTCCGGAAGGCGTGTTTTCAATCAAATTGGTAAGAATAATTTTCCGGAAGATGGTCCGTATGTACGAACATACGCACGTGCATGTTGAATTCCTTTCGGACCGTACGCAGCCCAAGCGTGCCAATCGGAGTTGCTGAACGTATTGCTGTGGTTCTCCACAGCAATCCGCGTCTCTCATTGTAAAGCAGTACACGCAGGACGGAAGACACCACCAGCCGTGCATAATCATCTTCCAGAAGACGTCTCTCATTGTAAAGCAGCGCGTTCATCATTGCCCATCTCCAGGAGAGACGGCTCTCCATAGTTACGGCATTTATCTTCCGGAAGACGTCTTTGAATCTCGTTGTTCAGAATTGTCTTGCCAGCAGACGACCATCTCCCCACTTGAAAGCGGTGCGGTCACGAACATGCTACGGAAGACGGCTCTCTGTAGCAATACCGCATCCTCCAAATGATAAAACACACTTTCTTTTCCAAAAATTACCCCGAAGTTTTGAGCGCATCCTACTTTCCGGAGGCACCCCCTGCATCTCCGATGTAGCACGGTTGGTTACGTAAGGTGTGAAAGAAGTCCAAAATACACACACACGTACACAGAATCCGGCGAATGCGGCAAAATCATTTGCGCTCTTTAGGCGAGCGGTGCCGACGAGCAAGTTGAGTTTTTTTGCCGTTGTTATTATCCCAGCCGAACGCTGAGCAGTGTGGATATCAGCCGCTCAGCCGCTGCTGGTTCACCGGGCTGGATCACGTTAAAGAGGATGTGGAAAAAAAAACCGTGGGGGCAGGGGAGAGAGAGAGAGAGCTGGAAGCACATTCCTGGCACGGAAGGCCTCACAACTGCCATCTGGGAGACCAGTTGTAAGGGACGGGCTTCTCTTTGTTTAAATTCTAATCTCCTCCTTTTTAAATGCTTATGTAAAATAAAAAAAAACCACACACCAACAAGTAAACGAACCCCGGGCGCATTTTCGCCTCGCTCCCTCCGTGCGGGCAGATGCAAAGAGGCATTAAAATGTGGCTGCACGGATGGATGATTTTATTTTTCTGCATCACACCAGCCCATCCTCGACGGAATAAATATTCACAAACTGCTTCCCGCCCATCATTCAGGTTTCGGGGGGGGGGGGGGAGAAAAAAACCTGTTTGTGTTTTTTGTTGGTTTTTAAAACATATTTTTATGTAAACGTGCATTGTGTGTTCTCCATTCAGCTAACATTTCTAATAATTTCAGGCTGAAAAACAAAAAGTAAACCTACCCATGTAAATACACAATTTGGGTGGAGGGAGGGGAGGGGAGGGGGGGCTCACGTTGGAGCGGAGGCGCAGTGGTTAGCGCACTGCGCTATGAAGCTGGTCACCTCAAGTCACGATTGCCAGCCACGGTGAACATCGTGGTGATGTCTGAAGCTGTGTCTGGGCCCCTGCACCCACCTCCCACCCCCAATCTGCAGTGACCAGCGAGTTGAAGTATTGTATGGCTGAACAATCACCACCACGACTAACACACGGCACGGGGAAAGCCTTTATCCAGCAGTGGATTAACAAAAGCAGCTGTTGTCTCCTCGCTTATTAAATCAAGAACGTCAATACATTTCATATAAATGGGACCGTTGAGGTGATCACACTAAATGCCCCCTATTTTTCTTTTAAATCGCACACACTTCGGATTATCTAGGCAAATAGGGGATTAGATAGGTGCAGGGGTGTCTCGTGGGCAAACGATGGCAACGTGTATCAGCAGACGCTAATTTAATTCCACAGATTTATCTGCCCTGGCCCAAGCCTTTACCGACGCACGCAAAATCTGCGTGGGGGATGGAAGACAAAGCTGGGGGTGGGGGGTTTGGGAGGACGCAGTGAACGGCACAGCACCAAGGAGTGAAACTTTAGATTACCCAGCAGCCCTCTCTCAGGGACATGCGGCACACCACGAAAGAGCCAACGCACAGCCAGGCAGGCACACGGCGAACAAGCCGACGGGCGGGCAGGCATGCACCGCGCGAAGTAAACAAATTCATTTCGATTTAAAGCTTTTGTGACTGCAGGGATTCATCTTTTTGTTTTTTTCGGTAAAGTCACGTAGAATGGAAATAATAAAATAAAAAAAATAAAACATAATAAAATAATTCTCACGACGTTTCGGCCACAACGCAAGCAGCCGTCCTCAGGTGGAGAGCAGGTCTGTCGAGTAGACAGAGTCTGAATAATAAAATAATTTATTTTTATTATTTTATTAATTCCATTCTACGTGACTTTACCGAAAGAACCAAGAAGATGAACAAATTCACTTTTGTAGCAGACGAGAGTCGTGGGTGAGCAAGCCCAGAGAGCGGGAAGGCCAAGGCGCTGCCTGGACACAGACGCAGACTTTTTTGGGGGTTTTTAATTGATAAGCTGGTTTATGCGTTCGTGGAATGTGATTCGAGACAAATGACAACATTCTTTACTCGGAGATGCACTTTGTTGCCCTGGGTGGAGAAGTGGGAGGAGAGCAAGGTTTGTTTGGGGGGGGATGAGGCGACGCACACACGCTCACGAAAGACAAAGACCCCCCGTGTAGCCTTGACAGACTGCTGGGGCAAGTGCTATTAGCGAGCGCCTACGAAGGCCGGCACGGCACACGAGGGGGTGGGTGACCAACACCACGCCCGGCCGCCTTTGTCTCCACCGGTGGCGATATTTACACACCGCACCAGGTACTTATTTGAGGCCGAGTCGGTCTAGGAGAGGCCCAGGACCGGTTCAGATAATCGCCACAGGTGTTGACCGTGAGCAGGAATCGAACTCGGATCACTGTTACACTACCGCTCCCCGCACGTGCTGACACATTCACGCACTCCAGACACATTCACGCAACGCGCACACCGCTGGGGAAACGTGTCTATCCGCTTTTCATGCTGCACTCACAAGTCACTACAAGACCGGTCAGTGAAGTCAGCATTGTCACCCCCGTCGCACCAGCAGAAGGCTGCCAAATCCGCACAATGAATGTTTCTAAAGCCATTGGATCGCAGAAAGCTCTCTCGAGGAAGGCACGATGGAATATAGCCCAGGGTGGGGAGAATGTGCGGCCCCGCAATTCCCTGCTCAAGCCACTGCTGGTAGAAAGGGCTTCCCACTCGCGGGAGCTCGAGACAGCCCCTCTAGAGGGTATCTTGGTCTACTCTTCCATGTCGACCGGGTGGACTTAGAAGGTGGGAATTAACCCGAATTTCTTTTTCCCACCAGACGCGACCAGCCGATCAACTTGACGGCGACACAACCGTTGGCACCACCGGTTGGGCGAGAGGCAACGGATTCAAGAATGGCGAGGTTCTTGAAGAAGCCTCACGGGCCACACGGAGCGAAACGTCGGGGCATCGTGGAGCCAAATGTCAGACATCTCCGGCGTGTGCTTTCGGGGTTGTACCGCAGCGCCGCGCCGGCACGACGTCCGGAACGTCTGACATCACGGCAAACGACGAGCGGCAACGATCCGCAAAAAAATCACAGCACGCATCGCGAGAGCTGTTCGGAAGCAAACCGCAAAAAAACCTGCACGGCAGTTGTACAACAGCCACCTCCCTCCACCCTTCCACCACCTAAATGTGGAGGCAAAAAGCCCTCTGCTGCCAGCACGAGGTGGAGGGGGGGTGATGGAGGGGGGGTGATGGAGGGGGGGTGATGGAGGGGGGGTGATGGAGGGGGGGTGATGGAGGGGGGTGGATGGAGGGGGGGTGGATGGAGGGGGGGTGATGGAGGGGGGGTGATGGAGGGGGGGTGATGGAGGGGGGTGGATGGAGGGGGGTGGATGGAGGGGGGGTGGATGGAGGGGGGGTGATGGAGGGGGGGTGATGGAGGGGGGGTGATGGAGGGGGGGTGATGGAGGGGGGGGTGATGGAGGGGGGGGTGGATGGAGGGGGGGTGGATGGAGGGGGGGTGATGGAGGGGGGGTGGATGGAGGGGGGGGTGATGGAGGGGGGGTGATGGAGGGGGGGGTGATGGAGGGGGGGTGATGGAGGGGGGGTGATGGAGGGGGGGTGGATGGAGGGGGGGTGATGGAGGGGGGGGGTGATGGAGGGGGGGTGGATGACTCTGCTGTGAGGGTGCCGCGAGAGCCACGAAGCGGCGAGTGAATGGAGCGGCGCTGGAGGACACGGGGCACTCGGTGCACGTTGGGGGGTTGGGGGGGGGCAGTGACGACGGCGTGGGGCCTCGCGAACGATGCCACCGCCTGTAAAGACAGCCCCCCCCTTTGAGGGAGACGACGACGGGCGATGACACCACCACCACCACAAATGGGCACCGCGAAACCCGCGGAATATAAAACATCGACACGGTGGGTACGGCGGCGGGGAGCGAGACCGCCGCTCGGCTACGGCGGCTCCGCTCGCCTGTTCGCCGAATCGTCGGGGCAACGGTGGCACGAGGCGCACAGGGCGCCAACAACAAAGCCACGCCGCGCGCGTCAGCGGCACTGCCGTGGGCCCCCCGAAAGGAAAGTTTACAACGTAGGGACAGGCGACGACGACGTTTTCAGACAATGACGCCTTTCTTCGCAGCGAAAGGGGGGCACAAACTGCCTGACGGGCCACTGACCGTGTATTTATTTGCCGCGTTATCGACGGACGGTGTTTTGTTGACCGCGTGGCACGAGCATCGCGGCGCTGTAATTAATGGTTGGCGCGCTGCGATTTCCAATCCGGAGGTCGCCGGTTCAATTTGTACTTCCCAGCGTGGCGGTTGTAACAATGGCCAAGCTTCTTTAATCACCCTCTCCCGCCTCTGCCCACCCAGCAATATAACCGAGTGCACAAAGAGATAGTCGATCGTAGATCACGCGTCCTACTCTTCCGTAGAGAGGAAGAGGAGGCCAAATATCCCATCGGGCAGTAGTTCTTAACCTGGGGTGCACGGACCCCCTGGGGGTGTGACATGCCCTCTCTGGGGCCCAGTGCGAGACACGGGCAGATTCTTTTTTTAAGGTAAATCATCGGAACACAAATTGGGCACGTAAGTTACGACTTTGTTTCATCAAAACCTCTGCATTTTTGAGAACCAAAGTGGGGGGGGGGGGGGGTGCAAGACTCCAGTAAAAGTTAAGAACCGCTAGTGTAGAGGAATCTCTACAGCCCACTCTTAGGGGAAGGCCCCTTCCTTCAGCAGTGGTGTGAGATATTGCAGGGTGTGCACCATTGCCGTTTCACTTTTCGATGAATTATTTTTAGACGTACAGTAATTTGACCGAGCCAATGAAATAAAAAGTAAGATTCTACTGAACGTACCCCGCGCACAATTGCGCACTCATTTTGATTATCACCTGTTCGCGCGGTTAATTCCTGCACTGATTGAGGTTCATTCTCCTCACCGCCGTATGAAGTCTGATTTATCTTTGTATAATTTCGGTGACCCGGGGTTCACCCTTGCAAATGAGACTCGCGAGTTCTCACACCTGATGAAACAAAATAAATAAAAGCAAACGTCTCCTCTTGAAACGCACTGCAGTTTCACAGTTGTCATTGGTCGCGCGTTGCTCTCCCACAGGAGTCGGATGCATTATTAATGCAGCTGGGAGGGCAGTAACGTGGTGAGGAACGCGCGCAAAGACACAGATCCCCCCCGTGTAAGCCCGACAGACTGTTGGGCCAAGTGCTGTTTCGCGAGTAGCACCTACGAAGGCCGGCACGGGGCACACGAGGGGGTGGGGTGGCCAGCACCATCTGGTGACATCACTTTTGTGAGCACGAGCGCACGTTGAGAATTGTTACACGATTTTAATTGTCAGAATTTTTTTTTTATATCTGCAATTGTCTTGTAAAATCCAAAAAGACTGACGTTAAAATCCCAAACTCATCCCTAACATACATCATTTAAATGGGCACAGTGTGCTTATTATTGAGAGAGAATTTTTTTTTAAACGTGTTAAAAAAAGTGGCCTTGGGCAGGACACGTGGCCAGAAGGGTTGAGGGTCAAGGGTCAATGATATCGATGGAGCAGCAGCCAAGGAACAAAACGTGTCTAAGAGTGCGTCCATTGGGGAGATGGAGCGATTCAGCCAGCTCGTGTGCGGGTGCTTGGTGGATCGTTACACCGCAAAATCGTGTGAGAGACGGTGTCGGCTGAAGGAGGCCTTTGACCAGCAGTGGACTGGCCATGGCCGATGACGATGATTAAACACACAAATCACTTAAAAGGGCATGGCATGCTTACGGGTGACATTTTTTAAAATTTAATACTTTTGCATTGTTAATAATCTACTCTCCAACTCTCAACCCAACAAAAATTCCACACAAATCACGTAAACCCCTCACTCCCCCATCATCGCAATCGCAAACCATGTTCGATCCACTGCTGGATGATGGCCTCGGCAAGCCGCTGCCACCATCTCTCACCCCCCGCACCCCCCCCCCCCCCCGTGATGAGAAGTGTAATACTTTCTACAAGGCTAACGAGCGAGACACAAAACGTTACTGTACTGTTCCGTCGGCCAAGGCGGGGATTTAAAATATGATAAGGCGGGTGAGTGGGGCTGTGGGTCTTTTCCTGAACAGCGATTCTCAAAAGACCGGGCAACTGTAAACCTGTCACGACCACCACCCACCACCACCACCCATCACCCATCACCGTCAGTCACTACCACGCGCGCTTCGTGGGTTTGTTTTCACACCCATATTTACACTGCGTGACAATCGCATCGCATCGTACACACACACATCTCTCTCAGCCTGCAGACAACGCAGGCGGAACGCTGCTACGTAGCGGCTGCGGCGGCAGTGACCGGCCACCCGGATTAGCACAGACAGCAACAGCAGCAGCAAACAGGGCCATGTTGGGGGAAGGGTGAGCCCTGGGATGGTATGCGAGGAGGAGGAGGTGGTGGTGGTGTAGCGGTTTGCGCTACTCTGCACTATGAACCCGGCGTCCCGAGTTCGATTCCCGCTCCCGTGGCGTACCAACACCGGGTGACGATTATCCGAACCGGTGTTGGGCCTCCCCCTAGGTCGACTCAGCCTCAAATGACTACCTGGTGCGCTGTGTGCTAAACATCGCCACTGGGGAGACAAAGGCGACCGAGCGTGATGCTGGCCACCCCCTTGCGTGTGCCACGGTGCCGGCCTTCGTAGGTGCTGCTCGCTAACAGCACTTGTCCCGAACAGCCTGTGAAGGCTACGCGGGGGATCTTTGTCTTTGGTGGTGGCAGCGGTGGGGAGGGTGAGCTGGAGAGAGAGAGGCTGAAAGGAGAGAGGCGGGCATTTTGTTATGAGGAGGGGGGCAAACACCCAGAAAACGAGTTTGGAATTCCAAGGTTGGGCTGTGGGGTGGGCGGAGGAGGTGGTGGTGAAAATGAGAATATAATTAAATATGTAACAGACCTGACCCTGATCAGGGCCGTTCCCATTATCATCATTGTTTACACACACACACAGTGAACACCGCACATTACAGCCGCAGCAAATCTACCAAACATCCAGTACCACAACAACAACAACGACTACGACGAGACACAAATCGATCTATTTCTTTTTCCACCCCAACAGTTCGGCGCGTGGCGCCAACAACGAGAGACGGATTTATCCATTGGCCGGAGCTGCCGAGAGGCATGCGCGAGGAGGCATCGGGGCCCCCCAAAAGCTGCCACTGGCCGAGGCCAAACGCAGCTGCAGCGTCCACAGGCCACAGGAACACAAAAGGGGCTTCCTGGCGGAGGGCACGGGCAGAGGGGAGGGAGGGCTGGGAGGGCAGGAGGAGGGGGGGGGGCCTGTGAAGGCCAGGGGCTGTGATCCGGTCGGCCTGGACAGAGTGGAACAATCAGCCGAGAATGCGGCCCGAAACCATCCCCCACCCACCGCCTTCCCCCGGCCGCCACAACCCCCCCCCCACAACCCTTCCCCCCCACCACCAACCCCCCCCACCACCAACCCCCCCAACACCCCCCACTACCCCCCCCACAACCCCCACTACCCCCACTACAACCCCCCCACAAACCCCCCCCCACTACCCCCACTACAACCCCCCCACCACCCCCCCAACACCCCCACAACCCCCACTACAACCCCCCAACAAACCCCCCCCCACCACAACCCCCACTACAACCCCCACTACAACCCCCCCACTACAACTCCCCCACAAACCCCCCCACCACCACCCCCACAACCTCCCCACCACAACCCCCCCCACCAAGCCCCCACACCACCACCACCCCCCACAACTACCCCACCACCACCACAATCCCCCACACCACCACAACCCCCCCACCAACCCCCCACACCACCACAACCCCCCCACCAACCCCCCACACCACCGTCCCAAAATAAAACCCCAGAGGGACAGGCTTCAGCGAGAGGCTGTGGTGATGATGGAAATGAGAGACGCGGCCACGGAACGCGCAAACGAGATGTTGGCCTGTCCACTCGTGACAACAACCTCATCGGAGAACGATTACAATCAGCGATTAAAATAAGGGATTAAAATTGCCTACTGGCTGTCGAGGGAAATATAAACAATTTTAATTGCAGGGATTCTCCATCTAATTTTGTTCCATAGCCCCCGTATGTTTCATTCACACAATGCTTACACAGCAGTGCGTTTTCTTTCTCCATAATTGAGGGGGGGGGGGGTTAAATCGCGTCAATATAAATGTGTCGTTAAACCCGCCACCACCCGACACAGCCAACTAGTAAGGTTTGTCACGTAAACATAACGTGTCAATTCGTTACTACTACAATTCGTTGCTAGTACTGTGAAACAGTACGTTTTTATGTCACTGATTGCAATTTTATTCATTATGTGCATCCACTAGATTATACAACTAGAATGTACAGTTTTGATTTAAAGCTTTCGTGACTGCAGGGATTCATATTCTTGGTTCTTTCGGTAAAGTCACGTAGAAGGGAAATAATAAAATAAAATATATATAAAACAATAAAAATTCTCACGACGTTTCGACTGCAACACAAGCAATCATCATCAGGTGTGAAATCCACAGCAAGAAAATAGAATGTACAGCCCAATGTCAATCCACTGCTGGGAAAAACCAGACCTCCTCTCGTTATGCTCGTCAAGCTTTTTTAGTTTTTGTAATCATACTTCACCATGCTGGCCATTGCGGATTGGCGACATGCGCTTTGGGAGGGGGGAGAGGCAGACCGATGAGTCTGATGTCACGGTGAGTCTGATATCACGGTGAGTCTGATGTCACGGTGAGTCTGATATCACGATGAGTCTCATATCAGGCACACAACTGATGTTAGTTGTGGGCCAGAAATCGAGTTCGGGGTGACCAGGTTCACAGCGCAAGCAACGCGCACGCGTTTAATTTATTTTCCTTTCATTTACAGATTAAGGCATGCACGCTACACATACCTGATGATTGCTTAACGCATCCAAACTCACACACACACACACGTGTGATGCGCTGACCACTGCACCAGCGGCACCATCCAAGGGGCAAAAATAATGAGCGGGACCATTCGTTTGGCGGAATGCCTTTTGCGCGCTAATTAAAATAACGGGACATTGGCAGGCAACATTAAGAAAAATGCTTAACTGATCAGAGTTTAAGTGAACCTTAATCCGATACAACCGCACGGTCCGTTTCATTTCTCCTTCCTGAATCTGAGCGCGGTCGATCGAATGTACTCGACGTTTCATTTATGCAACGACAACATCAACAACAACAAACAACAACAACAAATGTGAACGAGGGGAATCCGTCGGTGTGCGAGGCAGGGAGGTGACGTCCTGGCTGCGCTTGCATTGAAACAGCTCCGTTCGGCTCTCGTTCTAAAAATATAGAGTGCACCGAGTAAATTGCATTTGAACCCCGCGATAGATTTAGCACGCTGCCGTGAGACCAAAGGAGCAAAATGTATTTGTGTAAATATATATATTAAAGCTGTTACTGCTATATTCGGACAAAGCAAGGTATAAATACACACACACACGCGAGCGCACGTGCATATGCACATGCTGCATTACCACACAGTTTATAATAAAGGGGCAATAATTACCCACAAGAACAATATGCCCCGACACTGCGCTGATAATGCAGGAGCTTATATTGCAGAGAATACGCTGCTTGCCCTTGCCTCAGGCTGTCCTTCGTACGTCAAGCGTGGCATTATTTGCGTGCACATGCACAAAAAAAAATCCCAGGATGCATCATTGCATCAGATCAGATGACCTCCCAGAATCCTCTGGGGCTGCTCGCTCAGCCAAGCGAGAAGCGTCAACCGCGCGTTAGGCAAGAGGACAAACAAACAAAAAATTGGCGAATTTCAGTTGAAAAAATCATAGACAACAATGCCGCTAATCCTTGCGGAGTGATTCGTGCAGCAGTGGAGTGAACATGTCTGATGACACATTTTTGTGTTTATTCCTATCACGGCTCAAGAGGTCTGACATGCCAAGGGGCCAGCCACAAACAGCACGCCTCAACGTGCAGCCCTGCATATCGCTTTGCCCACTCCGCTGATGACCAAAGAAAGGGCCTCAACTAAAGAGGGAGCTCTGTGAGATCTGGAGAGGGCCCTCTCAATGCGCAATGGATAAAAGGTAACAAAAGCACTTCTTGAATGCAGTTATAAGTAACTTGGGGACATTCCAAAGTGGAGCGGTGCGAGAGAAGAATTAGAAAGAGAAGTGTTGTGTGACCTGCAGTGTGGTGAGTGGGTGGGTGAGTGTGTTGTTGTGACCTGCAGTGTGGTGAGTGGGTGGGTGTGTTGTTGTTGTGACCTGCAGTGTGGTGAGTGGGTGGGTGTGTTGTTGTTGTGACCTGCAGTGTGGTGAGTGGGTGGGTGTGTTGTTGTTGTGACCTGCAGTGTGCTGAGTGGGTGGGTGTGTTGTTGTTGTGACCTGCAGTGTGGTGAGTGGGTGGGTGTGTTGTTGTTGTGACCTGCAGTGTGGTGAGTGGGTGGGTGTGTTGTTGTTGTGACCTGCAGTGTGGTGAGTGGGTGGGTGTGTTGTTGTGACCTGCAGTGATGGTGAGTGGGTGGGTGTGTTGTTGTTGTGACCTGCAGTGTGGTGAGTGGGTGGGTGAGTGTGTTGTTGTGACCTGCAGTGTGGTGAGTGGGTGGGTGTGTTGTTGTTGTGACCTGCAGTGTGGTGAGTGGGTGGGTGAGTGTGTTGTTGTGACCTGCAGTGTGGTGAGTGGGTGGGTGTGTTGTTGTTGTGACCTGCAGTGTGGTGAGTGGGTGGGGGAGTGTGTTGTTGTTGTTGTTGTGACTTGCAGTGTGGTGGTTGAACACACTGTGGTTGGTGAGACAAAACAGTCTGTGTCTGGCAGACCAAGTCCTCGACATGGGAGGAGAAATCAATGGGTGCATTTCACGGGAAGTGGCCATGGTAGTAGTAGTAGCAGCAATGGGATCACGGCGATGCGATGATGAAATGCATCGATCGAGCGTTTGCGATGTGTGCGCATCAGTCCTCAGGCCCTTTGGCGCACCGGTGGAGGACGGGGGGTTAATTTTGCGCGCGAAATTCAGCGACAAAAAAATGTTGCCAACTAAGTTTTAGTTATTTTTCTTTCATTTGAGTCGGCGGTGACTACGAGCGGAGGACAGTCACCTAGCGCGGCGGCGGCGGCGATGGTTGCCGCTGCCGCCCGCCAGGGACCAAGGCGAGAGCGGCCGCGATGGGGTTAACGAAGACGCGGACTGGAATACATTTTGGTACCGTTACGAAAGACTGCGGTGCACCGAGCAAGACCGAAACACGGTCATTGGCTGTGAGTGGACATCGAAAAGATTGAGCGAGTTCCACCGATTGGCTGACCCGAAAGTATTGAAGATAAAACAAAATTGAACGCCTCCGCACGCCAACATATCATGACCGAGGAGTGGACAAGATCTTACACCTCTTGACGAGACTAAGAGAATGACTCAATGAAAACCCCACACAGAGTGAGAGACGTGACCAACATTCCGCAGGCTCTTGTCGACTAAACTAGAAAAAAAGGCGACTTCGGTAAAACGCCGCTGCTCGCAACCATGGCGCAAATCCACTGGTTGCTTTCCACTTTTAAATCAAGATTGAAAACTCATTTCTCTTAGAATAGCTTTTTAGTGTTTAGTTTGTTGTCCTTTCGCCCGCACCTCCAATTAGCACGGTGCGAAAGAAGTTCAACGTACACACACACACACTTACAGACACAGGAGGAGGCATCAACCCAGGGGCCCCGATGACTTGACTGGCCAAATGACTCCGCTAAATGGGACTCAATCTAAACAAACTCCGGTGGCCCAAATACAGAAAAAAAACCCCATCGCAGGTTGGGGAAGGAAGTGTAGGTGTTGCCCCCCCCGTTCCCATCCAAGGATAATTACTTTCGCTTGCGCCAATTTCAAATTTGTTGTTTTCTAGATAATAAGCGGTCCTGAGCCGTTATAGGTCAACCAACCGGTGGGTAACGTGAAATAAACAAACGAACGCACAAAGCATTCACGAGTCACGGCATTGTAAATGTCGCGCGATTTAATTGCGTATTTGCGCTTTCGTACCGTGAGCCTGGACACATCAACCGATGAGCTCCTTTCCCCATCGTCGCCGTCGTCGCTGCAGGTGAATTATTCGGTGAGCACAGCCGAGCCAGCTGGCAAACGGCAGCCAGAAATCTTCCTCCGCCCTCGTAATGAACGCAAGGAAGCACGCCGGCAGACGCGTGCTTGGAATCGCGCCGAGCGACGGAGAGAGAGGATCGCGTGGAATCAAAAAGAGGGCGTAAGCGCGCAGGTTAACAAACACGACGCGGAACGTTCGGTGCGGCTTGGGGCTGTGGGACGTGTGTCGTGGCTGGAAGCGTTGGTGGACGATGGTCAAGGAGATTAACGGAATTGCAGCCAAGGCACGGAACGGTGCACGAGAGGATTGTCTACCGAGAGATATTTTTGTGCTAGTTTACCGAGCGAATCGGTCCGTGTGTGCGGGGTGGATTGTAGCGTCGCGGGATTGGGATGGGATTTCACGATAGCTTGCGGAGGCCCTCATCCAGCAGTGGACTGGCCATGGCTGATGATTGATGATCTACTGCCTCATCACTGTGCCTATAGTTATGAGGCCCAAACGTGATTCATCGATTCAATAATTGCAATCGATTCTTACGCGTACGGTACACGTATTGAATCCTGCATGCTTAGATCGAGTGCGTACCATTTACGCACATCATACATTTACACGTTTAAAAAAATAAAATTTTATTTGACCAGGTAAGGCTCACTGAGCTACGTAGCTCTTTTGCAGAAGCGACCTGGCCACCACAAGTGACAGCTCAACTCAGTGGCTTATCGTCACGTGGAAATGCACAGCAATAGACAAATACTGTAAACGAACGTTGATTATAATCGTGGAGGGAAAAACCAGAAGACCCGGAGAAAAATCCACGCGACCACGGGGAGAGAGACACGCAAACTTAAATATACAGCAGCAGGCGTCAGGATTGGGATCGAACCCACGACCTCCTGTACACCAGGCGAGGTGGTTAACATCTCGTCACAGCTGGGAGAGTACACGCACTGTCACCCCACCACGCATGGTCTGCCGGTCGACCAGCCGTGGTTCGTGTGTGTATGTACGGTAGGTTCAACTTCTTTCGCACCGTATGTAGCCAACCGTGCTAATTGGGAAGGACAACAAACTGAACGCAAAAAGCAGTTCTAAAAAAAATATTTTTCAACCAAGATTTAAAAGTACATAGCTCCAGTGGCTTCCCAATATCGGCAACGAAGAGCGTTCCAGACGGCCGCAGAAGCGCACCTGTAGACGCGCGATGCGCCAACCGTCTTTGTTCGACCGGCAAGCCAAAAAGCCGCCGCCGCCGCCGCTGCTGCTGCGGCTGCGAGAACGACCGGAGCGTCGCGTCATGATGGTTTACGCTCCCCGACGGGATCGGCGAAGGTGGTATTGTGCGTTTCATTTGTGGCAAGCACTCTAGCGCGTAGCGAGAGCGACCTCGTAACGTATTTGGCCGGGGCGGACGGGGGGGGGGGGTGGTGGTGGCACACGCAGAGGCGGCGGTGCGGTGGGGGGCCCTTTGAGAAACTCGCGGCGGCACCGTCTCCGCTGTGGCACGCGGGCGGAACGACGGACCCCGATTGCCGCTACGAGGGGCGACGGCGGTGGCGGCGTCCTGACAGCCGCACGTCACCGTGGCTGGCGTGTTGCTTCTCGCTCAGCTGAACCTTTTGACCCCGGAGGCGAGGGACCCCTCCGCCGTGAAATGTCAACATCACCTTCATCAATCGCGGCGCCACGGCAGGGAAACGGCCTCCGTCGTACGCACCCACCCACCCACCCACCGGGGTTATGGAATATCTCCCCGTTCCTCCACGCCCCCCCCTCCCTGCCCCTCTCCGCCCCGGCCACTGCAGTCCAAAACGCACCCGCTCGTCGCAGAGGCTCTCGGTTCGAGACCCGGCGGCCGCCCTGGTTAACCGTGAATTAACCGTGCCCGCCCCGCTTTCCAAGCGGGCGCTCAAGATCCCGTGGCGTTATTAGAAATGGACGAGGCTGTGCGGGTCGCCGTCGCGCTCCAAGTGATCCGAGCGTGAAAATGAGCTCACGCGTCCTCACAATCGTGCAAATGAACATGGCAACGTCGCCCCGATTACGCTTCTACTGCCGGCTACGCGGACAAGATCAGTCACGTGGGGTACTCGCCCCGTTACGTGCATATTCTACTCCAAGCCCACGCTGACCAGTGCGGTGAAGTATGGTTGGCTACCGTACGTAGCCAACCGTGCTCATCGCTGTATGGTCTGGCAACCCCCATGACCGACATGACATGGGGAGGCTTTTATTCAGGAGTGTGATTGACCAAAGGGCTCTCATCACCATCAGCAGACCAGGTCGTACCTCTGCTGGATGAAGGCCTCCCTCCCCCAGGCCTGCGATGTAACGATCCACCTGCTGCGCATGAGCTCATCTCTCTGTTCCATCTCCTAAGCAGTGGACGTCCTTGCGGACGCTTTCCAATCCTTGGCTGCCACTCCGTTATTTTAAATATTATCATTATTATCATTATTCGCCATCGACCGTGATCCCTTACTTCATAGTTTAAATGATGTCGCCAACCTACACGCACACACACATATATATATAAATACACACACCCATTGTAAACGAAGACAACCCAGAACGTCAGAATGTGCGCTCGCACAAAAGCGCGTGACTCGCGCAAGAATTCGTTTTAAGAAAAAAAGAAAACACCCGGCCAGTGAATTCCAACAACAAAGAGCAGCACCGTCAGGTTCACCAGCGGTGAGACAGCGGGCAAAGGTGTGGCCTTGCAATCGCTTGCTTGCGGCCACTACTGACGGAAGAAAGGGCTTCCACTCTCAGAGTGAACTCTTAGAGGGGGGACTCTTTGGTTCTTTCGGTAAAGTCACGTATAAAGAGAAAATAATAAATTAAATTAAATACTAGCATACTAATTTATTATTTTCTCTTTATACGTGACTTCACCGAAAGAACCAAAGAGTAATTCCTGCAGTCACAAAAGCTCCAAATTAAGTATCTTAGAGGGGGGGGTCGGTTGGTGACCTGCGCTTCCACATCGACCAGGCGCATTGCAGTAAGCGGGCGTACCCACATTTTAACCCCACCACATGCGAACTGACCATCAACTGCACCGGGAGATGGGCTCGAACCAGCGACCTTTGGGTCGAGTGCACCGACCATTACACAGCGGTGGCGTCTGCTCAACAGCAGCAGTAGCAGCAGCAGCAGTAGCAGCAGCAGCGGACAGAATGGCAAGCGGGGGGGGAGGTGTGTGTTGCTCATGCTACGGTTGTGGTGATGATTTCGTTTTACAATTCAGCGGGCATTGCGCGGGAGCTCACGTGGGGGCTTCACCGAACGCACGCGCTCTCTAATTCGACGTAAAATGAAGACGAAAAGCCGGTCGGTCACAATAACGCGCGTGTCACAGGAATTGCAAGATGAACGCAAATTATGTCTGGTATGTGACAGCCCGGAATGTACTGTGCTCCCCGCAGAAGGGACACCCCTCCCCTTCCTGGCGCTTCGCATCATCAGCTGTGTGCCGTCCCGTATACAGCAAGGGGAAGCGGCTACTTGGAACAACCACGCTCCACCAGAGATAGGAAGCTGCCATTGAACGTGCCCCGCCTTGCAGAAGAGAAGGCCAGCGAGATTGAGCTCTGGTTGACACGAGGAAGGGAGATTTGCCTGGGAATCTCCCAGCGTGTTGAGTTTTAGTGGACCAAATGAGAACTCGGGACAGCGGGCGGGTCTCAGTGGATCACCAACATGACAAAGAGCAGTTGACCAGAATATGCAGGATATGTAAAAAAAAACTACGTAAATATACATCAATACTAAGAGTGATTATATTGTTGTTTTTGTAAGCTTGCTTCCGGGAAGGGGTAAGGCAACAGAATGTTTAATCTGTGTGGATTTGCGAGTGTTGGTATCTTCTCATCTTATCTAGATTCACATCGCACCTTTTCCAAGGCGCTTTAAATTGTGCACACGATGATAATGGCTTGAGATGTGGGGCTATTGAAAGTGGTGGCGTAGCTTCAGCGGCAGTAGAAGTTGCGGGAATAGTTAGGGAGGCGTTGGGGAGGCGTTGGGGTAGGCCCGGTCGAAGCTGGTGGTGGTGGTGGCGACGGAAAATCTGGGGGGCGGAAAAGTTTTGGGGCATCGCACTTGGAAGACAAAGGGGGTTGGGCTAGGGACGGCAGCCGGGCGGAGGGGAAGGGGAGGCAACCCGGGATGGGAGACCGGGCACTCCCAACTTCCTCCCGAGTGTGTCAAACACTCGTTCGCGTCATCGGCACAAACATCCCAACGCAGGAAAGGGACTCGGGGAATCACTGCGGCACTCTTGACTAAGAGCCAAGCAGGGATGGGCGCGGTTGGATGGCGGTAATGCCATTGAACGCCACTTCGTCGATGAGATTGTTGAATCTGTCTGTTGCGCATCTTTGTACACGTGGACTACGTGTTTCCTTTCACGTGCTGAAACACTTCAATGATGTCCTCTGCCAAGCACCTCAATGCAGAACGTGTCTGATGGAAAAAAAAGTCTTGAGACTCAGGCTCGGCTTTCCTGGCGACAGCTCATTGAGGCCACAAGACTGCCTAACAAAAGCCAAAACAAGATTACGGTAAAATGTGACACGTCTTTAAATTACACGCACATCAAGTGGACAAAAACATCCCAAGCCAAGGAACGAACACCGTGACGCTGTATAACTGGCACACGCACGCACACACGCACACACACACGCGCGCGGGACATTCAATTCACGCGCGTCGATCACGTCACGGACTCGGCTCGCAATAGATCCTCACCGAGGTTCGTTCAGTGAATCCGAGTAGCCAATTAGCGCGAGCTGGTGTGGCCGCCCCAGTCCGGGTGCGGCTTCTCTAATCAAAGGGTTCAGATAAGGTGACTGCCTGCCTGTCCGTGATTGAATATCTCCCCCCCCCCACTCTCCTTTCCAATCGCAAGAGTGAACGGAGTGAACGGAGCGAACGAGAGAGGTTCAACGGGACTCTCTGCCGCCGCCGGAGAGTTCTCGAACGAGCGAACGAATAAATGAAAGTTTCAACCGATTAGCCCAGTGATGGTCAACTCAGTAGAGTCGGGGTGGCTAAGAGATGTTAACTACCTCGCCTGGTATACATGAGGTCGTGGGTTGTAGCTTGCGTGTCTCTCTCTCTCTTTCTCACCATCATCACGGTGGCTCGGAGATGTTAACTACCTCGCCTGGTATACAGGAGGTCGTGGGTTCGATCCCGACCCTTGACAGCTGCTGTATAGTTGTAGTTAGCGTGTCTCTCCCTCTTTCTCACCATCATCATGGTGGCTCGTAGATGTTAATTACCTCGCCTGGTGTACAGGAGGTCGTGGGTTCGATCCCGACCCTTGACGGCTGCTGTATAGTTGTAGTTTGCGTGTCTCTCTCTCTCTCATCATCATCACGGTGGCTCGGAGATGTTAACTACCTCGCCTGGTATACAGGAAGTCGTGGGTTCGATCCCGACCCTGACGCCTGCTGCTGTATAGTTGTAGTTTGCGTGTCTCTCTCTCTCTCCCCATGGTCGCGTGGATTTTTCTCCGGGCCCTCCGATGTTTCCCTCCACATTTAGAATCGACATCACGCGTTGACAGTATTTGTCTGTTATACATTTCCACGTGATAATAAGCCACTTGGTTGAGCGATCATTTGTGTCAGCCAGGTCGCTTCTGAGAAAGAGCTACACACCTCGGTGGGGCCTTACCTGGTAACGTAAAAATAAAATAAAAAAATTGAGCCGGTGGGCCACATGAGCAACCCTGCTTCAGCCCAGCTATGGCTGCAGGGTTTTGTTGGTACATGTTGTTTGTCGTATATTGTGAAAATTGCGTCACAGTTCCTATGATCACTGTTTCATTGCTTTATTTTGGTGATTTCGAAAAGTTTACTGGTTTGGCCACGTTTGTTTGTTGTAGTACGGAGTAAGACTGATGGCCTTAATCTAAGTTGTCTTGTGGTTGTTGTTGTTTGACTTGCATCCCACTGGGATTTTCGCACACAGCGTTGGTGTACGGTGCTTTTTTTGCAATATAGTTTGATGTCTTTACGTGGATTTTCTGTTTGCACTCAGTCACATATTCACTTTAAGTTGTTTTCTTGTTCATGTTTTAGTTTTTTGTCTGTTGCGGTTGCACCCGATTCAAGAGCCGAATGGCTCACAGGGCTATACCAAATAAATGAACTTAAAATGAACTTGAATTTGAACCCCCAGTGGGCCACAAGCTTGACACTCATCATGACCCCCGCGCATCACCCTTGAGACACATCTAGACGAGGCCACCATGAGGAGCAGGGCCCGCGGGGCGTGGGTTGCCCGCCACCGGATTTGCACCTCGATCGTCACCGTGGTGATCTGCCACAGTCGATCCACCGCTAGATGAAGGCTTCCCCAAGGGGGCCACCATAACAACTCCTACCAAGCAGCCGCTGCACACGAAGAGATCTCATCGATCCATCTCCTCAGTGGACGACCGCTCAGACGCGCTCTGCTCCTTGGCTGCCACTTACATTATTATCCTTGGCTATCGGCCATCATCATCATCGTCATTGTCATCATCGTCGTCGTTATCATCATCATCATCATCGTTGTCATCGTCGTCAACATCGTCGTCGTCATCGTCATCATCGTCATCATCGTCATCATCATCGTTGTCATCATCGTCGTCATCGTCATCATCATCATCGTCGTCATCATCGCCGTCATTATCATCATCGTCATCATCGCCGTCATTGTCGCCGTCATCATCGTCATCATCTTCGCTATCATCGTCATTATCA
The DNA here is from genome assembly GCF_964198595.1 of Lampetra fluviatilis. NCBI lineage: Eukaryota > Metazoa > Chordata > Hyperoartia > Petromyzontiformes > Petromyzontidae > Lampetra > Lampetra fluviatilis. The sequence continues at coordinate 2,979,174 of NC_136324.1, forward strand.
TATTTGTCGTTATTGTCATCGTTGTCATCATTGTCATCATCATCGCCATCATTAATGTCATCATTGTCATCATCTTCGCCATCGTCGTGATCATCATCATCGTCGTCATTGTCGTCATCATCGTCGTTATTGTCGTCATTGTCGTCATCATCGTCACTATTGTCATCGTCGTCGCGCTTAATTAATTATATGCCCTCATCGTTACTGGCCGGCCCAAAATCAAAAGCGCCCGCAACGAGGAATATTCGTGCCACTAAAAATTCCGCCAATCTAAATTAGCTTCAATTGCAAATGCTCGCCGAAGAATATTTCGCCGCGGCGTCAGAAACCGAGCCGCGACGATTCCGCGTGCGCACGCGGTCGCAGCGGCGTCCGGCAGCGCCAGGGTCATATTCCATTATAAAGACACCGTCCCTGTCTGCCCGTCCGAGCGAAGGGCTCCGGTCCAATCTCATCAATAATCCACGCGCAAAGCACAACCAGCTCAAGGCATGCAGTTCATCTCAGGCAGTTTTCAAACAAAGGCAAAGATACTCCCTCCACCCCCACCGCATAGCCTGTAACAGACTTTTGGGGCAAGTGCTGTTGGCGAGTAGCACCTATGAAGCATTTTTTTTTGGGTTGGATCGCGTAAATATATCAATGTGTCGTTAAAACCCGCCACCGCCCGACACAGCCAACTAGTAAGGGTTGTCACGTAAACAGAACATGCCAACATGTCAATTCGTCCCTAGTACAGCACATCAACATTTGTAAATGTTGTGGCTTGGCTCTCCAACACACCGGTGTGCTGTACTAGTGACGAATTGGCCACGTTCTGTTTACGTGACAACCCTTTATATATTTACGCGATCTAACCAAAAAAAACCCCTGTTATGGATGATATTGGTCGCGAAAGCCTGCAACGTGTTAAAAAGCACCTATGAAGGCCGGAACGGCACACTAGGGGGTGGGTGGCCAGCACTCAAACACCCGGCCGTCTTTGTGTCCCGAGTGGCGATGTTTACTACACACGGCACCAGGTACTCATATTAGGCTGAGTCGACACACACACACACACACGCACCCTGCACACACACACACGCACCCTGCACACACACACACGCACCCTGCACACACACACACGCACCCTGCACACACACACGCACCCTGCACACACACACACACAAAGGCGAAGGTCCCCCGTACAGCCTGAGCAGACTGTTGGGGCAAGTGCTGCTAGCGAGCACCTGTGCATGGCGCATGACGGGGTGGTGTGGCCAGCGCTACGCGCGGCTGCCTTTGACTCTCCAGGCACTCATTGAAGGCTGAGTCGACCTAGCAGAGGCCCACGACTGGTCCAGATATATCCGCCGTCGATTTTCGCCGTAAGCGGGAGTCAAACTCATCTCGCCGGGTTCATAACCCGGTGCGCGTTAACCACACCGCCACTGCTCCAAGCGTTTTAAATCATACACAAGACAAAGGTCCCGCGTATAAACTTAACAGACCGTAGGGGCAAGTGCTGTTAGCGAGCACCTATGAAGGCTGGTACGGTACACGAGCGTGTGTGTGTGTGTGTAAAGGTACGTGTGTGTGTGTAAACGTGTGTGTGTGTAAACCACACACACACACGTACGTTTTTCACACTGACTTTAAGTAGGCTGTCATTTTAATAATGCTCATCATCATCATCAGTCATGGTCAATTCACTGCTGGATGAAGGCCTCCTCAAGCCTCCGCCATCTCTGACGATCCCACGATGCAACGTTCCACCCGGCATCTGCACGCGAGCCGATTTCATCCTTCAAACACTTTGATAACGCTGCGCCGAACAAATAAAATAAGTAAATCCGTCTCCCAGAAGTAAGGGCGAGGTCAAACAAGCTGTTTGTACCAGAGGCCTATTTTTAATTAGCCAGAGTCAGATTGAATTCCACTTGGCTCATTGAAGTTTTGCTGAATAACTCGGGGGGGGCGACCGGTTTTCCCGACAAAGGTTAAAAAGCATGCAAATGCAAAGGCTGCGCACGGATGAAAAACACAAAAACGCCGCCGCCGCCGCCGCGATATAACGCGCGGTCTGTAGCCCGCTTAAATAACCCAATACGGGGGGAACATTGCAAGTCATTGTGTTAAAAATAACCGACCCCCTTCAGCGATCTGTAGCATCGCGCCCAGCGAACGCTCCCCGTTACCAGGGCATTTTGCGCGAAACAAAAGGAACCGTGGCGCGGCCTCTACGAGCCCTCGTCCATTATTTAAAGCGAGCGAGCGTGGTGGTGGTGGTGGTGCGGTGCGAGCGGGGGGGGGGATAAAGGCACAGATCCGTGTGCGTGACCCAAATCGACGGCAACTGAAAACGAAAAAATCGGAGGGGGGGCCCAACAAGTTTTCGCCCGGCGGTGAGACCACCGATGTGCATTGCCCACCGGTGACGGTGGAAAAAAGCACGCGGGGAAAAGAGAGAAAAAAAGAACAGAAACGCAACGGAGCGCGTCGGACAAGACGCGGAGGAGTGGGGGCTCCGTCGTTGCTACGCGCATTAGGAATGTCGCAGCCGAACGGAAAAAAAAGGTGGCCCTCAAGTTTTCGGGAGTTGTTATTCGTTTTTAAAACGCGGCTTTGTAGCGTCGACGAAAAAGGTAGCAAGGTGCAGGCCCTGCAATTGCGCGTTCGTGCCACTGCTGGCGGAAGGGCCTTCGGGACAGCTAAGCTTTACAGAGCCCCTATAAATTATTGTCATTTTTGGCCAACTCTTCCAAATGAACTGGTCACACATCTTGGGAGAGGTGGGGAATAACCCACTTCTTTACCCCCACCGCAAGCGACCTGCCGATCGACTTCACTCCGGCGAACGCATTTCATTATTCGGCTGGGTGGACAGGGGCACGGGGATTTAAGAAGCTTCCACCGCTGTCTCAACTGCTGACGCAGGAGGAGATCGAATCGAAACGGCGCGACCTCCGGCAGGCTGCGTCCCCAGCAACCCTCCGAAATTAAAAAAATGAAGCCCGGTGTCAATAAATACGCCACCCGCGCAACGGCCATTTAACCGAATCACGTGGTCGAACCTCACACCTTCCCGCCACGCAAACCGCGCTGAACGAATTCACCGCTGCCTTTAAAAAAGAAAAGACACTGAATATGGCCCAGGAGTGAAATTCCACATTTACTGTGGGTGGGACGTGCGGCTTCGGCAGCGCCCACTTGTTGTACAATCCAGATAGGCCTCGGCAAGGTAAGGTAATTTACCCTTTTTACCACCTTACCTTGCCGAGGCCTAAATCCAGATGGCTCTAATGAGCCATGGCACATCCTCGCGACTGCTCGTTGGCTGCGGCACATCGTACAGCATCAAGATCGGCTGACCACGACGCTCGATAACTTTCAGAGGAGCCCTAACTTGAACGGCAAACCAAACTAAAAACTGAGCTATACGGCACTTTTTCAGAAGCGGCCTGGCCACAAATGATAGCCCAACGAAGTGGCTTATCACGTGGATATGTATATAGCATTCGAAATACTAAATCCATGTGGAGGGAGGAAAAAACCCGAAGGACCCAGAGAAAAATCTACACGACTATGGGGAGAACATTCAAACTCCAAATATACAACAGCAGGCGTCAGGGTAGGGATCGCACCCACGACCTCCCGTATACCAGGCGAGGAAGTTAACATCTCACCACCACGGCTGCTTGGGGGGAGGGGCTTTATTTACTGCCACGAAAAGTCCACAATTTAAGTGTGTTTTGTCCAAAGATACCAAATTAAGGGTCACCTTGCAAACATCATTTGAACGCACAAGCTTTTGGCAAGCATCCGATGCCAGGATATTGCGGGTAAATTCCGCAAATTAGGCAACACCGCAGTCCAGGATTTCCAAAACTGTCCGTCGTCGCGATTATAAAACAGGGTCGTCATTTTGAAGGTCGTTATTGTTTTTCGAAGAAGGGGATCATTGATGGGATAAGGTGATGGTTTGACTCACGTGGAAAAAAACACTGGACGCACCAGCAGCAGCACAGTCTCAGCGTGGCTGAACAAGCTGATGAGTCAGAGTACGTCAGATGCGTCTCTCCCTTATCAAGAACTAAATTACAGAATTTATTAAAACAAGATTGACATGCTGTAATTTTAAAGCAACTTCACGCTGATACCAACGATTACTTAAAAGATATTGTCTCCCTCGCTATTATATTTGTGTTGTGCGATTACTGGGAGGTCATGGGTTGAAAGCATTTCCATTTGGAACTCTGCAGATAGCAGTTCATCAGCCTGTGCCAAAGGGCAGTCGTTGTAAGATGATGTCACTTGGGAAGTGACTTCAAAACATCTCGTTATTCATACCAGAGGCACACATTTTTTTGCGCTCTGCAAAGATAGTTTTTTTAACGTGTCACTCAATCCAAATAGTTTAAGTCTTAAAAGCTGGAATTTATTAAAACGAAGTGAAAAACCATCGAATAAATATTTCCACAATTTTATCACAATTGCGCCATGGAGTGTGATGTCCGCCACGTGACAGTCAAACCAATATTTTTACCTCTCAGAGCTGGAATTTATTCAAATCGCGTGCAGACCCAAACTTGGGGTGCGATAGATTTTTGTCTGCAGTCATTTGGTCACTGCCCCGGGGTGCCGAGACCATCAACCCGCGAACCCATTTCACGATCACGGACGGCCGAAACACGAAACGGCGTGTTTTGACGCGTCGGAAAAATCTGAGAACCGTGGCCACTGCTTCACCGTCGTACGGGACACGGCATGGCACGGGACACTGCGCGGGACACGGCATGGCACAGGACACTGTGCAGGACACTGCACCGAGCGGGACACTGCGTGGGACACGGCATGGCACAGGACACTGCGCGGGACACTGCACCGAGCGGAACACTGCGTGGCGTCCGCAATTCTTGGCTTGCATTTCTGCGCGTGCGGCACAACGCCCCACCATCGCGCGGCGAGGGGCCCAATCGTGTCACCGTATCTCGGCTCTCAGTTGAATAAGGGGCTCTCAACACAGAGGGGAACTTTGTCCCGTGCGTTCCCTACCCATTCACGGTGACATTTGGCGCTGCAGTCAGCTTGTGTGCGCCGCTAATAACAACGTCGGAGGGCGGGCAGGAGGCTTGGGGGCAGGGAAATAGCCTCCGCCAAACCGGCGGAGGCTTGAAAAGTCACGTGAGGGACGGCACAATCAATGAAGTTCTTTATTTATAACCCAAGGTAAGAACCCCATTGAGATTAAATAACTCTGCCAAGGAGGACGCAGGTCAACAGCAATGGTAACATCAATCAGCGTCATAAATACTTTTTACAATTCAACAAATGGACGATGTCAAAAGTCAAAGCATCAAGAACCACTACTGCTGCCAATTACTTGAAATCCTGGACGTGTTTTGTCTTTCCCACAATTACGGCCGCAAATTTCTATCAGCAAAACGATACGAGGCGACTCCGATGGTCCCCCACTCCACCGCCACCACCACCACCACCATCACGCTCTATCCCCCCACAGTCAAGTTTGGACACATATTTTGTCCCGAGCATACGCCCGCCAAGGAGATGGAGCGATCAAAATGAAATCGGTTCCCGTGCAAGCGCTGGCTGGATTATTACATCACACGATAGTGAGGGGTGGCTACGGGCCTTCAGTCAAGCGGTGGATTGAACATGGCTCATGGTAATTTAGTTGATCGGCAAGGTCTGGTGGGGTAAAAAGTGTGGGGCTACTCGTCTGGCCAGCATGAAAGAGAGCGGCCAAAATGCCTCGACTAAAGGGTCTCTCCAGAGTTAGTGTGGATGCCTTTCTGCCCATAGTGGCCTGAGCAAGTAATTTCAGGTCCTGTACTTTTTGGTGGCTAGGAGATGTTCACTACCTCGCCTGGTATACAGGAGGTCGTGGGTTCGATCCCAACCCTGACGATGTCTGTATATTTGGAGTTTGCGTCTCTCTCTGTCTCTTCCTGTGGTCGCGTGGATTTTTCCCCGGTTCCTCCGGTGTTTCCCTCCACATTTAGAATCAACGTGCGTTCAGAGTATTTGGCTGCTATAAATTTCAACGCGAGAAGCCACTCCGTTGAGCTATAATTTGTGATATCCAGGTCGCTTCTTAAAAAAGACTCATACAGCTCAGTGGGCCGTACCCAGTGAAACATAAATAGTTTCAGTTTATCGTTCAAATAACATTTCTCAGATTCCGAAGTCAAGCTCGCGAAGCGGGCTGCGGATAGATACTTCCGGCGGTGGGAAGCATGCCTCGCGCGCGCGCTAACGCGGAATAATAAAACCCCTTGACCACCGAGTGTCACGCAATCGTCTCACGGGCCTCGCTTTGCATTTAACGAGAGCCGCGGGCGAGCGCGCGAGTCGGGCAACGTGGCGAGTGCGTCGGCAGCGTCGGGTGCAGGAAGACCGACCGACTTGCTCCTGACGCGAGTCAGAATCAGGATGTTTGTATCGGAGGAGGAATCTGATGAGCTATGAAGCTCTTTCTCACAGATGTCCAATGTCGGGACACGGGTCAGAAAGGTACAACAAACAACACAAAAAACACGACAGGTTTGCAAAGTATATGAAGAGTAAACAAATCACTTAAAAAGTTATATAAATAAAACGAAACTATTTTTTTTGTATCTGACCAGGTAAAGCCCACTGAGGTATTCACTTATTTTTCAGAAGCGACTTGGCCACAAATGAGCGATGCCACCCCCAGTTTGATCAAAAGCTTCATAGCTCATCGGATTCCTCCAGTACTCCATCACGATGCTGATAAACGCTAAAGGCGCAGCTCTGCATTCGCCTGCTCATGACACTGTGCGCGGAAGGGCCTCCACTAGAGCTCATTCTTGGGGGTAGTTTTGGCCTACTCTTCCTCCACTGGCCGGACGTGTTGGAAGAATATTCTTAGGTTTTTTCGGTAAAGTCACGTAGGTAAAAAATTTAAATTAATAAAAGTAAAATAAAATAAAAATCACGACGTTTCGATTGCAACACAAGCAATCATCATCAGATATAAATGAAATAGCAACACAAAATTCTAACCAGAAAAACTATAGACAGACATATAAGCAGACAGATATCACCAAGATACATAGAGAGAGAGTAACACAGGTACAGAGAGGGAGATCGTCTCTGTTGAGTGTGGAAGAAGTCGGAGGACGTCACGCACTTCGTTGACAGGGCGGTTCAGGAAACGCGCGCCACCGTTCCAGCTGCCTAAGCGGGAGATCGAATCGAATCGGCGGCTTCTGGAATTCAAGTCCAGCACAGCTGCTCACCGTTACAACGGTGTGGGGCGTCACGGTGGCGAGGAGATGTTAGCTACCTCGCCTGGTATGCATGAGGTCGCGGGTTCGATCGCGACCGTGACTGCCTGCTGTAGATTTGGAGTTCGACTGTTCTCCCCGTGGTCACTTGGATTTTTCTTTCTCCGGGTCCTTCCACATTTAGAATCATCATCGCGCGTTAACAGTATTTGGCTGCGGTACATTTCACGCGATGAGCCACTTCGTTGAGCTATCGTTCGTGATAGCCAGGTCGCTTCTGAAAAACAGCTACATTGCTCAGTGGGCTTTTACCTGGTAAAATATATATTGAAAAATAGTTAAAAGTAGTTTTGGAAAAGCCTTCAGGTAATCACTGTCGCTTTGGCTAATCGATTATTTTGCACGGTGGCAGCAGTGGCGGCCGAGGAGGCAGGGCCACATCTGAAAGTGGCTGATCCTGTTTGCGCGCGTGGCCGCGGTGAGTGAGAGAGTAAACACGCGCGCACTTGCTCCGGGCTTAGCCAGAACAAACTGGAAGTCAGGACCGGGTGGATTGCATGGAGGAGGAGGAAGAAGGTGGGTAGGTGGGTGAGTGAATGGGTGGGTGAGTGAGTGGGTGGGTGAGTGAGTGGGTGGGTGAGTGGGTGAGTGGGTGAGTGAGTGGGTGGGTGGGTGAGTGAGTGGGTGAGTGGGTGAGTGGGTGAGTGAGTGGGTGGGTGAGTGAGTGGGTGGGTGAGTGGGTGGATGGGTGGGTAGGTGGGTGGGTGAGTGGGTAGGTGGTTGGGTAGGTGGGTGGGTGGGTAGGTGGTTGGGTAGGTGGGTGGGTGAGTGGGTGAGTGGGTGGGTGGGTGAGTGAGTGGGTGGATGAGTGGGTAGGTGGGTGGATGAGTGGGTAGGTGGGTGGGTGAGTGGGTGGGTGGGTGAGTTGGTGGGTGGGTGGTTTGAGTGAGTGGGTGGATGGGTGAGTGGGTGGGTAGGCGAGTGGGTGGGTGGGTGGATGAGTCGGTGGGTGGGTGAGTTGGTGGGTGGCTGAGTGGGTAGGTGGGTGGGTGAGTGGGTGAGTGGGTGGGTGGGTGAGTTGGTGGGTGGGTGGGTGAGTTGGTGGGTGGGTGGTTTGAGTGAGTGAGTGGGTGGATGGGTGAGTGGATGGGTGAGTGGGTGGGTGGGTAGGTGAGTGGGTGGGTGGATGAGTGGGTGGGTGGGTGAGTTGGTGGGTGGCTGAGTGGGTAGGTGGGTTGGTGAGTGGGTAGGTGGGTTGGTGAGTGGGTGGGTGGGTGAGTGGGTGGGTGAGTGGGTGGATGGGTGGGTGGATGGGTGGGTGGATGAGTGGGTGAGTTGGTGGGTGGCTGAGTGGGTAGGTGGGTGGGTGAGTGGGTGGGTGGGTGAGTTGGTGGGTGGGTGGGTGAGTTGGTGGGTGGGTGGTTTGAGTGAGTGAGTGGGTGGATGGGTGAGTGGATGGGTGAGTGGGTGGGTGGGTGAGTGGGTGGGTGGATGAGTGGGTGGGTGGGTGGATGGGTGGGTGGGTGGATGGGTGGGTGGGTGGGTGGGTGGGTGGATGGGTGGGTGGGTGGGTGGATGGGTGGGTGGGTGGGTGGGTGGGTGGATGGGTGGGTGGATGGGTGGGTGGGTGGGTGGATGGATGGGTGGGTGGATGGGTGGGTGGGTGGATGGGTGGGTGGGTGGGTGGATGGGTGGGTGGATGGGTGGATGGGTGGGTGGGTGGATGGGTGGATGGGTGGGTGGGTGGATGGGTGGGTGGGTGGGTGGGTGGATGGGTGGGTGGGTGGATGGGTGGGTGGGTGGGTGGATAGGTGGGTGGATAGGTGGGTGGGGAATTTCGCAGGAGGTTGTTGGGTGGGTTCGGTGGTGGGTGGGGTGGTAGGGAAGGCAGAGCCAGCAACAGAGCCAGACCGGTTACACAAAGGGCTGTAGTTGCCAGGACAGAACAAAGGACAAACAAGCACAAAAGCCAGTGGCAGCGGCAGCAGCATAAGGCGGCACCCTAAGAGAGAGAGAGAAAAAATAACGCACGGAAGCTTCATTTCGATTTAAAGCAAAAAAAAAACCCCTCTTGCTAATTGGTGAACTGAACGCCCGTCCACCCGGAGTTTAACGACCCTGTAAACACCAACTCGTGTGTGGCCATGGGCGCGCACGTCGCATGACGAGTGGCAGTACAGACTTGGCCAAGGGCAGGAGATGGAATTATTAAAAAAAAAGCAATGAGCTGTTGGGGAGGGGGAGCGGGGGCTTCCGCAGATATCTACCCACGGTCCCTCTCCTCCATAACCCTGTAACCGTATATTGTCGCGGCAGAGCATATGCGGAATATACACAAAGCGTAGGTCTCTTTTTTGTATCAATCATGACGATGCAGTGGGGCCCCCCTTGTTTGCAAATATGCACAGTTGTGTAATTATAATGTGGCGGGTGAAATGCAACTCTATGGGAGCTTTAACCTGATTTAATTTTTTTTTTAGTAATTGGATGACTACAACAATTGAGGCTACCAAACAATGTAATAACCGTGGACTTACATCGTTCCCTTAATTAAAATCCACGGAGATATAAACACGAATATATTAACGGTAACGAACTGCATTATGATGAATTGAATACTCAATGCACTATTCCCACCGTGTGCACGTCCATCTCGAGACCTCTCCCCGTACGGTTGTGCAAATGTGCTTGAGTATGCAGTATAAATAATGCACGTACAATGTATATAATGAACCTATGGTGCACATTGGCGATATCTGTTATAAATTAGTAATATCACACACATTGGGGAGGGGAGAGCGGGTGGAAAGAGTGGTGCACACACCTGCACAATGAACCTGGAAAACCCAAGTTCGATTCCTGGCCATGAGTGGTATCTGAAGCCGGTCCTCCGTTAACCGCTACACCCACCCACGCTGACCAGAATAGTGAAGTATGGTCAAAACTGCCCGACGTGACTGACACATTGTGGGCAGGCCTTCGTATAGAACCGTGGATTTACAAATGTTTCATATTGCTGATTATTACCGTTACTCTACACATTGCATTCGCGTGCGCGTGTGTGTGCGCGTGCATTTAGTGGGGAGCGGTAGTGTAGTGGTTAGCGTGCTGTGCCAAGAACCCGGTGACCCGAGTTCGATTCCCGCTCACGGCCACTATTAGTGACATTTGAACCGGTCCTCGGCCTCTCCTAGATCGACTCAGTCTCAAATGAGTACCTGATGTGATGGTGTAAACATCGCCACTGGGGAGACAAAGGCGGCCGGGCGTGGTGCTGGCCTTCATAGGTGCTACTCGCTAACAGCACTTGCCCTAAACATATGTTGAGGCTATGTGGGGGGCCTTTGTATCTAAGCTTGGGCTGCCTGACACCGAGGCTGGATTTCAGCTGGCTTTGTTCCGGTCAGCAACCCAAAAAACATTTTCGCTCCCGGCACACAACATCTGGTATACCCCCCCCACCACCACCACCACCACCACCACGGCGGGCTGTGGCTTCAAGTCACGTGACTGCTACTCCCTATCTCCCAGCGACCCTGCAAATATTCCAGCGAGGAATCCAGCCCCGTCTGGCGCAATACGTCACCCATGTCGGTATCGGACAAAGATCCCCCATGTAACCATCCAGACCGCCGAGACAAGTGCTGTTGGCGAGAACGCCGATGATGGATGTCCCCCAATCAGGTGGTGGTGTGGCCGGCACCTAAATTGGGCCACCAATTTCGGTTTAAAGCTTTCGTGACTGCAGGGATTCATCTTCTTGGTTCTTTCGGTAAAGTCACGTAGAAGGGAAATAATAAAATAATTTTTATTATGTTTTATTTTGATTATTTGATTATTTCCCTTCTACGTGACTTTACCGAAAGAACCAAGAAGATGGGCCACCAATGTCTCCCCCGGTGCCAATGTTGAGACGCGGGACTAGGCACCCATTTAAGGCTGAGTCGACCTAGGGGGTGGCCCGTAACCGGTTCATACATTCGGCAGTCAGCTGGAAATTGAGCTGCGTTGGCCTGCCTCGTTCGTGAGCGCGATGCGGCCAACCCACGGCACCGCCTTGCAAGGCACACAATGGCTTTCAAAGCGGCAGATGTACTGTATATTATGGTAATCTTGAAGGGAAACAATCAGCAGAGAAGCAGGCTGCTGCTGCTGCTACGATGATGATGACGACGCGAGGCTTCATGAAGGAAGGCGGTCAGAGGAACAGCAGCAGCAGCGATGATGATGATGAGAGAGAGAGAGGAGGGGGAGAGAGGGAAACACAACAGTGGCTCTCTCCCCCACACACTCGCCACCGCCGAGTAACAGCTCACGTTTCAGCCCGTTTGCGCATCTTTGATTACAGACAAAGACACGAAACAAAAAGCCCCAAGGAAACATTCTCTGAAGCGGCCGCACCGACGCGGCCGTGCGGGTTCCTGCAGACTGCGCACACGCACACACACTCACTCGGCCTTTTCAGCGGGGGACAAAGGGAGGCTGAAAGGGCTGGATTAATCTGAGACAGATGCCCCATGACACCGCGCACAATGTACTCGCGTTGCGCGCAATGCACAGCTAAAAGTTTGTCATCCAATACTCGGTGTGGCTACAACCAGGATGGGGGTGGTGTGGGGTGGGGGGGAGCAAGCGATAAAATTACATTCACCTACGTACGCAGGTTTTGATTGCGTGAGATTTTTGTGTGTGTGGCATTGATCCCGTTATTGTGGCCGGGCTACATTCTTCGTTGCGAAACAGCCATTCGTTGAAAGCTGCGATTGGCGGTGGGGCGAGGGGGTGGGAGATGCGCAGCGGATCACCGGCAATGACTTCAGCACGCCGATTAAAGACAACCATGCGAATCAAGATACAATCCCGCTGTTGAGTTCACCGCCCGTTGCGAAAAAACCTGGCCGCCCAGAGAAGGGGCACCCTCCCCCCCCTAACCCCAATTGCTCGCCAGCCGTTCAGAATCATCTTCCAGAAGACGTCTTACTCGCTCGCTCGCTCGCACACTCCATTGTTAAAGCACTCGCATTTATTATCATCATTAGGTGAGGTGGTTCTCCCGCAGGAAAAACCATTCTCTTCCGGGAAGACATCGTTGTAAGCGTTAAAAATGAAATTAAAATTAATAATTGTAAATATGAATTGATTATTATTTTATTATTATTATTTTATATTTTTTATAAATTTTTATTAATTTTTATTTCATTTTTTTACCTACGTGACTTTACCGAAAAAACTAAGAGTATGAATCCTTGCAGTCACGAAAGCTTCAAATCTAGAAGTAAGCGTTGTTGTTGTTCAGAATCTCACTTACAGAAGACGTCTCTCTCTCTCTTACTCCGCACCCCGTTTATTTTTTCCAAAGCACCACGTTCACAAATTGTCTTCTGAAAGGTGGCGTCTCTCTCGCTCTGTGTCGTGCCGTATTCTCCAGACGTATATACAAAACAACCCCCCAGACTTGCTGTTGTTGTTGTTCCCAAATTGACCCCCAACATTTTAACGGAGTACTGCTCTCTCGATGAACGAGCCTGACTGCTGATGAGATCCAAAATGTGGAAACCGATCATTTAAAGGGCTAATACTCGTCTTTGACAGACGAGGGAAAATATTGAGCTGTGTGGACACAAATGGCTTACTAATAATGATCTCTACTCTTTGGGGTTTTTTTCGGTAAAGTCACGTAGGTTAAAAAAAGGAAAACGAAAACAAATAAATTTAATGACGACGTTTCGGAGGCAACACAAGCCCCCGTCTTCAGGTGGAACAGTCACAGCAAAATGACTGTATCAATTGAAGTGAACTCTAAGATACACGACCTTACATACTGCGTCTCTTGAGGAAGGTTAGCGTCTCGATCGGCTGTGACTTCTTGTCTCGCTGTCTGTTAAAAACTCGAACAGATAAGTGAAATTTCTCCCCGTAGAGGGCATTAATTCTAGATTTGAAGCTTTCGTGACTGCAAGGACCTCGATGCGATCTCGCGTGTGTATTGGTTGTGCCCGGCTGAACTGGAGGCAGGGCCACTCTTCACAGGAAGCGTGAGATTCAAAGTCTCGCACGTCCATTGTCGCCAACTCGTTGAGATTAAGGGGAAAGTGGTTTACACACAGTAACGGCTGAAATGCGGACAATCGCCAGGTCAATGGGATACACGAGGGCTCGTTAAGTTATCTTATCTGTAAAATGCTTAATTAGGCGTAGCATCCCTTAATTTTGCTCCTGCATAAAAAAATAAAAAACGAGGTTATATGTATGGTTTGGTTACACGCGGCACGATCCGTCAGGTTTGGAATTAAAAAATGAATAAAAAAACGACTTGTATTTAACCGGTTGTGAAATCAATCTAGAATCCTCTGGGGCAAGGGAGAACTTGAAGAAGAAAGGTGAAGGGGTACAGGTGCAGCCCTTGCAATTGCTCGCTCGTGACTGCTGATGGAAGCGTCTCAATTAAGAGGGAGCTCTGATGGGCACACCTAGAGGACAATTTTGGCCTACTCTTCCACACTGGCTAAATATCTTGTGAAAGGAAAAAAACCGATAAGCGAAACTTTTTATTTTATTTTACCAGGTAAGGCACACTGAGCTATATAGCTTTTTCAGAAGCGACCTGGCCACAAATGATCGCTCAACGAAGTTGCTTATCACGTGGAAATGTCTATCAGCCAAATACTCGAAACGCGTGATGTTGATTCTAAATGTGTAGGGAAAAACCGGAGGACCCGGAGAAAAACCCATGGGACCATGGGGAGAGGAGGGACACCGCAAACTCCAAATATACAAGCAGGCGTCAGGGTCAGGATCGAATCCACATATTACTCCACCATACGCGACCTTCCTTTCGACTAACTTCGGTGTTGTGCTCCTTTAAACTGCTGGGTGGACAGAGGCGGAGGATTTAAGAAACTTGCACCGTTGTCTCAACCGCCACGCGGGGAGATGAAATCGAACGGTTGACCTCTGGATTGCAGGGCCAGAGGTCAACCGTTAAACCACAGCAACTATCAATGGAGAACGGTAGTTAATATGATTTTTTTCTTCACACGAATCATTTCTGGGTGATTTCATAAATAAATAAATCTTGATTAATGACGCAATAGGTAATGTATTGTTCACTATCCGGCAGATAATGCCCTCTGGTAACAGGGATTGAGCTGGTGGACTTTCCAAATGAACTGGAAGATAACAAAATATAAAAATAAAAACCCACTGAATATGTATAAAACTCCACGCGTAGGAAATCAAAACAAATCTGTCGGCAGTAATTATTCGACAAAAAAAACACAGCAAATGCATGTTGAGCAGAAATATTTTGCGCATTAACTTAGAATATTAACAAAAACAAACACGTTGTGTTTTGATGCTAATAGGACCGCCGCTGAGAAACAAAACCGTGGTATCTCAATTGTGCATCTTGAAATTCTTGGCCAAGTACTCCGAAAGAGAGAGAGAGATAAACACCGTGCTTTTAATTCATGTAAAAAAATATATATACCCACACACACCAACTAAAAAAATGTGTAACCTCATTTTTCCCACAATTATCCCCTCACCCTCCTTCCTGATTTCCTCCTCCTCTGCTCGAACTCACGTGGGTTGGGGGGGGTGGTTGGGTTCGGCTAAGAGGGGGGAGAGGTGGGGGGGGAAGAGACGGTGATACATTCCTACTGCAACATTAAGACAAACACCCCTTGAGACGCAATGGTTCAGTCCACGCAGAAACCCCCCCCCCATACACACGCCTCGGCCGATGGACGTCATCATGGAACCCGGTGGTTCTACGGCAGAGTTCATGTCTCGCAGAAGGTTTGGGGGGGGAGTTCAAATCCCGTACGGGGCTCAACAGAAGCATCATCAGTCCAGGTGCCATCAAACTAACGGAGACAGTCGAGGCTGGCTGGCTGACAAAACACTGGTCCCTGCCATAGGGACGTGGAACTTCCACTGCCAGCCGGCTCAAGACCACAAAACAACAGCACTGCCCAATGCTGGCTCGCAGATAGATGATGTACGCGCGTGACTTTGTGTTTGACAGCCGTGACAGGAGATGGAGTGATAAAATGAGCGCGTGCGCAGGTTCTCTGCACGGATTGCTGTGTCGCAGGATCGTGAGACAAGGCGACGGCTTGGAGAGGCCTTCAACGAGAAGAGAATTGGCAATGGCTGTTGTTGCTGCTGCTGCTACCGCCACCGTGACATAATAACGGTCAGGTTTGTGGGAACAAGAAGCCAAGGGGAGGCCCATCCATGAACGCTCTAAATTGAGAGATGTTGACCAACTCTGAGACAAAGCAATTAAATGGCTAAATCACTTCAAAATTAATATCTAACGGTTGCTCTACATGAGAGCTGGGACATACGGTATTAAGGAAAACTGAGAAGACAGCAAAATGTCTTGAACTTCCTCCCCCCATGCCCAGTTCAAAAGTTGTATTCTGCTTAGCCAGATGCGAACTCAAAGAGACCAGGATGAGTTTCTTTGGCAACCGTGACCTGGGACATTTGACTGCCAGTAGAGGTGATGGCTATTGCCGTGTGAGTGTGTGCCGATATTTATTTTTACTTTTAGGGAAGCGTGTTCAGCCTTTTGTTATATGTGATTACGCACATTTTATTTTAGTTATTTAATGCATACTGAGCTACATACTAAATGTAAGACATTGACCTTCGAAATACAAGGAAGCTGCTTGAATTTAGATAAGCTTCGCTTCAGTTTTTTTAAAACAAAATAAACACAGTCTCTAAATTGAAATATGTTTATTTTATCGTATTTTGGTTGTTACAATTTGGGGTATTCCCCTCCTCACCTACCCCTGTAAAGGGTCAATCACAGAGCCACGCTGTCAATTATTGGGGCTTTCCATTGAAAGCCGTACCAGTTAGTTCCACCAGCTTCTCAAAATGTCACCAAAATTCTAAAGAGTTTTTGAGAACATTTGGCGGTTGGGCGGCGTACAAAAACCACACGGGCGTGGACTGGCACCTGGTGCGGCCTTCGCTCGGAGAGCAACGGGAGGGCCTGACCCTGCCAGAAAACGGTTGCTCATTCGTCATTGTTGTTGCGACCGCAACCCACTATCGGAGGTGTCAACCTAGGTGATGATTTTTGTCTGTAAAACTAGCACTGCTGCGAGAAGACGTGTCCCCTGCGTGTGTGGGGGGACCCTGTCGGCGGGCACTGCGAGGCAACGTCCGAACGTTGCAGTGCTCGCGCTATGAACCCCGTGACCCTGGGATTCAATCGCCGTCACCGACGGTGAAATGAACCGGTCCTGAGCCTCCCCTACGTGCACTCAGCCTTGAACGACTAACTGGTACGATGTGTAAAAAATATCACGAGGGAGACAAAGGCAGCTGGGCTTGGTGCCACGCTGGCTTTCATAGATCCTCGCCAACAGCACTTTCCTGACAAGTCTATAAGACTGCTTCGGAGATTTTGTTTATGTTGAGATAGATAAACTTGCATTTAAGGGCTTACATCTTGAATCCTTGCCTCACTTGATGCAGCAAATCTGGCTGTGACGGTCCCACCTGATGACGGAGACTTGTGTTGCCTCCGAAACGTCGTGATTTTTTATTTTTTATTGTTTTATTTTTATTAATTTTAATTTCATTTTTTTTTACCTACGTTACTTTACCGAAAAAACTAAGAGTATTCAGTGTATCACTTACATATATTGACTTTAAATTAATACATACAACTTTCAGAATACATTTAGAGTGGCATACAAGCTAAGGGGTGGTGGAGCAGTGGTGCAGTGGTTTGCGCACTGCGCTACGAACCCGGCGACCCGAGTTTAATTCACGGCCACAGCCAACGTCAGCGGCGAGTGATAGCAGCACTGGTCCTTGGCCCGCTCCTTCCCCAAAACGCACCGACCAGCGTGGTGAAGTATGGTCAAACAACCCACAGCCACACGGCTGGGGAGGGGCCTTCATCCAGCAGCAGATTCGCAGATATCCAGAAGGACATCTGCGAAAAAGAGCCTAATAGCTCATCGGATTCCTAAAATATTAATAAATATTCAGATTATGGACTGTAACCTTTGTGGTTGTTACATTAACAAAGCCTCCAGGATGAAGGCCTCCCCGAGCCCATCGGCATCTCATCTCAGCCCTGCGACGCAACAATCCGTCGGTTCCATCTTCATCCAGCAGTTGATAGATCGCGCCGGTGATGACGACGACGACGAAGCGAAGGCTTTCAAACCCCCCACCACAACAAGAGAGACGTTGTCTGAAACATGGGGCCTATTGTTTGTTGAACTGCCATAAGACAAGTGTTGATAAAGAAGGTCACGTGAGGGTGTTATCAGTCTGTAACCGCTTGGATTTTGTTTGCCTCAATGAGATACCACACACAGCTGCAAGTCAAATTTGAAAACTGTGAAGGATGATTTCAAAGTGACTTCCTGCGCAAATGAGCCTTGAGGCAGCTGGGCCCATCTCCCGTTTATTCCACATTCCTATGGCCGGGGACCAGTCTCTCTCCGTAAGACAACCACTGTTGATGTCTCCACAAACTGGTATTGATTTTATCGACCCACACACCAGAGGTGGGACAAAGTCATTGTTATGCAAGTCCAAGTCGAGTCGCAAGTCATCAAATTCATGACTCGAGTCTGACTCGAGTCCAAGTCATATGACTCGAGTCCACATCTCATAGGTGGGACAAAGTCATTGTTATGCAAGTCCAAGTCGAGTCGCAAGTCATCAAATTCATGACTCGAGTCTGACTCGAGTCCAAGTCACATGACTCGAGTCCACACCTCTGCCACACACCCACCGCCCCTCTTGGAAGGAGGGATGATGGGCTGAGTCAACGCTCGACCAGAAATCAAATTCGAAAACCCTGCCGATTGTGCGCCACTCACTCCCCATCTCCGAGCCACCTGTGCTGGTGAGGAATCCAAAGGTCACGCGATGGACCGCTGACGATGCGCCCCGGACAATGATGCTCAGTGTCCGAAGACTTGCGCGAATAAGTGAGCGCCTATTTAGGCCGGCACGGGGATGGTGTGGCTACCGTCACCCAATGCCCGGTTTCTGTGTCTCATCGGCGCCGATGTTTACACACTGCACCGCGTTCTCGGTTCATGCCGTGTCGAACAACGGGAAGCCCAGGACCGGTTCAGAAAATCGCCACCGATATTGTCCGCGAGTGGAAATCGATGTCACGCCACCCAGTTTGTCGTGCGGTGCGCTAACCACTACAATGCTGCTCCCCCCCCACCATCACCACAACACACACTCGCACGAGACAAAGATCATCCATCTGTAGTCTTTAACAGATCGCTGGGGCAAGAGCTGTTAGCGAGCATCTATTACTGTGGCTATCGCGTTGCACGAGGTGACGTGGTCAACATCAACCCCTTTGTCTCCCAGTGGGGATGTTTACACGCCACAATACGCACACACAAACACACAAAGATCCCAGCCTTTTAACAGACTGGCGGGGCAAAAGTGTTATTAGGGAGCACCTAGAAAGCGTGGCATGACACACGAGGGGGTTGGCGGGCCAGAACCACACCTGCCCGCCTTTGTCTCCCCAGTCCTGATGTTTATACACCGTACGAGGAACTCAATTAAGTTTACCGAGAAGAACCCAAGAACTGGATCAGATTTATTCACCACTGATGTTGACAGCGCGCGAGCGGGAATCGAACTCGGGTCGCCGGGTTCGTAGAACAGCGCGCAAACCCCTGCACTGCCGCTAACCCTCCCTAACAAAAACAAAGATCGCCCGCATAGCCTTAACAGACTCATGGGGCAAGTGCTGTTTGCGAGCAGCACCTATAAAGGCCGGCACGGCACACGAGGGGGGGGGGAGGGGGGTGGCAAGCACCACGCCCGACCGCCTTGGTCTCCCAAGTGGTGACGATTAGACACCGCACCCAGCTACTCATTTGAGGCTGAGTCGACCTAGGCGAGGCGCGGGACTGGTTCAGATAAATCGCCACCGGCGTTGGTCACGAGCGGGAATCAAACTCGGGCCGCGGGGTCCGTGTTCGCATCGTGCGCACCGCACCGCACCGCCGAATCCGCACGACAAACCTACGGACGGACGAAACGAACGCACAGGGCGAGCGAACGGTGAGCGCACGCGCCATGCAAAGCAGAGCTCCGTCAAAATCTGGCATTGTCCAGAGGTGGGTGGCGGGGGGCTGTCGGCGGGGAGGGGGGGGGGTAGGCACGTGCCGCACGTCCGCTCACGACGACGATGACGAGGAGGAGGAGGAGGAGATGACCGCACAGCGGTGGCGTCGTACGATCCTTTGTGCCACCCTGGCCCCAGCTGTCACGCCGCGTGCCTACCCCCGGCTCGCATCTTCCCCTCGATACATTCTAATGGGCTCTCTCAGAGCGCCACGTTGCACTGTATTCGGGAGCGCACTTCGATGGGGATTCGTTTGAGCGTCGGTGGACACGGCGATGGGTTGTGTATCGACGATGACAATTGGTGCGGATTTGAACGAGTATTTTTTTATTTTATTTGACCAGGTTGAGGACCGCTGAGCTGTGTAGATCTTTTTCACAAGCGAGCCGGCCACAAGCGATAGCTTGACGAAGCGGCCGATCGTCGCGTGGAAATTTATAAGCAGCCAACTCCTCTAAACGCGTGATGCCGATTCTAAATGTGGAGGGAGAAACCGGATGACCCGGAGAAAATTGCAAGCGACCACCACGGGGGGAAAGAGACATCGCAAACTCCAAATATACACAGCAGGCGTCCGGATCGAACCCACGACCTCCTGTATACCGGGCGAGGTAGTTAACATCTCCTAGCCACCGTGGCGCCCTGAGTAGACAGAGGCAGGGGGTGAGGGGGGGCTGCAGATTTGGGAAACCTGACCCATTGTGACAACTGCTGCCGCCGCCGCCGGGAGATCGAATCGAATCGGCGACCCTCCGGAGTGCAAAAAGTCCCCTGCCGTGTGCCGCTAACCGCTGCAGTCGTCAGCGTGGTGCATCGATTGTGCCGGATACATGACGGCGATTCGGGGGGGGGGGGGGGGGCCGCTCCGTCTCTCGCTCTCTCGCTCATCCTACGAGCTTGGCAGACGGGAGGAGCTTCGCCCGTACAGTGTTTGGCTCCCACGCCACACTTCGTCTCTCCCGTGGGCTCCATTAACCGACGAAGCACCACACCCCCCCCTCCTCCTCCCGCCGTCTCGGGCTAAATTAAGCCGCCGTATGAAAAAAGACAACAATTAGCGGACGGACAGTGGGGCCGTGAGCCACGAGCGGCACGACGCCACGGCCGGCGTGACACAGCGTAGAGCCGTAGAAGGCAGTCGTAGATCTGCCCCGATCAATTAACCGCCCGCATCGCGAGGTATTTGCGCATGCCGCAACTGTGTCATCTTCTGTAGACGTTGACAAATCCGACCTTTAAACACGCAGCGCTGTGCTCTTGACCTCCGGTAACATTCAAATTGCTTCGACGTTGCAGGAAACAATGGTATGCGATTCATATTTGTCCAGAAACCTCTTTATCATTTCCTATATTTGTTCACGTACATAGCCGCTTACACCTCAAGTCCGCGGTGTGTTCGATACGTGACATTGGCCTGGATATCATTATTGGGTCGTTCTTAAACTCATTCAGTTTCGCCGTGCCGGGGACCGTATTACGCACGGCTGGCTAAAGCATTTGCGCATTTTGTCATCATCAGAGTTGTTTAAATTCCTGCTGAAGGCTGGCCCTGGTGTCTGCTGCGAACAACGAGCGCGGAACGTGACAGGTCAATCCAGAAACAAAGGGATTGAAATCAGGAGGCTGTGGCTATTGTACGGCTCCCGCCTCTCTGATCGCTCTCCCACCACCAAACCCAGAAGCCGCTCCCAGGAGCCGAGACATCGCACGGGTGTCAAAACGATTCCGCTCAAGATTCTGAAGCTCGACGGAGCTTGTCAAAGTTATGAAATTTGCTTTCGATCCGACGCACAGCTTCTGACCGCTGACCCAAAACAATGACCCGAACCAAAGCCCTCAATCCTAACCCCAATTCGTAAGCCCAACCGCGGCATTGACTCACTCCCTTAATGCTTAATCCGCCCCGGTGGCTCAACGGTAGAGTAAGCGGCGGAGTAAGCTGTTCACGATCGGATGGCTGCGAGTTCCATGGCGAGATGTTAACTACCTCGCCTAGTATTCAGGGTTTGATCCTAACGCTTGTATATTTAGAATTTGCGCTGTTCTCTCCTGTGGTTGCGTGGATTTTTCTCCGGGTCCTCCGGTTTTTCCCTCGACATTTAGAATCAACGTCACACGTTTAGAGTATTTGGCTGCTATGAATTTCCACGCGATAAGCCACTTCCGTTGAGCTATCATTTGTGGCCAGGTCGCTTCTGAAAAAGAACTGCTGTATATAGCTCAATGGGCCTTACCTGGTAAAATAAAAAATAGTTTATAATCCCACGTCATCCCTCCGGGGTCGATAAAATTAGGACAATTCTGTGGCGAAGTCAACAGTGGCTGTCCTATTGATAGACTCACTCGCCACCGCCCCGCCATGCAATTGTGAAATTTCCCCCACGAGATCGGGAAATCCGAACGGGAGATAAGCACCACCTCAATGCTCATTTGAGCAGGAAATTGGCTTTTTGAGAGAGAAAAAAACGACACCGACACATTGAATGTTGTTTCGGCGACTGCACATTTCAGAAACTTGACCCCATTGTTACGACCGCCGCCGCCGGCAAATCGAATCGTATCGAATCGACGACCCTCCGGATTGCCAGCTGCCCCGGCGTGCCGCTGACCATTACAATCGTCAGCGTGGTGCATTGATTGTACGAATGCGCGACGACAATTCCGGAGGGGGGGGGGGGGCTCTCAGTCCAGAGAGCACGGCTGAGCGCTGCGCACTGCAAGAACGGTGCTGCTGCATTGTAAGCATTTGTAAGTGGCGGTGGTGGCGGCATAGATTTTGAGAGTCGCCAAAAATGTACAAAAATTGGCGCACTGCGCTTTCTCGCGAGAGGACGCCAAACCTGGATGCCTTCCGTCACTGAACGAATAATAAGAAAAAGGGCATCGATAACGGTGCACCAGCACAAATAAATAAATACGGCATTTTAACGTTGATAATAATGACATGACAACAATAATTTATAGCATGTATTAACACGCACATTATTCATAATGCAAGTTTTTTTGGGTTAGATCGCGTAAATATATAAATGTGTTAAATATATAAATGTGTTAAAATGTACATTATTATTGTTATTATTTTGTCACTGACAGGGCCCCAGTCGTTGAATGGGAGTGCTCTTACCAATAATAAATATTTGGTACGTCAAGCAGAATGTTTTTAACACGCCTACATCTGCTGATGAGACCCAGAAGGTTCAAACCCGTCCAAAGATTGCATGTTTAAACAAATGCTGTTGGTTAACGTGAGCACGAGAAAGGCTGATGTGACCACAGACGAAAAAAAAACGTATTTATATTTGTTGCGATTACAAAACGGATATTAAATTAAAGTGATGGCTAACATAAGATTGGCAGTTGACAGTCAAGAATAGTGGCCAAGTGCCCGCCAAGGAACAAAATCCATCCGAAAGGACGTCCTCCAAGAAGACAGAGCAATTAAATCAGGATCGCGTGCAGTTCCTGGGTGGATTATGAAGATTGCTCAAATGCACAAGATGGCGGCGGCTTGGGGAAGCCTTCATCCAGCAGTGGATTGCCCACGGCTGCCGACGATGACGAGAGAACGGCGATAAAAACAAGCACCGCTTTGTGGGAAGTCAACAGCGGTCATCCCAGGATATACATCTCCCCCGTCATGGTAACGTGGAATTTCCACCGCTGGCTCGGCTTCCTGGGACGCACGTGCGTGCAGCTGTATCTCCGAAACGCCGCCCCCCCGTTGATGCTTTTATCGAACACGCGTTGCGTTGTGTCGCGTCCGAGAGGTGACGTGGGTTGTCCGTCACCGGCGGGCAACGTGGAACAGGCCGGGCAATCCGGTCTCGCGCGTGCGTCCACGTTGCATTTCAATTTGCCCAACGCATGCGACGAGGAGGGCGGGCGCAAGACCCGACGCGCACGCGCCCGCGTTGCGCAAATAATTCTCGCGTCGGCCCCAAAAGTCTCGCACCGTTGCCGAGTGTGCCCTTAGCGAGGAAAATACGGGTCCGGGCCTCGCGATTTCTCGACCTTGATTTTTATCGGCGCGCACGCGTCAGGAGGAGAAGCGTGCGCGCAGACAAACGCACGCGCCGCACACGCAAAAAAATGCAATCGGTTCACCTGCCGAGGATAAATTTAGAAACGCGCGGTGTCTGGTTGCCGCTGGCTTCGATTACCCGCTCGCTATCACGTTTACAAATGTGGGCCCGCGAGCCACCCGACACAAGACGCCGTGGCAAAAATTAATCCACATTACGCGCGAAGTGTTTTCATTTTCAGAACGACCTTATCATCACGGATCAGTTCTCGCACGGATGGATTGGATGCACGAAGTGGTACAGTAGTTATGATGTTTTGTAACCTGCGTGTTGAGGCGGGGTTGGGGCACGCAAGAGAGGTCGTCGCTTCAAGAGGACGCAATGATTTTTTCAGAGCGGGAATCCAAGAGGAGGTGGCTGCAGTGGCTCAGGAAGATCACAGCCGCTCAAACAGGCAATGCCGAGATCACGGGGTTCGAATCCAGGATTCGGCCACCCTCTTGATTGAAACGGGGTTAAACTATTAAAAATACATTATTTTACCAGGTAAAGCCCACCGAGCTAAGTAGCTCTTTTACAGAAGCGACCTGGCTATTATTAATGATGGCTTAACGAAGCGGCTTATCACGTGGCAATCTGTAGCAGCGAAATACTCTAAACGCATGTTTTTAAATGTGGAGGGAGAAACCGGAGGAGCCGGAGAAAAATCCACGCGACCAGGGGGAGAACATGCAAACTCCAAATGTACAGCAGCAGGCGTCAAGGGTCAGGATTGAACCCACGACCTCCTGCATACCAGGCGAGGTAGTTAACATCTCACCAACACGGCTCCCGAGTGGGTTCTCAAGACTAACCAACCAGGTTGCTTTCAGGTAAAGCGAGCGGCCTGCAAGCGGAAGGTTATGAGTTCAAATCCTAATTGGGGGTTGACTCAGACCATCATCCCTCTGGGGGTTAATAAAATAGGGAGCAATTTGTGGGGAAGCCAACGGTGGTTTTCCTACAGATAGACACATCCTCACCACAGTAATGTGGAATTTCACCACTGGCTCAGGGCTGCATGCTGGAGATGAACAGTGCTTCAATGCTCAATTGAGTGGGAAAAAAAGTTGACTTGCATCTCAAGTGTCGTGGAGTTGATGGCCTCAGCCCAATGAGTCATCAACGAGACATATATAAAAAAAATCCATCGTGTTAATATTGGGTTCTGCACTTAACGTGGCCAAATTTCAGGTCTGATAATTCAACTTTGGTTTGACTTTCACGCGAAAAATATCATTCTCAGCGGATGAGTGTGCGAGCAAGTTGAAGCCCTCTGTCGAGCAGACCAGAGGTCGCTTGAAGGTGTCTCAGAAGTAGATCTGCGGTATCATTCGGAAATCTCTCGAAATCTCACACTGCGAGATTTCGGAATGAACCCTGGGCCTCATTGCGTGACTATTTCACGCATCGTCGTCATACTCGTGCACTGCCGTCCTTCTCACCATCTCATCATCTCATCACACTTCTGCTGTACAAAATCGCGAATTCTTTGTTCAGCGCCTGATAGCACAATCGGGATCAAACTTGGGGCAAATTACAACACCGATAACAAAAGAGTGTGCTTGTGCGGGCCACAGTTTCTGAACCGACTTGACAATCTGATTGACCCAATTCTCATTCTTGGCATGATTACCATGTTATGTTCCTGTGTTCGAGTTTAATTAGGACGCACGTGTCACATATGTGAAGAATGTATGCGCGTTGGCTTTGTGTGTGTGTGCATATGTGCACGCACGCATGTGTGTGAGTCAGAGCGGTGTTGTAGCGGTTAGCGCGCTGCGCTACGAACCTGGCGACCCGGGTTCGATTCCCGCTCACGGCCAACACCGTCAGTGACGATTATCTGAACCGATCCCGGGCCTCCCCTAGGTCGACTCAGCCTCAAATGAGTACCTGGTGCGATGTGTAAACATCGTCACTAGGGAAACAAAGGCGGCCGGGCGTGGTGTTGGCCAACCACCCCCTTGTGTGCCGTGCCGGCCTTGATAGGTGCTCGCTAACAGCACTTGCTCCTACAGTGTGCTAAGGCTATACGGGGGATCTTTGTCTTTGTGCGAGCTAGCGAGTATGTGTTTGCACACACTCCAGTGTCTGTACACTCTGGTGTCTGCCTGCCTGTCTGCGTGTGTGCCCGTGCGTGTGCCCGTGCGCGAGCATGTGTGGCAAAGTTCCCACGTCATTACCTTAGCACTTGGGTAGAGAAAACAAGCCCTGCTGCCAAGCTGTACAGTTCACGCAGTTCCCATTATCAAATGGATGCGTGCTCTGAGTGTGTCTCGATTGAGTGGAAGGGCAGTGCACGCCAACATTGACAGTCGCAAGAAGAACAACACGAAGAAGCCCAGTCTCTGATGACAACGTAAATAATGCCTCTTGTGTCCATATTCGTTTCTCCGCATTAAAAATAACACACGACAGATTTTCGTTACAAGTCCCATCGGCCACACTACCCCCCTCTTGGGAGACGCGCATCAGCAGCAGCACTGGTTCACTGCAAACTCTGGATCGGTGTCTCATCATCGGTCGGACTGCCAGATGTTCATGGATCGTTTCTGTAAGACGTGGGTCCTCATTCGGCTCAATACGATCATTACGAGTGGAAGAATGTTAATAAATGAAATACAAAACGCCTCCCCCATATTTGTCTCGCCGCATTAAACAAAGAAATATGTAAACGTATTACTCTTAGGTTTTTTTCGGTAAAGTCACGTAAGTAATTTTTTAAAATAATAATAAAATAAAATAATAATAAATGAAAATAACTGAATTAAATCACGACGTTTCGGAAGCAACACAAGCCTCCGTCGTCAGGTGTAACTGCTCCAGTAAAATTACTGTAGCGTGTGGGATAATTTTGCTGGAGCAGTTACACCTGATGACGGAGGCTTGTGTTGCTTCCGAAACGTCGTAATTTAATGTAGTTATTTTCATTTATTTAATTATTTTATTATTATTATTAAAAAAAAATACCTACGTGACTTTACCGAAAAAACCTAGGGGTATGAATCCTTGCAGTCACGAAAGCTTCAAAACTAGAATGCAAAAGTATTGTTTATGCAAGCCATTGGCAGCACAGCATTCTGGGAGAACAAGCACACTATCAGTGGCATTGCTTCAGTCTCTAGAAGAAGAAGTAGAAAAAGAGGCAACCGACTGTTTACCCAAAGATTCAGGACTGGATATAACCTGTGTCAAGCGACTACGCGTGATTTAGCAACTCAAAAAACCACTCAGATCACAATGGAGCACGTGCTTGACAGGGGGGGAGGGAGGGACAGAGTTGGGATGGGGAGGAGGAGGAGGGAGGGGTGTAAAGCAAGCGAGGGCAGTGAGCAGAGAAGACTCGAGCTCGAAAAAAAAATCAAAGATCGGAATTTAAAAGAAAACACTGGCTGGGCCAGCTAAATGGCACCTCATTTTCCATTGTTTAAACTCGGGGGGGGGGGGGGTAGCCGAGGTGGGGGGGGGGTTGTTCTTGCCTCTACGCATTAAAAGTCATCTCCCACCTCAAGTTTTCACCTCCCCCCCGTCACAAAACTACTCTCTTAGCTGGCTGGGCCCGGTGCTGTACCCCCGCTCCTTCATAGATTACCCACCAGCTGGTCTCGCCGTCATGAATTATTCAGGGGGGGGGGGGGGTCCCAGTGAGCGCGCGCGCCGCATTCCCGTCTTGAAGGAGACGCAAAGAGAGGCACCTCCCACGGACCCCGAGGCCCGGGCCAAGCGAAATCAGCTGACACGCGGCTCCACGGCTCTAGACGAGGGGGGGGGGAAACCCCGCTAAAGATGAATTCCGGAGATGTTTTGCTCACGACATTGCTGGCACTAGAGGGTGCTCTAGAGAGCCCCCCCTCTATAAAAAGTGTGTATTTGGTCTACTCTTCCACACTGGCCAGACGTCTTGGAAGAGGAGGTGAGTGGCCACATTTCAGAGTGTACCCATTTGGAAGAGGTGAGTAGCCACATTTCAGAGTGTACCCATTTGGAAGAGGTGAGTAGCCACATTTCAGAGTGTACCCATTTGGAAGAGGTGAGTAGCCACATTTCAGAGTGTACCCATTTGGGAGAGGAGGTGAGTAGCAACATTTCAGAGTGTACCCATTTGAAAGAGGTGAGTGGCCACATTTCAGAGTGTACCCATTTGGAAGAGGTGAGTGGCCACATTTCAGAGTGTACCCATTTGGAAGAGGTGAGTGGCCACATTTCAGAGTGTACCCATTTGGAAGAGGAGGTGAGTAGCAACATTTCAGAGTGTACCCATTTGAAAGAGGCGAGTGGCCACATTTCAGAGTGTACCCATTTGGAAGAGGTGAGTGGCCACATTTCAGAGTGTACCCATTTGGAAGAGGTGAGTAGCAACATTTCAGAGTGTACCCATTTGAAAGAGGTGAGTGGCCACATTTCAGAGTGTACCCATTTGGAAGAGGTGAGTGGCCACATTTCAGAGTGTACCCATTTGAAAGAGGAGGTGAGTGGCCACATTTCAGAGTGTACCCATTTGAAAGAGGTGAGTGGCCACATTTCAGAGTGTACCCATTTGGAAGAGGTGAGTGGCCACATTTCAGAGTGTACCCATTTGGAAGAGGTGAGTAGCAACATTTCAGAGTGTACCCATTTGAAAGAGGTGAGTGGCCACATTTCAGAGTGTACCCATTTGGAAGAGGTGAGTAGCAACATTTCAGAGTGTACCCATTTGAAAGAGGTGAGTGGCCACATTTCAGAGTGTACCCATTTGGAAGAGGTGAGTGGCCACATTTCAGAGTGTACCCATTTGGAAGAGGAGGTGAGTGGCCACATTTCAGAGTGTACCCATTTGGAAGAGGTGAGTAACCACATTTCAGAGTGTACCCATTTGGAAGAGGTGAGTAGCCACACTTCAGGGTGTACCCATTTGGAAGAGGAGGTGAGTAGCCACACTTCAGAGTGTACCCATTTGGAAGAGGTGAGTAGCCACATTTCAGAGTGTACCCATTTGGAAGAGGTGAGTGACCACATTTCAGTGTACCCATTTGGAAGAGGTGAGTAGCCACATTTCAGAGTGTACCCATTTGGAAGAGGTGAGTGACCACATTTCAGAGTGTACCCATTTGGAAGAGGTGAGTAACCACATTTCAGAGTGTACCCATTTGGAAGAGGTGAGTAGCCACACTTCAGGGTGTACCCATTTGGAAGAGGAGGTGAGTAGCCACACTTCAGAGTGTACCCATTTGGAAGAGGTGAGTAGCCACATTTCAGAGTGTACCCATTTGGAAGAGGTGAGTGACCACATTTCAGAGTGTACCCATTTGGAAGAGGTGAGCAGCCACATTTCAAAGTGTACCCATTTGGAAGAGGTGAGTAACCACATTTCAGAGTGTACCCATTTGGAAGAGGTGAGCAGCCACATTTCAAAGTGTACCCATTTGGAAGAGGTGAGCAGCCACATTTCAGAGTGTACCCATTTGGAAGAGGCGAGCAGCCACATTTCAAAGTGTACCCATTTCCACCGCTGCTGCTGCTGGCACCGTCGTTTCGACTGGCACTCCGGGAGATCGACCCCTGGACTGCAAATCTCCAGCGTGCGGACCCATTACACCACCACGACACGGCAGCATCGCTTACGGACGGCTCAGAAGTACCTGTAATTGTGGCTGGGGCCAGACGGAGCTGTTTGACATTCCAACTGACACCAAAATAAACCCTGCACTCATCTGTGTGCTATGCACTCAACTGTGGAAATAAATCAAGTATGAACCCTGCCTCCCGCACCGGACGACGTGAGCTTATATCGGCTACCGGTGCCGGCTATCTCCTCTCGCCCTCCCCGGTTCTCTGCGCGAAGGCAGGTCCACCCACCCACGGCTCAAGCCCCCTCTGTCCAATTCCGTCCGATCAACAAACTCACAAACTCTTCACCTTCGCGACGTCCCCCCACACTCGCGCGCTCGCCAAAACCCCGCCGATTTCAGCGGAGGGCTGGCGGCGTGTGTTTTAAAATAAAAAATTCCAAACTCGTTTACACCGCACGCCGATTTCCAAAAGTAATATGTGAACAACAACAAAAAAACGTGTTTTTTTTACACGTGGAATTGTTGCGAAAACAGCAGTGCCGCTCGTCAGATGGTTTCAAAATCGGTGGCCGACTGAGGAAATCGGTAGGGTTTGGCACGAGCACGCACTTTTGTGTGACGCTTCTCGAGCCGGCCGGTTAGATCCTTTACTGTTCAATTGGGTGAGAACCCCATTGAGAGTAAAGAGCTCGCTCACTGCTCAAGAGGGACACGTGGGGAACACACAAGGGGAGAGGCATGGAGATAGCCGAGGGGGGGGGGGGGTAGGCACAGCGGTCCGTGCGCTACGCTAGGACCTGCTGACCCGGGTTCGAGTCCTGACGACGGCTGACATCGGTGGCAAATGGTATCTGAATCGATCGTGCTGCGGCTACCCTCTTCACACCCCCCCCGCCCCATCACCGACATGGCGTCAGCAGACCTTCGTTTCGGAGTGGATAGCCAAAGGGACTTAACCGACGATGATTAGTTGTTGGATGACTTGTGGGATGACCTGCCCTTGCCTTGCGAAGCGGTGTTTATCAATAATAGCAATGATACTAACAATAATAACAATAATTTTAATAATACCAAAAAATATAACGGTAACAACAATTTTGATTTAAAGCTTTCGTGACTGCAGGGATTCATATTATTGGTTCTTTCGGTAAAGTCACGTAGAAGGGAAATAATAAAACAATAAAAATATAAAACACCTGTCACACCTGATGATGATTGCTTGTGTTGCAGTCGAAACGTCGTGAGAATTTTTGTTTCATATTTTTCTTATTTTCTTATTTCCCTTCTACGTGACTTTACCCAAAGAACCAAGAATATAGTAACAACAATACTAACAACAATAACAATGATGATGATAACAGCAAGCGATAATTCCCAGCACGTTTGGGAATCTACTGCTGGATGAAGGCCTCCCCCATGCTGTGCTGTGCACCACGGGGATCGGTTGACCCCTGACCTCACCACGCCGGGTGGGGGGGCAGCTTGGCGGAGCTGTTGGGTTGGTGGGGGAGCCCAGAATCGGTTCAGAAGATCGACGCTGATTTTATCCGTGGCCAGAACACAAACACTTGACTTGCCGGTTTCACAGCGCAATGCACTGACCACAATGATTAATTTTTTTTACTAAAGTTTACCCGAACTATTATGCAAAAAACATGAATATACAAATACAATAAATGTGGAGTTGATTGGGTACAGACGTTTTTGTGGTTTGGTCACAGGAGAATGTTTCTATGCGTGTATGTTGAACTTCTTTTTAACCGTACGAAGACAACCATACTTCACCACGCTGGTCAGTGCGGTTTAGTGATAGGGGGGGGGGTTAAATAAAGCCCGGGGCTGAGGGCCGGTTAAGATATCACACGCCACTGATGGCAGCCGTGGCTAGGAATCCAACTCTGGTCACCCGCGTTCGTACAGCACGAAGCTAACCACTGCACCACCTCTTTCATTGCACAACCACTGCCAATGGATTAACGTGTTCTGTGGACTGTAACACACTACTATTTGCCTTCTGTATTTCAAAGCAACATTTGTGGATGCGTCTTATAATTCAGAAGGTACGTGTGTGTTTTTGTTAGAGCGGTGGTGTAGCGGGGGAGCGGTGGTGCAGCGGTTAGCGCGCTGCACTACGAATCCGGCGACCCGAGTTTGATTTCCGCTCATGACCACGATGACGATTATTTCAAACGGTCCTGGGCCTCCCCTAGGTCGACTGAGCCTCAAATGAGTTACTGGTGCAGTGTGTAAACGTCGTCACTGGGGAGACAAAGGCGTCCGGGCGTGGTGCTGGCCACCCACCCCCCTCGTGTGCCTTCATAGGTGCTCGCTAACAGCACTTGCCCCTACAGTTTGTTATGCTACACGGGGGATCTTTGTTCCAACAGTCTGTTACAGGCTATAAGGGGGATGGATGTTTATCTTAGCACAGTATGTTAATGTGTGTGACCAGATTTGTAGAACTTCATTGACACTGGGGCACACTTTCGGGGGGGGGGTGTCGGCGCTTCTTACAATCTGGAGATAGAATATACGTAAAGGTGTATCCCCTGTAATTAGTTAATCACAGCTGTATGGTAAACACAGTGATGTGCATTACACGTTACTGCCATCAAGACTTTTCCACGCCACCAGCTCAAAATATCTTCATGTTTGGCCCATGTTGTCGTCAAGAACCGCCGCCAACTCATAAAGAGTTGAGAAAGTAATTTGAAACGACAAAATGTCACCACACAGTTCTATTGAGCGGGTGGTCTGCGGAAACAGGCCAAGAGGTTGGACATGCCACGGCTGCACATCGTGTTAAATCTTTTTGTTCAGGGTGCCGCGGTGGCTAGGAGATGTTAACTGCCTCGCCTGGTATACAGGAGGTCGTGGGTTCGATCCCGACCCTGACGCCTGCTGCTGCTGTATATTTGGAGTTTGCATGTTTCTCTCTTATCGTGGTCGTGTGGATTTTTGTCCGGGTCCTCTGGTTTTTTCCCTCCACATTTAGAATAAACGTCACGCGTTTCGGGTATTCGGCTGCTTATACATCTCCACGTGATGAGCCACTTCGTTGAGCTATCATTTGTGGTGGCCAGGTCGCTTCTTAAAAAAGTTTAGTTTAGTTTTCCGGCCCGAGCAAATTTCTCTCTCTCTCTCTTCTGTTGCGATGGAATGTCTTGTCGTTTACAGATTGCACCGAGTTGAAAAAAGGCATACATCTTGAGCGCGCTGCTTAGCCAATGTCTGTGTGTACACATACAGGGAGGGGGGTGGGGGGGGGAGACCTGCAGAGCGAATATGCAAACTTTGTCCCACAATACAATAACGTGGCCACGCGAACAGCACGCCGGGGCCGGCGTTTTACACACACACACAATAATATATATAGCCTCAACCCGGTTTGTTTGTTAGTCATGGGTAAAGGTCGATGATGGGGGGAGGGGAGCTCAGTCACTGCCCCCCCCCCCGGCCCCATTTAAACCCCGTCGCCTCCACCTCGGCGGGATTAAGCCCCGTCAAGGGGAGACGACCCTCACAAAGCAAACGAAACAAAAGCTGGAAAAGTGCGCCAAGCAGACCCACGCTCTACTCGCTTGCAAGGAAGGGATGTTCGGCTGATGGAGAGGCAAGGAGGAGGAGGGAACGCGATCGAAAATAAGTTCACCGCGCACGATGGGAGCGATAAAACCAGAGGCAGATGGATCTATTTTTTGTTATTTGACCAGGTAAGGCCCACTGAGCTATTTGGCAAATTTTCAGAGGCGACCTGGCCACAAATTATATCTTAACTTAGTGGCTTATCGTGTGGACATTTACAGCAGACAAATAATGTAAATATTCTCAACTAAAATTTCTAAATGTGGAGGGAAAAACAGGAGGACCCGGCGAAAAATCCACGCGATCACGGGGAGAGAAACATGCAAACTTCAAATACACAGCAGCAGACGTCAGCGTCGGGATCGAACCCACGACCTCCTGCGTACCAGGCGAGGGAGTCAACATCTCCTAGCCACCATGGCATGAGGGCTTGGGGAAGGCCCTCCATCCAGCAGCGCATGGACCGTGGCTGCTGCTGCCAACAATGATCAAACTATAACCCACCTCAGCACAGCAAATGACAACTACGATGCGCCGTGCGTTGCTGTACACGG
Organism: Lampetra fluviatilis; assembly: GCF_964198595.1. Taxonomy (NCBI): domain Eukaryota; kingdom Metazoa; phylum Chordata; class Hyperoartia; order Petromyzontiformes; family Petromyzontidae; genus Lampetra; species Lampetra fluviatilis. The sequence continues at coordinate 3,012,327 of NC_136324.1, forward strand.
AGTTATCCATCTGGTGAAAACGTCCTCCCCATAAACACCTCCACTGCAATCGTTACCCTCCTAAACCCTCTCCACCATTCAATTTTATTTAACCGCACGAGTACATCCCGTGGCTCACGTTAGAATTAATTCACGGTGGCTGCAAGAGCGACGAGTTTCCGTGAAGCCAATGATGGCACAACAACTGCGGGCACGTGGCGATCCGTGACATCTAATCCCGTGCAGCCACTGGGGGCGCTGTATTCAAACAAAGACAAAGGTCCCCCGTATAGCCTCAACATACTGTTGAGGCAAGTGCTGTTAGCGAGCACCTGTGAAGGCCGGAACGGCACGCGAGGGGGTGGGTGGCCAGCACCATGCCCGGCCGCCTTTGTCTCCCCAGTGGCGATGTTTTCCACACCGCACTGGGTACTCATTTGAGGCTGAGTCGACCTAGGGGAGGCTCAGGACCGGTTCAAATCATCGTCACTGGGTGTTGGCCGTGAGCCAGCCGGGAATCGAACTCTGGTCCGCCGGGTTCGTAGCGCAGCGCGCTAACCGCTCCACCACCGCTCCACCCTGCGTTCACCACCGCAGTGTTAAACGAAAGAATCGCTTCTCGAATCGAATGCCGTGGGAACGGCACGTGCCGACTGACACGCGTGCCACCGTGAAAATGCCCGCGAACCGGTTCTTTGGGAGCGTAATTCGCATAATGCGTGCCATTACGAGTGGAGGCATCGATGTTTAATCAGTCGATTAATCCCCCCCGCCTCTCCCTCCACCGCCCACAAATACGCGTCGCAAACTAATCATTGTTAGATACATAAAAGACGATCGTGACCGAGCCTATGACGTTCTCGAAGGGAAGGTGGTGGTGGTGGTGGGGGTGTGTGTTAAAGGGAGCTGGAAATTCAGCACAAATATTGGTCGGAGGCTTCGCTTTGTAACTAGAAAAACCAGCAGAACAACATTTTCAAATGTGGGCACCAAAAGCGGCGACATCGAGTGAGGCTGATTGGTTTCGCTTACAGGGCAGGCCCAGCCTGACATTCTACACTTGCTCAGAAACGTCTCGCGCTCAACGCATCAACGCACGTGGTCGGTCTACCGCCATCAGACAACCCAGGTGATTTGCCTGACACGGAGTGTGTCAACTCAAGGCCCGCTCTACCGGTTACCGGTTCGTTTATATGACAACCAATCCAAGACTGTATGAAGGTCTCCCCACCACGTGTCCGTTCATACTCGTGTCGAACACGCGTCACCACCGATGATCAGTGGACTGCAGCCTTGCACTCCTTTGTTTATCGATCGTGAAAAAAACGTACAATGTTAATAAAAACATAGAGGGTTTGGTGAAACAAAGTAAGTTGTGACTTACGTGCCAGTCCTTCATTTGCGTTTCGATTATTTACCTTAAAAAACGAAAATCTGTCCATATCTCGTACCCCACAGAAAGGGCATCTCGCAACATCAAGGGGTTTGCGTGCACCCCAGGTGAAGAATCAATGATGCAGGGAACTGGTGTGTGTGTGTGTGTCCAGGACCAGTTTCCCAGCCATTGATGTGAGCCGTGACTGGGAATCGAACTCGTGTGGCCAGGTTCATCGGGCAGTGTGCGACCCACACTGCACCCAGCACTCCCTCCCACGCGGTTAGCACGGCACGTATAAATAGTCGGCAAGGAAGTCTTTTTAAAGATGTGGCAAGTTCCTGTTTGCCGTCACAGGCAGACAACACAACATTGGCACCAATGAAAACACCGGCTGTAGAATACATATCAAAGCGAATGTTGGTTTGATTGACACGCGATGGGAAGTCTTTGCAGGCACATGAAAGGCGCGTGCCCCTATTGTGAACCGAGGCACCGTCTGTGAATATTGCGAACAAAGGGGCCGATTCAACAGGCTTCACAAGTAGTTCTGTGGTGTCATCTTCACGGGCTGATGTCTGACACAGGTCATGCGCCGTAAGCTGAGGCCAGCAGTTATCTACGAATATATTTGTTCTCCTTGTTATGACATGCGACATGTTGCGGTGAGGTCAACGGTGATTGCCCAATGGATGAACCCGCCCCCCGCCATAGCAATGAGGAATTTCCACCACCGACTCGGTGCTCATTTGAGCAGGAAATCGCTTCGACTCGTGACTTGTCATTAAAAAAAGATGCCGAGAGCACAATTAGATTTCGGAATTTAACAAACATGCTCTTCAAACCGATTTGAAACACGGGATCAACGCCTTGCGTACGGACGCCCTGACATCCGCGCGCTTCAGAACGTGTCGACGAACACTGATCGCGTGCGCGTTTGTGTGACCTCAAAACACACCGGCACAATTCAAGGGGGTGAGGTGTCACTGGGTGTCCCCTTTCTGACAAACCCGACGCGATTTCCTGCTCAAATGAGCATTGATGCACATAGAGGTGGACATTCCACGTTACTATGGCGAGGGGTTGTTTGGTTCATCCGTCGGACAACTACCGTCGAACTCACCGCAAGAGTGTTACGTGCGATGCCACGTGCAACACAACGTGCGCCTGCAGAACTTGTAACAGCCAGCATTGCATGTCCTTGTGTTAGACCTTGGCCATGCGCTACATTACAAAAAAATCAAATGCCACGAGTGGAATTCACAATCCTACGCTAAAGTTAAAAATAACTTCAACGCATTCTATCAAGAGCACCATGGCCTTAAAAAAACAAAGCCCAAAGTACAAGAATAATAGGCGATGTTTTTGGGAAATGGCCCATCTTCACAGCATACAGAAATGCAGGAGAGGTAAGGTGAAAGCAAAGATGTAGCAACGGTACAAAAAGTCGAACGTCAAAAGTGATTTTCCTGCTGCTCGAATGAGCGTCGAGGCATCGGTGCCAGGTCTCCCGTCGACAGCCCCATGGAAGCCACCGAGTGGAAATTCCTCATTTCTTTGGCTGGGTCGGGGGTCAATCACCGCGGCGAGTTCAGGGCAAGCAACAGCGAGTTTGTGTGTAGCGGACGACTAAGACTGGGACTCCGCTGGCGCGGTCGGTTCTACGCAGCGTGGAGACTCGGCTGAACGCCCTTCAAATGTTTTGAGCTCCCAGAAGTGTGACTTTTAATCTAACTTTTTTTTTCACTTTTTTTTTAGATTCATGCCATGCCCCAAACCCCGCAGGTAAATGTGTGATGCTGTGACGCACTGCATTCACGTCTCTGGTATCAATATACCTGCTTAGTGCCAACCTTTGCTGTGGGGTGGCTCCGAGCAAGGGGATAACATGTAACACATTGTCCTGCGGAGGGAGCTGGTAGGAACGTTGGGTTGCTCGGTCAATGGCCAGGCTCAATGGCGGCGTGGTGTATTCCGCAAATATGCCCGACTGTGAGGGCGGGCACAAGCCGGCGTGAGTAGGTTAAACGTTGAGTTTTATAAGGGCACCACGGGGTGACCAGCCCCTCCTCACCCAGCCCCACCCCCCACCCAGCCCCACCCTCTCCACCCAGCCCCACCCTTCCCATTTTTGGATGCACGACGGACGGACACAATAACCCCCTGTGGGCTGGTGTAACCAGGAGGTTCCTACCAGTATAACAGTGACACATCAACATTCAACATTCCAAATGCCTAGCACCAGTTCCATCCACAAGACAAGCCGCTGCTGACTTTCCCACACAACGCGGTACTCATTTTAGAGCCCGGCGGAGGGATCTGCTGATTGTGAGCGGAGTCCCGTAATTCGAATCGCTCACACAGCCGCTTGAGCCGTCTCATGGCGGGGAATACAAATCCTGAGCGATAGTGACCTCACCATCCTAGCCACACGATAAGACGACGTCACAATCGTCGTATCGTGCGTGACGTCATCGCCATGGTCGACGAGGCTTAATGGTTGAGCTCTGGTTTTTACCCAGCGCGCTTCTGGGAAACCCTTTCCGTGTTCACTTGGCCCATTTTGAATGGGGTAAGTCCCTAACAGCGACGCAACTTGATACTAAAATGTAATTTATATCGGATCATCTTTACCAATTACCCCCCCCTCGCCCGCAACACGCAGACAGACGTACAGACAGAATGTCAGAGCGCATCAATGCACGAACCCACCGCAGCTGAAGGGCATTAGAAACGCGAGACAGCGGCGACCGCAACTAAGAGGTGCCGCTCACGCTTTCCTACGATAAGTTGGGACTTCTTTCGCACCCTACGTAGCCAACCGCGCTGATCGGAGGTGCAATCGTCAGGCACTCGGCCGCCCCTTAACGCACGTGCGTCCGTGTGTCCGTCCGTGCGTCCGCGCGGTGCTCGCGAACCCTCGTGCGGTATCTCTCGCGCCGGCGATCATTCCGCGCATTACACTCCCCGATGCCGCGCGTGCCACCGGGGAGGTCGCACATCCTCGCATCGCTCCCCCGGCGCGAGCGAGCGCGCGCACGCACTCACTCACGCGCGCAAGCGCTCGTACCGCGCCGGCTGCGCTTCTATAAAAGGTCCGAGCGAGGAACGCCGTGGCGGGATAAAACCCGCGCTTCCTCGGGCTTACCCCTCTCTCCTGCCGCGATGGGGGGGGGGGTGCTGGGGTGGGGGGGAGCCGCGTGCCGCGTGCCGTATTTGGAGAAACAGCTGTTCGTCGCATCGGCCTGGCTCTTCCTCCTCGAGGAGGGAGGGAGGAAAGGAAGGTGGCTCGAGCATTCCGCGCCGCTCTTTCTGCCCCCGGATGACTTCGTCGGCGCTGCAGGAACGTGAAGTGGCCGCGGTGGTGGCATGGCGAGGCCGTCACTCAGCGGTGGATTGATCGTGGTCGAGATGATGAGTCAATCGGTCACTTGTCTGGCGATATCGTTGCGCCTCCGATGAGCACGTTTGGCTACGTATGGTGCGAAAGAAGTTCAACTTACATGCACATGCATCATACACTGCAGCATCCCGGGAGCAAAATAATGGGGATACGTTGGGAGTGGTGGCGCAGTGATTTGCGCATTGCGGGCCAAGGCTAACAGCAGTGGCGGCTGATATCCAAAAACCTCCTCTAGATCGACTCAGCCTTAAATGAATACATGGCACGGGGAGCGAGCGAGCGAGAGATCCGTAAACCGTTCCCGGGTATTCCTCCGCCTTTCACCAACCTGGCACTGATGGGCGTGGTGAAGTATGGTCAAGCACTCCCATCGCTGACAGTGTGGAAAGACCTTCAACATCCAGCACTCGGCTGACAAAGGGGGGCAGCCGTAAATTGAACGAATATAATTATCGAGGTCACTTCGCACACCAAGCCGTCGGTTCGTCCATTGTTAACTCGGGCTATTAAAGCGTACAGGAAATTGGATAATTGTTTAATATTCACAATGACAACTTTTTATGTGGTCCTTAGCAAGTGGCAGTGCATAGATGAAATCCACATGAATCCCGTGTGTGAATAATGAGCAGGCAGGAGGACGTTACAGCGGGAGATGGCGGGCAGCCAAAGCGCCTCCCTGCCTCCTCTTGGGCGATTGTTAATGTTTCTTATATTTTTCTTGACTATCTTCATCGTGCGCTGCATTGTACGGAGGCAATACATCATCTAGAATAACACTTAAGCCAAACGCAGACCACCCCTCTACGCTGGTTATTTATACCAACACGTAGAGCATCTATGGTTTACTCGATTGGCGGGGTAGCTTGTGGGTACTCCCATCTTATCCAAGACGTCTGGCCCAGCTTGGAAGAGTAGAGTAGGTGAAAATATTCTCTAAAGCTTTCCTACGTACGGTACCGGTCCGTGGCCTGTTAGGAACCGGGCCGCAAGGCAGCAGGAGATGTGAGCGGTTAGTCCGCACGTGGTCCGCCTCCATTGTTTTATTATTGACCACTTCCATCCGCGCCTCTTTCCCGCACTGCGCACTTGTCACAGTTTGGGTAAGCCCACAAGCTGCTAACCCCTAGTAGCCACGATGAGTAAAAAACAAACGTCGCTGGAGAGCTTCGTTGAAAAGGGGGAAAGACCCAATGATGATCGCCCAGTCCGTCCGTGAAAAAATTGTCTTCCACGAAACCGGTCCCTGGTGCCAAAAAGGTTGGGGACCGCTGCTCTAAGAGATCCCTCTCGTGATGGTTCTTCCGCCAGCAGTGACGTCGACAAGCAATTGCAAGGCTGCACCTTTACCTCTAAGTAGTCTATAATGTACACAAAACGACAACAATTAGTTTTATTTTACCAGGTAAGGCCCACTAAGCTGTACAGCTCTTTTTCAGTAGCGACCTGGCCACGAATGATAGCTCAACGAAGTGGCTTATCAGCACGTGGAAATGTATAGCCGCCAAATACTGTCAACGCATGTTTCTAAACGTGGAGGGAAAAACCGGAGGACCCGAAGAAAAATCCACGCAACCACGGGTAAAACACGCAAACTCCAAATATACAGGCGGCAGGGTCGGGATCGAACCCACGACCTCCTGCATACCGGGCGAGGGGGTTAACATCTCGCCACGGCGGCACACCGCACAAGCTCATGATGCCCTGTTGGGTGTTTAATAAACAACTATCTCTCGTGCGTTGAACAAGGCCCCATCGTGAAACACGGGGATGCTCTCGCCGATGGCGTCTGTCCACTCGGAGGTGCTTCCTTAACAAGGCTGACTCTGCTGAGGAGGAACCGGTCCATAGATGAGGAACCGATCCAAGGCTTGCTCACTGAACCACAATACCTTGCCTATCTCGTCAAGGAACATGAACCATCACGCGAACTCCGGCGGTCATCCTCACAGCAGCGGCTTTTGGCTGGCCATCAAACAAAGACGATCACCGTATCGCGCGCTTTCAAATGCGCTTCTGCGGCCGTCTGGAATCGCTCTTCTTTACAATGTTGGGAAAGCTACTGGAGCGATCCACTTTCAAATCTTGATTGAAAAGTTATTTCTTGAGAACTGCTTTTCGCGTTTCGCTTGTTGTCCTTCCCCACACCTCCGATTAGCACGGCTGGCCACGTGCGGTGCAAAAGAAGTTCAACACGGACACGTACATGAAACAAACGCTGCTGTTTAATAAATGGGCCCGGAAGCGCCAACGTCGTCGTTGTTGTCGTTGGTTGTTGCGCTGAGCAACAAGAACAGGAGTCCACGTGTGGTGCAAGCTGTTTCGCTCTCACGCCTCGATTGAGGAAATGGTCATTTGCCTCCGAGTTTGCATATTCTTTGTGCCAGGTGTTGTGACGGGGAGGAACGAGGCTGAATGCCATGTCGACGTTTACAAGTGCTTCGAGATATCTCTCACTCTCTCTCCCCCGCTCTCTGTCTCTCTCTCTCTGTCTCTTTTCTGTCGGTCCCTACACGGCCCTCAGGGTTTTTTTGATTTTCTATTTTGCCGAGCCAAGCCAGAAGCAATGCGCGAGACGTCTTGCTCTCGCAAGGCCGTCTTATTTTGGCACACGAGCACCGATCGCATCGCTTCCGTCTCCACGGCGGACAAACCCTTGGGTGTGTGTTCTCTCGCTCCTTTGCCTGCCAATCCCGCACCGGTCCTGTCAATGGGCCACGGTCCATCCCCTTCCAGCGATACGCCCGGCGAAAGAGCCACTCACTTTACCTAACAATGGATGTGACGTATGATGGTGATGATTCAAGTCTGTTCCCACAATGCCTCTCTGCACGCTCCATCACGTGCTTCGCAGCTCTCTTGTTCCAATTTTATTTCAAGTGGTTTGCGTTTCTGAACCGTACGGGAGTTAAATGACACTTATTGAAACCCGCCCAAAACAAAGCTGTGTTTTGTTATTAACTTCTATTGTATAATTTGCACAAACCGTGCATTTTTTTTGTTTGTTATATGAACTATAATATTACGGTGTTTTTTTTATCTAGTCCAGGGGTCGGCAAACCTGCCTTCGTGACGTTATTCACGTGGCATTGCGGCTCTTGAAATATTTGCATTTATTACAGAATTCTAGAAGAAAATTCGAGAAAAAAAATGTCCCTTCCTGTTATTTTGTGTTGCAGAGCCGTGGTCTAGCCACGTGTCTGCTTGAAAGAAGAACAATTTCACGTCGCGTTAATTGTTATCCGCCGCTTACGTTTCCGCGTCACAGTGCAGACACTTGATTACGTGGATGACGAGGTTGCAAAAAAGGCATTTTCGGGCAGAGCATTGGAGTTTTTGACACCCGCTACGACGCACGGAACACGGAGAAAATGGAACAGAGGGAATATTGCGCAATGGCAGCATGGAAGATACTTTAGTGTTGTATTTGTGTGTGGTTGGGTGATTTGTTTACCTTTCCTGTACTTTGCACTACTATAATGTTCTTGTATTGTTTGTTGTTGTAACGTTCTTACCTCGTGCCCTTACTGGACATCTGTGAAAAAGAGCTCATCTAGCTCATCAGATTCCTCCAGTATGAATAAATATTCTGAGACTGAATGCGTTCTGTGAGCATCGCACGCAGTCCAAACACATTACAAATACAAAATAACGGGTAATGGTGCACACCACCGGCTCGTAGACAAATGTTACACGTCTTAGCGCGAACAAAAGTCACGTCACCCAATGCCACGTGACGCTACCAGCGGCGGGAATAGCGCGGGCATGACGTCGTGTTCGTGACGCCACTTCCTGATAGATCGCATTTTTTGGATCAATCCGGAAAACCGTTCATTTTCGGGATCATGTGACATTCCGTATCCAGGCCGGATTTTCAGATATTTCAGATTAATTTGAAAGTCTAGAACACATCTTTGGGTGCCACGGTGGCTAGGGGATGTTAACTGCTTCGCCTGGTATACAGGAGGTCGCGGGTTCGATCCCTTCCCTGATGCCTGCTGTATATTTGGAGTTTGCGTGTCTCTCTCTCATCATCATCACGGTGGCTAGGAGATGTTAACTGCCTCGCCTGGTATACAGGAGGTCGCGGGTTCGATCCCTTCCCTGATGCCTGCTGTATATTTGGAGTTTGTATGTCTCTCTCCCCGTGATCGTGTGGATTTTCCCCTCCACATTCAGAAATGTGCGTTACGGGTATTTGGCTGCTATAAACGAAGCCGCTTCGTTGAGCGAACATTTATGGCCAGGTCGCTTGTGAAAAAGAGCTTTACAGCTCAGTGGGCCATACCTGGTAAAATAAAAATATATAGTTTAATACTTTTCTTTAACAGCGCTCCGTGGACAAAACACTGCACATCTTTCACGGCCTATGCCGCCGTTTGAAAACAAATCCACGCATAAAAGGAGGGGCCCAAGTTTTTTTTTTTCTAAACGCGCAAATGTTGAAATGCCACCTTGTCCAACCCCTCCCCCCACTGGACCGCGTGACCTTTTAAAATCTGGGTTCATAGGCGGTGGCGGCATTCCTGGCCTAGGTATTGCTGGAATTGGGGCAAGCGGTGTCCGATTACCTCTGGCCGTCCCAATTGGAATCTGTTGCATTATCTCCGCGCAAAATCTTAATGAGGTGCTATGGGGGGGGGGGAGAGGAGGTGAGGGGAGGGTGGTGAGAGGGTGCGGGATGTTGGGTGGGTGGCTGGCGGAGCAAGGGGTGGGGGGGGGCTGCCAGGAAAGACCAGAGGGTGTTTGTCCTACAAGCGGATGTGACCCCCCTCTCCGTTCTCACCATTAGCCCCAGCTGTCGCTTATCTTCTCTCGGAGGGACAGCGCCAAAGCAAAGCCAAGGTCCACTCAGGCTGCTTGCCCTCACTACTCCCAATTCACGAGTTCCTTCATCCCCCGCCCCCCCGGGGCGATGCCCATTACGACGGAAGGTGTGACCAGAGCCTGCGTACGCGAATGTACTCCGCATGCTGTCAACCTCGCGTCAAGTAGGTGGACAATTAAAATACAACAAAAATCTGCAGCTGAACGAGGGGCCTCCCGCCCCCGCGCACGCCACGCGGGTCGCTGGGGGTTGCTTGACCGTACCTCGCCACGCTGCTCGGTGTGCGCGTTTGGGAAGGCGAGGAGAGCACGGATGCGTCAGCATCACAGTGCAGTTCATTGTGGATTTTCTGCTCAACCGCCACTCTGCTGCCCACGAAGTAGCTCCACAGCAGCCTGCGCTACACCGCTCTGATGATGTATCGGTCGCTCATACAAGCACCGTCCAAGCTCAAAACCCTGCTTAGCTTCCAAGATCCGTAACGATCGGGCGGATTCTGGGTGATTTTCTTGGTAGGCCCTACAGCGGGGGGCGGCTGAGGAAGGGGGTGGGGTGCGGGGGGGGGGGTAAATTACTACGTTAATTAGCAATGTCGTAAAAATGTCCGTTTGCAGAAAGAGAACACTCTAAGAACGCCCTCGTTGTGGATTCGGTTGCAGATTCAGTGGAAGGGCCCCTCCCCCCACTGCGGTCGAGCGCGGAGTTTTTTTTGGGGGGGGGGGTCCGAACGATCGTCAAAGTGAAGCGGTGGGGGGCCGGCGGGGAGTTGCAGCGCCCGCCGCGAGCCGTCGCACGATTCGGACACTTAATGTGGGAGTGACTGTGAGTATAGCACGTCAGTGGCGCGTTTTACACTTTGCGATCGTGGCGTGTCGATCGATTAGGACTGCAAATCGGATAGGAATGATTTGCCCCCCCTTTTGTTGACGAGGGAGAAGTGGTCGTCAAATACCACAGTGATGGTATCGGATGTACCCAGACGAACTGAGTTTTTGAAACCCACGCTAAGATGATGACGGTGGTGGTGGTGATGCGATTAGTTTTGTGAACCCTGTGTGTCAAACCGTTGACTCATTCCATAAATTAGCCCTGTTTTTTTTACTGCAGATAATTAATTTTAAAATGACAACTTTATACATCTCATCTTGTTTCTTTTTAAATTCAACTTTGACAGTGAGGTTGCCTCATTCGTGAAACTACCCACATGTCAATGCATCAGACGTGTCCTTATTATTTGTGAGGGCAGTGGTGGCCGCTATTTGTGTCTGCCAAAACAGTCACGAAAGAAAATACAATGCGATCCCTAAACAAATTAATTGGTCAAACATCCTCAAAGCAGGACCCTCTTGAAAAAGCACAACTTACTTAAGGTTCCTCCTGGATTTATAACGATTATATATATTACTAATTTACTATTCGGAAATTATTTACGAGCTGATCGCAGCCCATTGAAGCTTAAGCCTCTTTTGCAAAGCGAGAGGCTGGGTTTAAGAAAGCAAATACAATACACGTGTAAAAAAAAAAAATCTAAACACTAAAGGCCCTAACATTAAAGAAACCAGAAATAAATGAACGCTTACATTAACGTTGACCGTTAAGTCGGACATCACGGAGCGAATCGCCGGATATCATGCCAAAAAACCCGCGGTAACAACCACCGAAAAAACATCAGAGGGCTATCGAGTAAGACAGAGCACAGACGACGCAATGCAGGGCCGAGCAAACACAACTTGACGTATGCCACTGAGTGTAGCGGCAGCAGCAGCAGCAGCCTGTGGCCATCGCATTAGCCTCATCATCATCATCCTCGTCATCACCGTTATCATTATTTACAAGAAACCATTCTCAGCAGAAGCCTCGAACGCGTCCAGGAGGACGGAGTGACGCACGCACGGCTAGACGCGTTTGCAGCGACGCTGTTGCAACAGCAGCTGGGCACGTTGCGGCTTAAGCCTGAGCGTGCATAAGCCTGAGCGTGCATGCGTGCGCTCATGAGAGTGCGCGAGCGTGTGCAATTGAGCACGCAGGATGTGAAATCCTTCGTGTTTGTGTGCGTGCGCGCGCTCGACACGACCTTAGAGCACGTGCCCACGAAAAGTCTGTGAAGGCTATACGGGGGGGGGGGGGGGGGGATTAATCTTTGGTTCTTTCGGTAAAGTCACGTATAAAGATAAAATAATAAATTAAATAATAGCATACGACGTTTCGATTGCAACACAAGCAATCATCATCAGGTATAAATGAAATAGAAACACAAATCTAGTATACTTAGAAATGGAATACTAGATTTGTGTTTCTATTTCATTTATACCTGATGATGATTGCTTGTGTTGCAATCGAAACGTCGTATGCTAGTATTTAATTTATTATTTTATCTTTATACGTGACTTTACCGAAAGAACCAAAGATTAATTCCTGCAGTCACGAAAGCTCCAAATTAAGATTGGGGGGGGGGGGGGGGGATCTTTGTTGCGCGTCCATGCCCGCTCACGATCTGGAACAGTGGCGAATATTGAAACCGGTCCCGGGCCTCCCCCTAGGTCGACTCGGCCTAAATCGAGTACCTGACGCAGTGTGCAAACATCAGCACTGGGGGGGAGAGACAAAGGTGGCTGGGCGCGGGGCAAGCCACTCCACCCCCTCCGTGTGCCGTGCCGGCCTTCATCAGGTGCCGCTCGCTAAGAGCACTTGGCCCAACAGTCTGTTAAAGAGCTACACGGGGGATCTTCGTCTCTATGTGTGTGTGCGCATGCATGTGTGTGTGTGTGCGCACGCATGTGTGTGTGTGCGCACACGTGTGCGCACGCACGTGTGTGTGTGCGCACGTGTGTGTGTGCACGTGTGTGTGCGCGCACGTGTGTGTGCACGTGTGTGTATGCGCGCACGTGTGTGTGTGCACGTGTGTGTGCACGTGTGTGTGTGCACGTGTCTGTGCACGCACGTGTGTGTGCGCGCACGTGTGTGTGCGCGTACGTCTGCGCGTACATGTGTGTGTGCACGTGTGTGTGTGCGCACGTGTGTGTGTGCACGCGTGTGTGTGCACGTGTATGTGTGTGCACGTGTGTGTGTACGCGCACGTGTATGTGTGTGCACGTGTGTGTGTACGTTGCCTGCGTGCGCCACCGATCGCGCCGCAGAACTTTGCGGACAACGGGGAGGGTGAGAACGGTCGCGTCGTTTTGGCTAATTCGATTCGGAGTGCCCCCCACTCCCTCCGCTTGTCAAGGAACGCAGAGGGTCCCCCCTTGTTGCTCCTCCTCCTCCCATCGGTCCTCCCGCGAGCGCCACAGCGCTGCTACCATCCCTCACCCGCGATCCGGCACGTGCTCCCTCCTGCCTCCCCACCCCGCTGTGTAAACACATTTTTCAAGTCTGCCCGTGTCCCTGAAAGTGGTTGAAAAGTGATGTGACGGGGATGCAAAGAGGCCAGCAGTAGGGGCTTTAATAATTAATGGGGGGAGGGGGGAGGCAGTGTGGATGTCAAGGCCTTTTTTTGTTGTTGTTCAAACAATAAGGGCAGAGTGACGGTAATTAGTGGGGCAACAGCCAACTCCTGACCGGACCCCCCCCCCCCCCACGTCTTTAATTGGCGACGCGCCTTGAAATTTGCCGTAGCGCAGCAGCAGCAGCGGCGGCGGCGACGCAATAAAAACGAATCGACGGAGCTCCTCCGTAATCCGGCGCTGCTCACGGTGTTTTTTTACTGGACCCGTCACGCCGCCGCGGCCGCGTTTGTCTTGAGCGTCCCGTGGATTGATCTCAGCTCAGGTCCATACAAGGAGAGGAAGGGGTGGGAGAGAACGAGAGCCGGGGGGGGGGTAGAGCAGAGGCTAGAAGCTGCTGCAGGGCTGCAGTGAGTCAGCCACGCTCTGCCAAGTTTCATTAATCAAACTGCAGGAAACATCTTTCTGTATTCCCGCCCTCTCGACTTCCTAGCCCTTTGTGGGGGGGGGCCCAACGAAAACAAACCTCGTACACGTGGGCCAGTAGCGGGAGGAGACGACACCGACATGCACATTGCCGCTCTGGTCTATTTGCATATGCTGGCAGGGTGAAATATTTTTTGTTAAAAAACCACACCCGCGTGCGCATGCACGCTGTGTATTTGTCACGCGCTGCAGAGAATCGTGTAAAGTGCTTCAAGAAATGTCCTCGGCACAACGGAAACTGTGGCGCTTTGTTTCATCTGTTTAGATTGTGTCGTGTTACCCCGAGGCGGCAGAGAGGGCTTTGTGTGTCTCAGCCGAACTGACCAGTTCCTCTCTATTGTACGCTTTAGAGGCAAGGTGGGGGGGGGGTCAATTACTCCTCTGCGTTATCAATTACAATTGCGTTTTCTCTTACGAAATATCCAGTGGCTGCGTGACGCTGCACTCCACGCATCATCCATCAGCCACGGTCGATCCGCCGCTGGATGAAGGCCCTCCCAAAAGCTGTGGCCATCTCCCTCGCGACCCCGCGAAGTAATATTCCACGTTAGCGCCTGCACACGAAGCTCCATCTCCTCGACGGGCGTCCACTCTGCCACGTATCCATTCCTCGGCCGGTCGCTCGCACGCTTACATTTGGGAAAAGCACCTCAAACACAATCGGTGCGACATGTCCTTGAAGATTGAGTCAAGAACTTGGGTTTGAATTCTGGGTAACAGTCACTCCGCTCCCCCCCCCCCCCCTCCGTTATATTAAATCTGGTTCCCAAGAACTGGCAGGTGATCAATCGATCTTAATTTACATAGGGGGCACTTCATCAATAAAGGGCTCTGAGAGCGCTTCATGGAAAATACAATCTACATAAATGCCCGACACTGAGAATACATAAACTACAGGGTATTTATTGCGACAACAAATGCGATGTCATTTAATAAAACTGCTACGTCATAAAACTAATAATTTATCAGTAAAGGTTTACGAACGCTTTCGAGTTCGTTGTTTATCCACAAGGGGACTGAGTGCGGCTAATGATAATGACGACGTCAATGGATAAAAGCCTGGATTGTACAATCGAGAAAATTCAACACACTCGTCAATGACAGTGTTGCGTGCAGCTTTAAAAGAAAAACCGTAAAACCGGTGACGTTTCAGGCAACGGCTCTCCTTTGTGTGCTATGAAGAAGAGCCATTGAGGAAGTTGTGGGTTCCATCCTGACCCTGACGCCTGCTGCTGTATATTTGGAGTTTGCATGTATGTCTCTCTCCCCGTGGTCGCGTGGATTTTTCTCCGGGTCCTCCGGTTTTTCACTCCACATTTATAAACATGCATTCAGAGCGTTTGGCTGCGATACATTTCCACGTGATAAGCCACTTCGTTGAGCTATCATTTGTGGCCAGGTCGCGTCTGATAAAAAGAGCTGTTTCGCTCAGTGGGCCTTACCTGGTAAAATAAAATAAAAAAATCGTTTAGCTTTTCGTTAATATATTTTTCTCATTTAAGGTCACGCAGTGTTTTTATATTGCAGAGTCATTAAGACTAATTGTGGAGAGACAGCAGGGAAATTATGTCGGTCAGAAGGTGCAAGTGATGCAAGTGGAAGGAAAGAGATGAAGAGGAAGGCAGAAGAAGAGGTGGGGGGGGGGCGATACGGTGCGATCGGACACGGTGGCCCGAGGAGCGGAGGGAGAGATGGCGCAGGGCAGGGCAGCGTGGAGAAGATTTGCAAGGACAGCGGAACACTGCACGTGAGTGGGACAAACGCGTGGAAGAAGAAGAAGCGTAATTAAGAGTAATTCCTAAGCCTGATCACAAATGACTACACACACAAAAAAAAATCTTCAAGTCAAATTCGTTTTTTTTTGTTCACTTCGTTTGCCTGATTTAAGCTCCTAAGCTTACAAATGCGGGTGCAATTGGCATATGGAGACCAACTATTTGCATACAAAAGGAGCGCTCCTGGTGTGCCCCTAATGGACTTCAGGATACATCTCTGTGGCGGTTCAGGAGGAGTCTAAATGCAACTGCGTCCAAAGATGCCGCACAAAGAGCGGTCAACACTCGCGTCAAGTTTCAAGGGAGGCTCCATTCATTTACGTCCAATTTGCACAAAACTCAAACGCGGTCGCCAACAACGCCGCCTCGAATGGACACGAATGAACAAATGCGATCTGGGGACGTTGCGAGCAATGGTCAACGTTCACGTCGCTAAATAAAACTCCGTAATTTCATTACAGGGTCTCAGTTGCGCAGTGCGATGCTACCTCCCGGGGGGCGGGCTGTGATGACACAAGGTGGCCAAATTTCACGTGTTGGGAATGTAAACCTTCTCTGTCTCGTGACATGATGCTGACCACGAGAATTTGGCATCACGAGAAAAGAGGTTTTTGTCCTTTTCGCCACAAAACCGTTTTCAAAAGTCAAGTTGACATTCTTAAAGGGCCAATAATATATATGTGTATATATAACATCACAGCCCTTTTTTCAATCCACTGCTGGATGAAGGCCTCCCTACACCGTGTCGGTCATGGGGATTTGTTTGACCATACTTCACCACGCTGGTCGGTGTGGCTTGCAGCAGGTCGGTGCGCCAACCACTGCACCACCACTCCACCCTGCCCCAAGAGCCCAATTATGGAATCTATAATGCAATAATTTTTACAATTAACAGCACTTGACCTGGCGAATGTAGGACATCACCAGCCAGTACTCTGCAATACCTGACCAAGCCTATAGGCAACCTAAGCACGGTGCCCATAACCGCTTCCGTGCAACTTGTCAGTAAATGTCATTGGTTTCCCACCCATGCCAGCGTGGGAGGGTAGGTAGGCATCTTCTCTGTAAAACCCACAACCCACTGGTGGAAATTCCCCATGACCACTGCAGGGGTTCCAGTTTCACGGCGCTTTTGTTTATCCAGCGAAGATCTGAAAGAGACCGGGATAAGTCTCATTTGCAAGAGTGACCCGGGGCATTCGTCTGCCAGTAGGGGGCGATGATTACTGCTGATGTGTGTGCGTGTGTATGTGTATAATCAAAGTGGGGAGCGGTAGTGTAGCGGTTAGCGCCACGCTGCGCTACGAATCCGGCGACCCGAGTTCGATTCTCGCTCACGGCCAACACCGGTGAGGATTATTTGAACCGGTCCTGAGCCTCTCTTAGATCGACTCAGCCTCAAATAAGTACCTGGTGTCGTGTGTAAACATTGCCACTGGGCAGACAAAGGCGGTCCGGGCGTGGTGCTGGCCACCCACCCCCTCGTGTAACGTTCCGGCCTTTATAGGGCCTAAGAGTACTTGCCCCGAAGGCTATACATCACTTGCCCCTGCAGTCTGTTAAGGCTATACGGGAGATCTTTTTCTTTGTATAATCCAAACTGATTCTTCCGTGGTGTAATCTTTGGAATTTGACGTAAACATAAACCCTGACGCCGGCACACAACGGCCAACTCTTGTGAATTACGTCACGGGATCTTTCACGTTCTTTGTGAAGCAGGCGGCGGGTAGTATTTTTTCATGGTTATTACCCCCCGAGTAATAACTAGGCTGAGTCACTCCCCATAAGACCACTACCGCTAATTTCCCACAACATGGCACGCATTTTATTGACCCCCCATAGGGATGACAGTGCTCGGTGGGTAGGTGCCATCGCCGCATCGTAGGAAGGTGGGTCTGCGCAGGCTTGCGAAGGCCTTCATAGAGCAGTGGTTGGTCTTGGCTGATGATGCCCGTCTGAGCGATGTGGCCGGGTTTGACCCTGTACTAGGATTTTAATCTGACGACTCTCAGGGTGACACGCACGCCACGTCGTGACCAGTGGCACCCGGCACTCAAATCGAACGTGGTCTTAACCCAAACGACAAAAAATACCGACGGCATTCACAGCAAATTCGTTGCAATTTCTTGAACGAGCATTAACGTCAAAACTAGATTCTGCGGTTACCTTTCCACTCGTTCCAGAAAGACTGCCTCGCTGTTTACCACAGCCGGTGAACCTCGAGCACGATTGCCGGCCACGGCTCATGCCGGTGGTGCCGCGGTGTCTCTCAAGGCCATGCGGCGCTTTTGCTCTTCACCAACGAGGAGGCCCAGACCACCGAGGTCAAACAAGCCACTACCATCTTCTCGGTTCTTTCGGTAAAGTCACGTAGAAGGGAAATAATAGTAAAATAAGAAAAATAAAACACGATAAAGTAATATAATTATTATATAATAAAATAAGAAAAATTAAACATAATAAAGTAGTATAATTATTATGTTTTCTTATTATTTTATTATTTCCCTTCTACGTGACCTTAAGAACCAAGAAGGTGAATCCCTGCAGTCACGAAAGCTTTAAATCGAAATTTAAGCCACTACCACTGGCACGGCAGGGGGAGGGAGGCCTGCCTTCACTCGGTAGCGGATTGAACAAGGGCTGTCAATTATTATATATATATTCACTATTATTACCATCGAACTAACCACAAGCAATTTGTGTCAATTTTCGCGAATCTCATTATTTGCAATGCCTCATTCAATAACAGCCAACAGCGGAAGGGAAACTAAAGCCGCGCTTGCGTAGGGAAGCTCCCGCGTGCGGAGGTTTTTTTTATTCCAACCCTCCGATATAAGAAAAAGAAACACCCCCCAAAGAAAACAGATGATTATGTTGGTGCCTCGTGTGTTGGTCATTGGGGGCGGTGGAGGCGGGCAGGGGGGGGGGTGCGTACGGTAGTGAAAATGGTGAAAATGCGCCCGTCAATTGTACAGTGGGGTGGCTTTGAAAAACGCGAGGAACGGGCGGCGCTTCTTGCACAATTCGTCGAACAAACACTGCGCCGGGGCACAACAAATAACGTGGCAATCACGGGGCGGCCCACAAAGAGGATAATGCCTCGTGGAAAACAGACGGTGCGGACACGGCCACAATGGAGCGACCGCCGGCTTTCGCGGTGTGTCCATCCCCCGCGCCTGCGATCAGCACAGCTGGCTACGTATGGTGCGCAAGAATCTCAGCTTACATACGGAGCACGAGGAGGGCGACGCGATGGCACGTGGACACATCTATTCGTGCACGTGTGCGTGTACACGTGTGTGTGTACACGTGTGTGTGTGTGGGGAGCGATAGTGTAGCGGTTAGCGCGCTGCACTATGAACCCGGCGACACGGGTTCGATTCCCGCGCACTGCCAACATCAGTGACAATTATCTGAACCGGTCCCGGGCCTCCCCTAGGTCGATTCAGCCTCAAATCAGTACCTGGTACGGTGTGTAAACATTGCCACTAGGGAGACAAAGGCGGTCAGGCGTGGTGCTGGCCACCCACCCCCTCGTGTACGGTTCCGGCCTTCATAGGTGCTCGCTAACAGCACTTGCCCCTACAGTCTGTAAAGGCTATACAGGGGATCTTTGTCTTTGTCTTTGTACACGTGTGTGTGGGTGTAGTGGTTAGCACGCTGCGCTATGAACTCGGCGACCCCAGTTCGATTCCCGCTAATGGCCAACACCGGTGACGATTATCAGAACCGGTCCTGGGCCTCCCCTAGGTCGACTCAGCCTAAAGTGAGTACCTGATGTGGTGTGTAAACATCGCCACCGGGGAGACAAAGGCGGCCGGGCGTGGTGTTGGCCACCCACCTCCTCGTGTGCCATGCCGGCCTTCATAGGGCCTAAGAGTACTTGCCCCGAAGGCTATACTGGGGATCTTTTTCTTTGCATTTGTGTAGCCTTGCACATGGACACCAAAATACTCGGGATAGATGAACGAACGCATCCATTAATCGGTTGAAGTCAATTTAAATCGTTGGATAGATTAAAATAAATCGTTGCGAGGATTGCCAAAAATAAATATTATATTGATGGAAAGAGCAGTAGGTGAGAGATGCATGCAAATGCGTTGTCTAGAATGCAGCATTTTATCACGCAACTGATAAAAACCAGGATTATACATTTCCTGGCAGGATTTACAGATTCCCTTGACAGCAGCGACTGCAAAAAGTCGACGATCCAGGAAAAACAAGGACAGATAACAACCCTAATTCTAGGGCGCCATGGTCGCGAGATGTTAAATACCTCGCTTGGTATACAGGTCGTGGTTTCGATCCCAACTCTGACGTCTGTATATTTGAAGTTTGCATGCCTCTCTCTCTCTCCCCGTGATCGCGTGGATTTTTCTCTGGGTCCTCCCGTATTTCCCTCCACATTTATAATCAACGTGCGTTTACAGTATTTTGTTGCAATAAATCTCCACATGATAAGCCACTTCGTTGAGCTATCATTTTTGATAGCCAGGTCACTTCTGAAAAGGAGCTATACAAATCAGCGGGCCTTACCTGGTTGAAAAAAATAGTATTTTTTATTTATTTAAATAGATAGCGACCATAATTGTGCACGCATAATCAGCGATTACTATCTCGTGTGACCCATTTGGCTTACTCGAGGTGCTGCTGCCATCCAGGGCAGTACGGCAGCCCAGGCTTTGCCAGGGCCGTGCTGTGAGGGCTCTCCGATGTTGATTTTGGGTCGTACTGCGTGTCGTTCAAAACACGATGTCCGACGTTTCGATGCACGGAGCTCCCCCAGCGCACGCGAGCGAAATATCGGTCCCATGACGGCAAACAGAACCGTCGGAATCAGAATGTTTATTTACACCGGAGGAATCCGATGAGCTATGAAGCTCTTTATCACAGATGTCCAAGTAGGGGCACGGGATCAGGAAAGTTACAACAACAAACAACACAACACACGACAGGAGTGTAAAGTATGGGAAATGTAAACAAATCACTTAAAAAAATATATTAAAAAACTAAACTATTATTTTTATTTTACCAGGTGAAGCCCACTGAGGTATTAACTTATTTTACAGAAGCGACCTGGCCACAAATGAGTCTCAGCACAGCTGCCGAGCGAGGCCAACCCCAGTTGGATCAACAGCTTCTTAGCTCATCGGATTCCTCCAGCTCTACATCACGATTGTGATTCTGATGAACGCTACAGGCGCTCCTTTTCACAGATGATCACTGGGGGCCCCGGGGGTCAGGACGTTACAACAGCACGAATGGGTCACAACAACGGAAAGCTCTTCACCGCAGTGTGGGTGTAAAAAGAAAATAAATCGATTCTCAAGCGGAATCGCAAAGGGGGGCACACACAAAAGCGTAGCGGCCCCTCAGCCCTACCGATTTGGGCCCCCGATGCCTGCCGAAAATCGGCGCGCTGCAGATTAACCCTCGACCTTCACACTCCAAGCAGACCCTAATCCTCCACACCGACGGCAAATCTAATTGGATAACAAACGGCGTTCAGGCCTGACCCAGAGCCAGCCTCCCAAAAGCGGATCGTCAGCCGGAGAAAATCCACGACACACAAAACGCCACGTCGCGTAATTAGTCCTTCCCCCAGCTTCGTGGCATTCACAGCCGTCTGATTTCTTTGCGGGTTTTTTTTGTTCTTAACAAGAGACTTTTAAAGAGTCACCGCCACCCCCCCCCCCATCTATAAGTAAACCCGTTAACCCTTGAGATGCTGTTTTTCCACAATGAGACTGATTAGCCGTGGCAGGCAATGGCAGGTAGCAGCACAATAAACACCATCGCCACATTGGTCGTTATTAATAGCACTAATACACACCGATTAATATCGTCTGACCAACATGGTGACGTATGGTTAAATAACCCTCACATCCGACAAGGCGTTGGGGGGGTTCATTTAAAAATGGAACGACAAAGCGTTGTCAATAATACATTAGTATTAACAGCAATAGTATTCGTGATCATACTAAATGCAGCCATCATAACGGTAGAATTCATACCAGTAAATGCTTAGTTAAAAAATAACCCACTTCTGTACAGTAACGTCTACAGTAGTAGCCGCAGCAGCAGTAATTGTACCCATGCAGCGAACATATCGGTAGGAATCATAACGGTAAGTCCTTCCGTCAAAAATAATAAACTGCTAAACTGCACTTTATTGGATTTTCCTCCAAAGTGGACTCCACTTTGGAGTGCTGCGCAGCGGCAGCGGCGGCTGGCCGAGCCGCTCTTTATTCCGGTGGGGGTGGGAGGGCAGGAGCCCATGTAATGATCCGGCATGCGTTACTTATTCATTCGCTCGGCAGGGCAAGATGCCTGGGCATGTCCAGTGGCACTGCGCGCGGCGGCACTAAAGCAAAAGGACATCCTCTTAGGCGCCCGCCCGCCCGCCCGCCCGCCCGCGAGGAACCCACTTCAAGAGGGCCTGGAAATGAAGTGGAAAATCCTGCACGACGGTGGCCAACGAAAACCGTGTCCAGGGTGGGCTCGGGTTACGTGCGTCAGGGGAAAGAACGCGGAGGCGGCGGCGGCGGCAGTGGCGACGAGGTTTCCGTGTCGCTCCGAACCTGCGTCTGGGAAGTTGCTCGGCCCGGCTGGCACCCGGCAGCGTCTCACGCGCCGGGATGAATCGCTTGCCGCCGCCGCTGCCACCACCACCCCCCGCCACTCGGCCCCCAGATGAAGTGTCTGGTCAATCGACAGTGCAGTTTTCTTTCACGCGGACGATTTTAAATCGTTCACTTGTACAGCCAGCGCTTAATTGCAGGCGGAACAGTCCGGAACGCCGTTGCGGGAATTATTTTGGCACGCCACATCCATCTCCCCTTGTACTAAAACAAAAAAGAAACCTATTCGTAGGATTATACTATGAATACAGGGTACAATCGTGAAGGGTAATTATGGACAGGCAGGTCTTGTATTTTAGTGGCAGTGCCCTACGCCGTTAATTTATACTCCAAGCCAGCCTAGCAGTGCTTTGGTAAATATTAAGTAAGAAATAGAAGCCTCCTGTGTGCAGCCGTTTGTCAATCCACTGCTGGATGAGGGCCTATTTGACAAAGAGACAGGCACGGAGAAAGAAGCACGGTTTACACATGAAGACAGACACGGATATAGCGACACAGACACGGGGAGAGAGCGACGAGGGAGAGAGAGAGACGCATGAAAAGACAGAGGGACACACTGGGGCATGGAAGCAGAGACACGCACAGAGAGACACATTGCGGGACAGGAGGTCCCGTGAACACGTGAGCATGCTACTGGCAGACGGTCTATTATTTGTACTGCGTGTTTTGGGGCCATGCCACCGAATTAGAGTGAGTATTTTTACGTTTAATATTGCCGGAGACTACGGGCTTCATCTCACCGAGCGGAGCGCTTACAAAATATATTTCGGGAGACGCGGCATTTCTCCGCTATTTTAACCCTCATACGGTCACTGCAAAGCTCTGTAAATAGGTGAGTATCTCGCAAAGATTAACGTCCCGCTACATGCTTGGAATTACACTGAGAGACAGAGAAAGACGCACGCACGCTCTTTGGTGATGCTGCTGCTGCTGCGTTGGCAGTGGTGCGCAAGCACAAATAACAAAAACAATCTGCACACTGGTCAATAAAACTGTGGCCTTAAAAGGAAAACGTGTACTTGGCGATGATTCAGGCAATAGCCCTTCTTCACGACACATAAATGGAGAGGTGAGAGAGAGAGAGACAGACAAAGGTACACGTGTATAGGAGAACAAACTCACGCCATTGATACATTTAAAACAGTTGAAAAAAACCAGTGGACACGGGCGGGATATATACGTCATGGCTGGAAGGGACGATGGCCAAAGTTTAAGAGTACAGGTGGAGTAGCAGCCGCGGAATGGAATGCGTCCAAGAGAAGCTCCCGCCGTGGAGATGGAGCGATGAAATCCGCTCGTGTGCCAGCGCTCGGCGGGTCATTACACCGCGGGATCGTGAAGGCCAGAGGGGCAGCCTGGAGGCGGCCTTCATCCAGCAGTGGATTGACCGATGACCGATGATGATGATGATCACGGCGGACGAATGCCCCACTTACACAGGCACTGCGCGGACAACGGATCGTTCCAGGCAGGTGCGTTGCTGCGTGCGCTTCAGAACAAAGCGAGTCTCAGCGTGTGCGCCGAGCCAGAGGGCATCGGCACCGGGAGGCGTCCGGCAACG
Organism: Lampetra fluviatilis; assembly: GCF_964198595.1. NCBI lineage: Eukaryota > Metazoa > Chordata > Hyperoartia > Petromyzontiformes > Petromyzontidae > Lampetra > Lampetra fluviatilis. The sequence continues at coordinate 3,035,815 of NC_136324.1, forward strand.
CTCGGACTGCGGTTAATTCCGTGGCGCTGCGAACGGAGCCGGCGCGTTCACAGCCACGGAGGCTCCCCCCAGGATGACGGCCCCGTCGGATCGAATTTTTCGCTTCGCTCCCGATTCAACGATATTATTTTAATTAATACATTACAAACGATAACCCCGCCCCTCCACCACGGTTTGTGTGTGTATATAAATAAATAAAATAGACAAACGGCCCGCGAGAGCTTCGGATTTATTTTGCTACTCGCGGGAACAGCGGGAAGGGTGGGAGATCCCACAAACTATAACGCAGCCGCACGGTCGCGCACACAAAACATTTGGGGCGGCTCTTTCATCGCAACCCCTGGACCCCGAGTGGTCACACCGCGTAACGCGATCGCCTGCGAGCAAACCGCCACGGAGTGTTTTGGCTCACTCCTCTCTCGGCCACCCACCCACCCCACCCCACCCACCCACAGGGCGGCTACTGGGACAGGAATTTGTATCTGTTGGATTTTTGTATTTATTTACTGAAGCATTTTTTGTTTAAACCTGGACGATCGCTTGAGATGGAACGCCGCGTTCGCAAAGGGGCGTCCAGGGTGTCATGTGACACGTACAGAGGAAACGTGTGATGACATTTAAAATTAAAAAGTACAAAACAAAACCGACAACTTAAACCGCCTGGATGTCGTGCACTGTGGCTTATCTTATTTTCTGTATATGTTGTTAAAAATCAAATATAATACAAATCCACATGTATAACGGATACAAAATTGTATTCATGCTTAAGTTTCTCTTGGGTCAGATCTTGTTAGTATTATGTAAATAAAATAAGTTTTACTGGAACCCTCTGCTACCCGACACTGCGACCCTCCGTGAGTCAATCGAATCAAGTTGTCACGTGGGCTAATACGCCAATGAATTGTTCTTTCAGCAAACCACCTGCCGCGCCTGGAGATTGAACCCAAACCGCCGACCTCTGGATTGCAAGTCCGGCGTGCTGACCGTCAACGCCACGGCAGCCGCCCATTATGCGACGATCGACAAAACTCCACGAGAGCCGCTTTGAGCCCCTCCACTGGGACGTTGGCCCTTACCCCGAGCGATCGTTGGTGCGAGTTACACCTGCGCACTCGTGAGGGCCTCTCAGGCCTCCCGAGTTGCGTCGTCGCACCTGTAGCCGGCTGCCGCCTCGACGGCAAAAGGCGTTTTTTCTCTTCTGCGCGTTTGGCACAAAACACCCGGGGAAGGATCAAAGGGCGACCTCGGGGGAAATAAAAAAACGAGCGGCAGCGTCCTCATTGTCTCCCGAAGAGGCACGTTCTGGTAAGTTCCCCGGGCGCGCTTCGAGCGAAACGTCGGCAACTGTGCTGAACATCACGTGGTTCGAGCCAAAAACGCGTCGGATAGAGCCCAGCAGCAGCACAACCGGGAGCGCCTCCCACCAATGGCTCTCATTCTATACTTGAAGCTTTCGTGACTGCAAGGATTCATACTCTTTGGTTTTTTCGGCAAAGTCACGTAGGTAAAACAATCAATGAAATTAAATAAATGAAAACAACTAAATTAAATAACGACGTTTCGGAGGCAACACAAGCTTCCTTCATCAGGTGTAAAAAAGGCACAGCAAAATAACTGTAGCGAGTTATTATTTTGTATTTTCTCTCGCTACGGTTATTTTGCTGTGCCTTTTTTCACACCTGATGAAGGAAGCTTGTGTTGTCTCCGAAACGTCGTGATTTAATTTAGTTGTTTTCATTTATTTTATTGATTGTTTTACCTACGTGACTTTACCGAAAAAAACAAAGAATAGCTCTCATGTTGTAGATGCGTCTTGAGCTACTGCGTACCGGTTTATTTTGGATGTGTCTTGGTTCAAGTGATTTTTTCCCCCACGTCTCACCAAACCTTTACGAGGATATGTAATTTTATTTAGCAGTAGATATGCGGGGTCAGAGGTCACACCGTGCTGGTTGCACCTCAAATTAGCACGGCTGGCGGCTACGTACGGTGCGAGAGAAGTTCAACCTCCATACAGACCCTCTCATTTCCATGCTCCATTACGGGGTCAGGAAGCAATCTTCAAAACAGGTTATTTATCACTTATGTCAATCCATTGCTGGATGAGAGCCGGATAAGGTCAGCAGGTGTAAAGGAGCGTGACGGGTTGATGAATCACAAAACCGAGAGAGGCGGTGAGACGGCTTTGGAAAGCCTATTTCCTGCTGTCTCTGTGACGGTGGTAATAAAAATTACAACCCTTTGTCCAACCCAATGCTAGATCAAGGCCTCCCCATGCCATATGGATCGTTGGGGGTATCCGACTATAATTCACCACACTGGTCAGTGCGGGTTGGTCTGGGGGGGGAGGTGGGTAGGTGAGACCCAGGACCGGTTCAGATATCGCTCCCCAATGACGTTAGCCGTGGCCGGGAATTGAACTCGCGTCGCCGGGTTCAAAGGTGCAGTTTGCTAACCGCCGTGCGATAGCGAGGTGGGGGTGGTCTTCATCCAGCAGTAGACTGACCACGGACATAATGCCACATTTCCGACATCATGTGAGTAACAGGCTGAACTAAAATGACCCCTAATAAAATCTGCTACAGACAACATACCACAACTGGAATAATTAGGGAGCGCCACGGTGACTAGGAGATGTTAACTACCTCGCCTGGCATACAGGACGTCGTGGGTTCGATCCCGACCCTGACGCCTGCTGCATATTTGTTTCTCTCTATCCCCGTGGTAGCGTGGATTTTTCACCGGGTCTTCCGAATTTTCCCTACACACTTACAAACATGCTAAAGAGTATTTGGCTGCTAAAAATGTCCACGCGATAAGCCACTTTGTAGAACTGTCATTTGTGGCCAGGTCGCTTTTGAAAAAGAGCTAAACAGTTCAGTCGACCTTACCTGGTAAAATAAAAAAATGTTTCATAGTTTAGTCTAAATAGTTAACAGTTTTAAGATGCTGCCCAACTCACAGCTGCAAAGAGAGTTTTAGCTATTTAAATAAAAGTAAACTTATTGCTGTCAGCCACAAATCTGCATGCAACATCATTTCTTCGGTTGATATCAAGGCTGTCCAAACAGCAAACTTTTGTACAACGGGCAAGTCGCTGCACAGTCGAGTTTATGCTGCCGGTAGCAAGTTCATTAATAGCCAAACTTTTGCTGTCTATTGCTGGCCTCTATATATAATCCCTAACTATGCTGTCTGCAGCGAGTCTATATATATAATCCCTAACTATACTATCTGCAGCGAGTTGAAGGAGCAGTCCAATTTCTGCTGCCCATCGCAAGCCACAACAATAACAAGGAAGGAAAAAAAAACATGCACTGAGCATGGATTAAGTTACGATTCCCAACATTTATTTGTGTTTAATCAGCGGTACGGCAGCCGGCGGCAGTCAGGGGTTAAGGCAAAATCGGTTTACGACTCTGTGTTTTGGGCAACCCCATCGGTCAATTTGGGGTGCCACGGTGGCGAGGAGATGTTAACTACCTCGCCTGGTATACAGGAGGTCGTGGGTTCGATCCCGACCCTGACGTCTGCTGCATATTTGGAGTTTGCGTGTTTCTCTCTATCCCCGCGGTAGCGTGGATTTTTCTTCGGGTCCTCCAGTTTTTCCGTCTACATTTGCAATCAACATCATGCATTTAGAGTATTTGGCTGCTATAAATGTCCACGTGGCCAGGTCGCTTCTGAAAAAAGAGCTCGATAGCTCAGTGGGACTTGCCCGAGTGTTTTGTCGATTTTTTTCTCGGAGTTTCTGGAACACTTTCGTGGCCACTTCCCACCGGTTCAACGGACCAGATGACAGGGAACCGCTGCTCTCGGTTACATCCCGAACAGCAACACAACTTGTTACCGAAGCTTTGTTCATCTTGGAACATCTTAACGAGGGTTATCGTGACCCCACGTCACAGACAAGACGGCCAGAGCTAATGCATTAAAGCTTTCAGCCCAAGCTGAGAACTGTTGACAATAATGAGAATCTTTAATTATCCTGGAGGAATCCGACGAGCTCTGAAGCTCTATGTCACATATGCATACCTCTGATTAGCGCAGTCGGCTACGTATGGTGCGAAAGAAGTTCAACATACATACATACATTTTTTTTAGAAAAAACTAGAAATTATAATAACTTAAATCTGCCAGTCGTGGTTGTTGTCTGACCGTGCAATCACCGCGGGTGTCGATACGGGACGATGACAGCCGACGGATGATACCGGTGACGGAATGACGGCCAAAGGCAAGAACGAGCCCAAGGCGGGGGGGGGGGGCGCGCGCCGCGGAGATGCAGCGATGAAATGAAATTCACCCGCGCCAGTTTCGATAGTTTCGTGGCTGCGCGCGAATTACCTTTCAAGCCTGCGGAATGGACGCGGTGCAGGAGAGGTTTCACGCACACGCGCGGGGAACGTCGCAACCATAAACTGCGGCGACAAAATGAACACCGTGTTGACTAGAGGCACGGGGCACGTGATGATTCCTGTCTGTATTGCGACCTTAGTAAGCTTGAGTGGGGAGCTGGGAGTGGGGGGCTGGGAGTGGGGGGCTGGGAGTGGGGGGCTGGGAGTGGGGGGCTGGGAGTGGGGACACGGAGTGGGGATGGGGCACCAGTGGTCTTGATTTGGCGGTCCGCCATGCCAAAAAGGTCGAGCAGCACTGGCGTACGACGGCGTGCGGAGGCCTTCAACCAGCAGTGGATAGACAATGGCTGACGATGACGACGACCACTAATAAAAATAGCAGAGCGTTGGCTGCGTGCAAGGGGAGGGGGGGGCAGCGGCTCGGGCTGAAAAACGGCTTAACCGTCGGCACGCAGAATGCAGCGTGAGCAGATTCTGCTGCTGGCAGGCGCGCTCGCTCGCCGCCGGTTCGTTCGGCGTGGTCTCGGTCGGTCGGTAAACAAGGGTTTGGACGTGGGGGGGGGAATGTGAGTAAGCCTTTTTTGGTCAGGAGCAGCGGCCCGGGCCGTTTGTGGTTTATGTTTTTTTCTTCTTGTTCTTCACAATGCGCTGCGACCACTACGACGCTGCCGCCGCCACCGCATAGTTTCTGAGGACACGGTCAACGTCCCCGGGGGGGAAAGAGTTAAGGAGGGCATTTGGAGGCGACGATCCCGGATTCGGTGTGGGATGGACGAAAGGATGCCGCTGCCGTTCCCCAACTCTGACCCTTACACGTCGACACATCGGGTCAGCGAGGGTTTGGCGAAGGCGACGGAGCCCCTTTGACGTGGGAGCATATAAGTACAGCCCTCTCCCATTTACGTCGTTTTGCAAAATAAGTCACCGCCTTATGATGAACACCGCAACCGCGATTTGCGTCGCCGCGACCCCACGCACTTTGCATCGCCGTCGTAGTCGTCGCATGTCCTTTCTCGTCATCAGTTGCATTTCAGCCGTCGCCTCCGCCACCCACTGCTACCCCCGTACGTCGCTCCGATTCACGCCGTTTCGATATTGCTGTACAGTTAAAGGTGAAGGCGCAGGGCTGAAACGTTGCTTCCTCAACTCCTTGGCTGGCGGAGGGGCCTCTGCTAGAAGGGAGCCTTGAGGAGCTCCTCCAGAGGGGCGTTTGGCCTACTCTTCCACACGTCGGCCAGATATTATTAAAGAAGATGCGGGAGTAGTCACAACGTACCCAACAAAACACTCGCCCCGCTGAGCGACTGTGGCCCACCCATTTATACTGCCGGGTGGGTGTGGACGGTTGCGTTAAGAAACTGGTGCCATTGTTTCAACCGCCACGCCAGTGATCGAACCTGCGACCTCTGGATTGCAAGTCCATTGTGCCAAACATTGAACCGCGGCTGCATCATCGGTTCAGTACGACGATCGATTTTGTCGCACTGCCCTCTGCCGGCCACCGTGTCGCCATGGCAGCAGCCTATAGCAACCTGTGAGGCATTGCGTTTGCTCGTCCAAGCCGTGTCCAAGCTCAACACCTGCTTAGCTTCCTGGATCTGACGAGATCGCGTGCACTCTGCGTGATTTGGTCTCGGGCAGCATAAGGCGGCAGAGCGTTGCAGCGAATAGGATAAATCAATAGACGTTCATTTCGTCTCTCCACATAAAAAAAAGATGTTTTATTTGCAACACCAGAACAAAAGGGCTTCCAGACCAAATACCATTCGGTAGCACTTGTTAAGGAATGCTGACGAGACTTGGAAGGTTGGAAACCAGGTCTCGGGTTTTTTTTCTGGGTTAAATATTTCGCCTTGAAAGCCCAAGGGGCCGAAAGCGAACGCAAAATATCCCCCCAAAACAGGAACTCGGATGGGCGAGCGACGCGCCGCCCATCTGGAATATGCCATTTCAGAATCGAGAAATTTGACGGTTAACTAAAGTGTCCACTTTCAAAGTTCAGAAATCATCACGTGACGGTTGAATTTTTGAAGATCTCCCTTCGGGATAGATTTTTCTCTTAGTTACGCTGGTAGACACAAATGCAGGAGCATGTTCTTAGCTATGAACTCTCGCTTAAAAAATAAACCACACACACGCATAGTTTGAGAGGGGAAGCGAAATAAATGGGTGGAAGGGGGCGGTGACATCGTGGTTAGCGCGCTGCAATGAGCACACCCGGGGGGTACGAGTTTGATTCCTCGTCCACTCTATTTCGACGCTACAACTTCCAACGCTGCCCACTCTTCACCAACCTGCACTGACCAGAGTGGTGAAGTATGGTCAAACAACCCTCAGAGCCGACACGATGTGAAGAGGCCTTGAAAAAGGCGGGGGGGGGCTCTGTTGACCCCTGACCCGGCTTGTGAACGCTGTGTGACACGTACAGAACTCCGTCAATTCAGGGCCGCCCCCACAATGCGGGGGGGCCTTGGAGGTTATTTGACCATACTTCACCACGCTGGTCAGTGGTGCCAGTCAGTTCACGAAGTGGCGTGTCCTCTAAACCGTATCTCCTGGACATCTGTGAAAAAAGAGCTTGGTAGCTCATTGGATTCCTCCCCCCCGACCCCCCCCCGCCCCCCCCCCTTCCAATACATTATCATGTGCACCTACAGGGGCTTGCGCACAAACACGTCCACGTACACGTCGTGCTCTCTTTTAGCCCCGCCCCCCCCCTCCCAATACGTTCCATTCATTGGCTACCACATTCTGATAAGCTCCCCGCCCCCTCCTCCCCCTTATCTTGTATTTAAGAACTTGCATCTTGGAATCCCTGCCTCACTTGATACAGAAAATCTGGCTGTGACGGTCCCACCTGATGACGGAGACTTGTGTTGCCTCCGAAACGTCGTGATTTTTATTATTTTATTTCTATTATTACTTTTAATTTAATTTTTTACCTACGTGACTTTACCGAAAAAACGAAGAGTGCAAATAAAACACTCTGATTCTGCACACACGCTATCATAAATCAAGCGGGCCACGTGGACGCCGCAACGAGTGCGCGAGACGAGGGGGTAAAGTATAATGAATGACAACAAGGAGAGCGATCGATGGCCAAGAGGGGGGTGTGAACAGATTAGCACTCGCTGCACAATGGCCTCACGGCACGAGGCCCACTCCCCCCCCCTTCAAACCGAGAGCGGACGGCTCCCTAAGCAGAAATGTAACAGACTCTGCGCTAAAAATTGATTCTCACGCTCATGACACGCGCATCGATCCGAGCGCGTGCCGATTGATTCTTTGTGATCCGTGCGCGCGTGCGTGCGTGCGTACGATTGTGATTGTTTCATGGGAAACTTACAAAGAACTATAGATTCTACAAGGGTAAACACACAAATAGAGTGTCAATCTAATAGTCGGCATGAATTGCTCACTGTTCGTAGAAATAACTTACTTAATCAAATTCAAGAAGGTGTTTTTTTGTACTATGACGGAGAGGCCGTTGTCCGACATGTCACCTATTACATACTCTTAGGGTTTTTCGGTAAAGTCACGTAGGTAAAAATAAATAAATAACGACAAAGTAAATAGAAATAAAATAATAAATCACGACGTTTCGGAGGCAACACAAGCTTCCTTCATCAGGTGTAAAAAGGCACAGCAAAATAACTGTAGTGACTGTAGTGACTACAGTTATTTTGCTGTACCTTTTTACACCTGATGAAGTAAGCTTGTGTTGCCTCTGAAACGTCGTGATTTATTATTTTATTTCTATTATTATTTATATACATTTCTATTATTTATTTTGACTATATATTTATTTTTACCTACGTGACTTTACCGAAAAAACCTAAGAGTATGAATCCTTGCAGTCACGAAAGCTTCAAATCTAGAAATAACACCTATTATATATTTATGTTGCATTTGCATTTGAGGTCACAGCTATTAACAAATGTGTTGAGGATTTTTTCTCCTCTTCCATTCAGTTAGCGGGTGGATGTGCCAGTCGACTTGCCACCCTGGAAAGGATGCTGCCACAGTGTTAATGTTTCACACACTAAACCTGCAATCCAGGGATCGCCGGTTCGATTCGATTTCCAGGCACGGCGGTTGAAACAACGGTCAAATTTATACGCCGGGTCCTTGCACGAGTAGGAATAACAACAACAACAATAATTTGACCATGCTTCATCACGTGGGTCAGTGCGAGTAGGTGAAGGGGGTGGGGGCCAGGGCCAGTTGAGAGTTGCACTCAGCACGGATGTGAGCTGTGACTGGGAATTGAACTCAGGTTGCTGTATTTGCAAGGGAATGTGCTCACCAATGCACCACTCCTCCTGACCTAATCATAATAATCCACTTTGTTGACCTATCATTTGTGGCCAAGTCGCTTCTGAAATGGGCTTTATCTGGTAAGATACAAATTGTTTAGTTCTAATGTGTATATTTTTTAAATGATTTGCTTTATATTTCCTATACTTTGCACTCCCATCGTGTTTTTTCGTACGGTTTATTGCTGGAACGTTCTGACCCCGTGCCCCGACTGGACATCTGTGAAAAATATATCTCATCGGATTCCTGCAGTATAAATAAATATTCCGCTTCTGAATAATCGTACCAATTATTTAGACAGGGGTTCCTAGAACCAATTCAGATTATATACTCTCCACGGATGTTAGCCATGGCGGGGAATCGAACTCGGGTCGGCGAGCTCAGAGCAAAGTGCGCTCACCGCTGTGCCCGCTGTTCCACCTCCAACCACCTCGACTCGGGGTAAAACAAAACAAAAAATAAATCAATTGTCAGGGCTCATTAGTTCTTACTGAACCAAGGACACAGAGGTCAGAGAGAAGATGGATACATTTCTCTGGTTATGTCCACAAACATTCTGGGCTGGTACTCAGAAGAGAGGCATTCCACGATTGCATCCGACAGAAGAGCACCAGTTTTTAATTCAAATATACCCAGATTAACTAAATTATACTGGTAGGAACCTCCTGGTTCCACCAGCCCACAGGGGATTATTGTGTCCGTCTGTCCGTCGTGCATCCAAAAATGGGAGGCGTGGGGCTGGGTGGAGAGGAGAGGGTGGGGAGGGGCTGGGTGGGGAGGGTGGGGCTGGGTGGGGAGGGGAGGGTGGGGGGGGGCTGGGTGGGTGGGGAGGGTGGGGCTGGGTGGGGAGGGTGGGGATGGTGGGGCTGGGTGGGGTGTGGGAGGGGTGGGGCTGGGTGGGGAGGGGCTGGTCACCCCGTGGTGCCCTTATAAAACTCAACGTTTAACCTACTCACGCCGGCTTGTACCCGCCCTCACAGTCGGGCATATTTGCGGAATACACCACGCCGCCGTTGACCCTGGCCATTGACCGAGCAACCCAACGTGTTCCTACCAGCTCCCTCCGCAGGACAATGTGTTTCAAGAAAATTTACAAGACCAAGACAAATGTCAGTGTTACAAACGGTAACTGTAAAGATGCAAGCAAATCCTGCAGTCAATGTTTTCCTCCCCGACGTCGGCTGTAATCGCAAGGTTAAACTCAAACGACTGGAAATTTATTTGCCATCAATAATTTATCTTCTTTTTTTATAAATGCTGCCGCAGTTGCGACTGTCGTCGTAAAATTTGAACTCGACGGCAGGGGGTTGCGAGTGAGAATTGCTGTGTGTTTGGGGTATGATAAGACAATCGTTGCTGGTGATCAGGAAGAAGCCTTGGAAGTCAAAGAAGAGGCCATTCAAGAATACAAACAATCATTCGCTCTCCCGACTATCATCGGTTCGATTACTCGCCTAATCGGACTACGCGAAAACAGCCGGGGGGGAGGGGGGGGGGAGTCTCACCTCTGTGTTCCCATGTGTGTTGTTGGACGGAAGGTGATGGCCACCCCTCCCCCCACCCCCTCCCCGAGTGATCGGAACACAAAAAACATATTTTATTGCAATTGCTGGTCGATTACTGAGCTTGTTCAGCTCCAGTTAGAACCGCCGATGGTAGCGCATTCACCTTGCAGTGGTGTAGGTGAGTGGGTGGGCTGGTGGTTTGAGTGGGTGGACGTGCAATTGAGGGTAGGTCAGGGTGGTTGAATGGGTGGGTGGATGAGTGAAATGGGTGGGTATTTGGGTTGCGGTGGGTGAGAATGGATGGAAGGATGAGAATGGAGGGATGAGTGGGTGGGAAAGGATGGGTGGGTGGATGGGTGAATGAGTATAGGTGGGAAGGTGAGCTGTGGTGGGCGAGTGGTACCTGATGCTCAGGTATCTCAGGTGAGAGGGTCTGTCCGAGGATGAGAGCAGTCAGGTACGCCCAGCAGCGAGCCGTGTTGGGCTGGTGGTACCCTCCTGTTCATCATCAACAAACAAATACAAACACAGATGTCCCGTATAGCCTGAACAGACGTTTATGGAAAGTGCTGTTAGTGAGCACCGATGATGGCTGCCACGGCACACGAGGGGGTGGGTTGCTAATACCACACCCAGCCATCTTTGTCTCCCCAGTGCTGATGCTTACACACCGCGCAAGGTACTCAATTGAGGCCGAGTCAACCTAGGGGAGGCCCAGATATTTGTCACCGTTGTTGGCCGTGAGCAGGAATCGAACTCGGCTCGCCTGGGGTTCGTAGCGCAGCGCACTAACTGCTGGCGCCACCGACCCCCACAAACATCATCATCCACACACACAGATGTCACATAGACAATATCTAGATTAATATAACTACAACACACACACACTTATTACACGTTCCGAGCAGGCGAAACAGCCACATCTGGCAAAATCTAGGGGCAGGCTTGCTTTAGAAATCTCCAGAATGAAGGAGGAGAGAGGCGTAAAGAGAAGTAAAGGTACAGCCCAGCAATTGCTTGCTCACGTGACCGCCGTTGGAAGGACCTCCACTGCAGTGGGATTTCTGAATTGCGTGACCTTAGCGGTGAAGGTTTTTTAGTTTTTTGTGTGAGCGTGTGAGCCGTGCCCCACCGGCGGAATGCTTGTCAGCAGCAGCCCGCATCGCGATCTTGTCTTCTGAATCTAAGAAATTCTATTTAAATTGTCGGCAATGTTAAAAGTGTAAGGTCTTGAAATTACTTGCTCAGGCCAGTTCAATGGCCTCCACTGAACAGGGAGGCCATTGAGCTCAAACACCTGCCGGGAATACGTCTTGAAATAGGTGGGAGTACCTACACGTACTCAAACTTAGGTCGCCGGGTTCATAGTGCAGTGTGCGAACCGCTGTGTCATCGTTTCCTTCTCTCCACCTCTCCCCCTCACCCCTTTTCCCCCCCTCTCTACCCCACCCCCCCCATTAAGCTACTCGAAACCTCAACTCAAATAGTCCACGAGACATTTTCGAGCGAGCCGCTCACATCACGGGCATATCGCGCGGGTAATTTAATGATTGATGGCTTTAAAATCAACGGCCATTACGTCTAATGGCCACTTGCAGCGGCGCGAAGGCCCAAAGTAGGCACCTCCCGCAAGCGAACACGAGAGAGGTAAACGGACGGAGGCGTACACAACCAAACGCGATGATAACTTGCCGACTGAATGGATGGATGGATGACTGACTGACGGGCTGGATGGGCGGGTGGTTGATTGGTTGGTACCTCCTCCAAGCACAAGTGTGGGCAGCCAACGTGAACGGTTTACGGACGGATGCGCGCACAAACAAATGCGACAGTAATTGACCGATTCGAGTGGTTGAATTTAGTAAATGAATGAACGTGTGAATGACTAAACCAATGAATGGGTGGTGCCTCCTTCAGTAAAAGCTTGGGCAGCATGAAAGGTTCGTGGATGAATACTTGAACAACGAACAGGGTAGTAGCTGACCAAACTGGGTGAATGAATGAAGGATTAAACGAGTGACTGAATGAATGAGCGAATGGTACCTCCTCCCAGTACAAGCGTGGGCAACCGCCACTCCAGGATGCTCTGCAGGCAGCGGCCGATTCCTCGCGGGGTCAGGTTGAAGGAGCACATGGGGTCACCGGCGAGGGTGTCTGCTCCCAGCTGGCAAACGACCACTTCTGGGTTAAAGGTCACGAACACATCTTGCAGGACCCTGGACAACAGCCAGCCCGGAGCGGAGGCGAGGGCAGAACAAAAAAACAAGGAAGAAAAACATCACGCACGCGCGGATTCTGTAAAGATCTCCCAACGCAGCATTTGCCATCACACTTTTGGTATACAGGAGGTCATGGGTTTGATGCCGACCCTGACGCCAGCTGTAAATTTTTAGTTTATGTGTTCTCCCCTTGGTCACGTGGATTTTTCTCCGGGTCCTCTGGTTTTTCTCTCCACATTTAGAATCAACATGGGATTAGAGTATTTGGCTGCTATAAATTTGCACGCGAAAAGCCACTTAATTGAGCTATTATTTGTGGCCACGTCGCTTCTGAAAAGGAGCTACATGGCTCAGTGGGTCTAATCTGGTCAAATAAAAATAGTTTAGTTTAAAAATAGTTTATAGTTTAGTTTATGAAGGAGTTTCAAACTCGGATCCCACCAAATGAAAAGTCTGCATTGTGTCCAGCACTTCTGAACAATGGATGAGCAAAACTTTTAACGCACGCACTCGTGCGATCATTCCTTGAGACTGATACGCTGTAGTTAGTGGAAATGTCGCCCTTCTTTAAGCACAGGAGGAGCTATATTAAGCGTGGGCCATTAATTTGACCATGGCACTTGCACCCACGGGCCTACTCCTTTTGCATCTTGGAGACTTTAATGATGCACGAGCAATAATCTTCCCCATGTGGATTTGAAAATACTATTACCTCTGCGTGCATAAATACGTTTTTTGGCAAGGCCCCGAGGTCTGAAACGCTGGGAGGGCCAGCAACAAACATCGCGAATAAAGTTGCATTCCTCAAAATACTAACTGGCGTTGTTGTGGAGAATAAAACAACATAATTAATGAAGGCTGTAGATAATGTCTCCTTCACGAATCCACGTCTCTCTGCATAAAAATAACAAATTTTCCTAGATTCTAACACATCCCATTAGCCGCATGGCCTTGTGGGAGTGCGTAATTTCAGCAGCATTGTTTCACTACAATCTGGACCAGTTTTGACACACAGTGTCTCATCAGCAGTCAGCCTTTGCTTGCATCAATGCTGGTGAACTGTCGTTCTTACGTTGTTGAGGTGCCAGTTTGATGCAAAGCTGCAACAACGAACAGGTGACGAGTTTATTTGAAGTGAGCAAGGGTAACTATACGAACTTGGGGAAAAGAGACGAGGAGAGGGAATTCTGAAGTGGAGCAAACGCGCGATGGACGAACGGCGTGGACAACACGAAACAGTTGGTCGCTTAGACCGAGTGATCAACATGGGAGGAGGAATGAGTGAAGTAAATTTATTCTGCTTTTTTGTGTTCATATTAGCAAGGTTGGCTATGTGCAGCGCGAAAGAAGTTCAGCGTACATATCTACACATATGGCCACTGAATTTCACTTGTTGTAGAGGTAGAGACAAGGCAGAAATAATAAAGCATCTGACCGCCCGATGTGCGAGCGAGTGAGTGAGCGAGCGAGCGACTGAACTGGGCAACTCGTCGCGGGCTCTGCCGCGTATGAAACATTTTTTTTCCGAGAGCGATAACCTCCTAAACGGATGCGCGGCCGTGGAACGAGCGCAAATAAATATGCACCGGCTCGCTCCGCGCCATTATCAGTTGTCGCTAACGCATTCCACGCAACGCAGCGTCGCTAACGCGCGGGGCTCACCGGCACAGCGCGGAATTTGTCAAACGGCCGACGAGCGTAACAGCCTGTGCCGAGCACGCCGAATAGAGGGACGGCGAGTCTCTTCTTGCAGCAAAGGAGGGGGGGGCGGGTACACGATGTGATTTAACAATCGGCACAATGTGTTTTTTTGTTCCCAGAAGCTGTGACCAGAAGCAATGCCCCCGTTGACTTTGCCGCCTGAGGCCCGTTGTGACGGTGGCGCGTGCACGCGTTATTTTTTTTTTACGTTCGTACAGGGTGGGTTCAGGCGTTCCGAGTTTTTCCACCCACACGATGAGTTGGACTCGGAGCGGGGCGCTGAGATCTGAATGAGGCACTGACACAGTTCGAGCACTGGAAGCTGTCAGTACCGTCGAAGGAGTGACAATGCAGCATCGGTCACGAGCAGGCACTTGTCCCACGTGGGTTGTTAACGACCACGGGTTGCCGTTGAAAATGCGACGACGCGTGTTGCGATGATCGTTCGCCCGTGCGGCTTTTTCAGAGTCGCGCTGCACAACTGGATGTGCCCGCGTGTCGTTCAGGACGATGTCACTCCCAAGTGCTGGGAGCTCGTTCACGAACTGAACATTCAATTCAGTTCCTGAAGAAGACCCCCCAAGCACATGGAGTGCAACGTCAAGACATCAAGCTGAAACATGACGCATTAATAACCTGAGAACGCACGTGGCGAGCGTTGTATTTTTTAACGGTTGTACTTCGAAGCTGCGATTGGGTTCCACTAACAAGTTGGTTTAATTTTATTTCAGCAGGTGAGAACCCAAGAGACCAGGATAGAGTCTCAATTTGCAAGGGTGACCTGTGGTGCCATTATTAGTCTGTCAGCAGCGTACGATTATTGCTACGTGTAATCCCAATTGGGTAGCAATGTAAGTTTATTTTGTGCCAATTGGCGACTCTTTAAAACAGCCTCGATAGCGCACACACACAGCGGCGGATTGAGGAATAAAAGCGCCACTCAAGCTGTTCATGCGACCAGTGTGGTGAAGTATGGTTAAATTATAAACCCCATTTGGGCAGGCCTTTATCCAGCAGTGGCTTCACAAGCACGTGTCATTCGAGCGTGTCGCAGAATACACGTGCTGGATAGCACATGAAGCACAAAGACGCACGCACACACACAGACACGTTATTTACCCTCACTGACTGCTGGCTATCACAGTCAGCGAGCACCTATTTTAGCCGGCATCAAACACGAGGTTGGGTGTTATGGCTGGCAGTGACGTAGGGCCGGCCAGCCACCTTCGTCTCCCCCCAGTGCTGATTTTTTTTTGACATTTGCATCCTGCTACTGGAGTTTTGGCTTTGCCTTGATTTGTTACATGCATTGAGATTATTGAGATTCTAGATTTGAAGCTTTCGTGACTGCAAGGATTCATATTCTTGGGTTTTTTTCGGTAAAGTGACGTAGGTAAAAAATTAAAATTAATAAAATAAAAATCACGACGTTTCGGAGGCAACACAAGCTTCCGTCTTCAGGTGGAACCGTCACAGCACGATAGCTGTATCAAGATTCTTGGAATCTCTCATTTACTTGATACAGCAAGCGTGCTGTGACGGTTCCACCTGAAGACGGAAGCTTGTGTTGCCTCCGAAACGTCGTGATTTTAATTTTTTTAATTTTAATTTTACTTTTATTAATTTAAATTTTTTACCTACGTGACTTTACCGAAAAAAACCAAGAATATTATTGAGATTCTTTTGCTGCTGTAAATTTCCGCACGACAAGCCACTTTGTTGGGATGTCATTTGGGGCCAGGTTCCTTCTTAAAATAAGTTAATACCTCAGTGGGGTTTACCTGGTAAGATAAACAATAAGTTAGTTTCATTTGTACATGTTTAAGTGATCTGTTTACATTTCCTATACTTCTCACTGCTATCGTGTTTTGTGTTGTTTGTTGTTGCAGCGTTCTGACGCCATGTCCCCCCGACTGGACATCTGTGAAAAATAACTTTATAGCTCATCGGATTTCTCCTCCGGTATAAATAGACATTCTGATTCTCATCCCACTATTTGAACAAGAGCTATCTTTTGATTTAAAGCTTTCGTGACTGCAGGGATTCATATTCTTGGTTCTTTCGGTAAAGTCACGTAGAAGGGAAATAATAAAATAATATTTTTATATTATTGTATTGCTTTCCTTCTATAAAATAATATTTTTATTATTTCATTGTTTCCCTTCTATGTGACTTTACCGAAAGAACCAAGAATAAGAGATATCTATAGATAGTAGACCTATGAAAAGCCTCAGCAAGGCAACAGATTCTGATGACCCACGCATTGAACCAGGAACGCCGTAGTTGTCGTGGAATAAACAAGCCACACGCTCCCCTCATCTCACACGAGTACATAGACATACCACGCATCTAGATTGGAAGCTTTCGTGACTGCAAGGGTCCATACTCTTTGGTTAGTTCGGAAAACAACTAAATTAAATCACGACGTTTCGGAAGCAACCATCATCAGGTGTTGACTGCTCCAGCTTCCGAAACTTCGTGATTTTATTTGTTTTCTCTCTTTAACCTACGTCACTTTACCGAAAAAACCAAAGAGAATATGACGCATCACCCGTTGCGCCATGCAGCCTGCTAAGGCCGGCACACAACACACGGCGGGGTGGGGTGGTAAGCATCACACTACTCCATTGCTCACATTAACACACGGCAACAGGTACTCATTTCAGGCCGAGTCGACCAAGGGGAGGCCCCGAACAAGTTTCGATGCAAATTTTTTCATTGATGTCTGCCGTGGCCGGGCAATCGAACTCGGTTCGCCGGGTTCGTAGCACGTTGCGTGGATCACTGATCCTCCGCTCCCCACCACACACACACATGACACAAGACAACGACCCCGCAGGAGACCTCTGTTGGGGCAAGTGCTGTTAGCGAGCACCTATTAAGGCCGGCATGGTGCACGATGGGGGTGGTGTGGCCTGCACATGGCAAACGCTCCCATGTATTCAGGCAGACACTAGCACACGTCACACACAAAAGACAGAAGCGCGTACACACATACACAGCGCACACAGTCAAAGGCGGGGTGGGTGACAGACGGGCAAGGCAGCCTTCTTGGCTCATTCCGTCTCTTGCCAAATTTGTCACTCGACCGACTGAAGGTCGCGGGGGAGGAGCGAGAGAGCGAGAGATAGAGACAGCGAGAGGCAGAGAGAGACAGGGGGAGAGAGACAGAGAGACAGCGAGAGGCAGAGAGAGACAGAGGGAGAGAGACAGGGGGAGAGAGACATAGACAGAGAGACAGAGGGAGTGAGACAGAGGGAGAGAGACAGGGGGAGAGAGACAGGGGGAGAGAGACAGGGGAAGAGAGACAGGGGGAGAGAGGCAGGAGGAGAGAGACAGACAGAGGGAGAAAGACAGAGGGAGAGAGACACAAAGACAGGGGGAGAGAGACAGGGGGAGAGAGACAGAGACACAGAGACAGGGGGAGAGAGACAGGGGGGGAGAGAGACAGGGGGAGAGAGAGACAGGGGAAGAGAGACAGAGACAGACAGGGGGAGAGAGACAGAGACAGGGGGAGAGAGACAGGGGGAGAGAGACAGGGGGAGAGAGACAGGGGAGAGAGACAGAGAGACAGACAGGGGGAGAGAGACAGAGACAGGGGGAGAGAGACAGGGGGAGAGAGACAGAGGGAGAGAGACAGAGGGAGAGAGACAGAGGGAGAGAGACAGGGGGAGAGACAGAGACACAGGGGGAGAGAGACAGAGGGAGAGAGACAGAGACAGAAAGACAGGGGGAGACAGGGGGAGAGAGACAGAGAGACAGAGACACAGGGGGAGAGAGACAGAGGGAGAGGGACAGGGGGAGAGAGACAGGGGGAGAGAGATGAGAGACAAGAGATGAGAGACACACAGAGAGACACAGACAGAGTGAGAGACACAGAGAGACACAGACAGAGAGACAGACAGGGGGAGAGAGACAGAGACAGACAGAGAGATGAGAGACAGAGACAGACAGAGAGATGAGAGACAGAGACAGACAGAGAGATGAGAGACAGACAGAGAGATGAGAGACAGACAGAGACACAGACAGACAGAGACAGATGAGAGACAGCCCCACGATTTCCGTGGCAACAACAAAAATGCGCGTCACCGACACGGCAAGGTCAACGGTTGCCATGGCAGCACAGGCGTCCACTGCCCGGGCCCGGCACGTTAACCACGCCCGGGGGGGAGTGGCCACAGACCACACCCCTGGGCTGTGTGACAAAGGGGGAGGGGGGCGGTAGGAGGAGGGGGGAGTTGATGAAAACTTCGACACGTGTCTGAGTCAATACCACTGTATGCGCACGTGTATCGTTTGTTGTCCGGTTCGGGGGTTAAACCTCCCACAGGTCGTAGTGTTTGTTGTTGTTGTAATTGACGAAGGAACCTGAACTGGTCCAGGGTTCAAGTGTAAAATGCAGCAAGTAAATAAACCGATGGAAATTATTGTGACAATACTTAAACTGTTGTGTGTGTGTTGTGTGTCTGTGGTAACGAGGAGCGGTGGTGGAGCGGTTAGCGCGCTCTGCGGTAACGAACCCGGCGACCTGAGTTTGATTCCCGCTCACGGCCAACACCGTCAGTGGCGATTATCGGAACCGGTCCTGGGCCTCGCCTAGGTCGACTCAGACTCAAATGAGTACCTGGTGCGGTGTGCAAAACATCGCCACTGGGAAGACAAAGGCGGCCGGGCGTGGTGCTGGCCAACCACCCCCTCGTGTGTCATGCCGGCTATACGGGGGGGGGGGGGGGGAGGGATTTTTGTTTAGTATATATACACACACACTCCACATCCACTGACAGCCCCTATGAGTCAACCCCTGGCAAGAGCTGTAAGGAATCTAAAACAATTAAAATGCAAATCCATTCTTCAGAGTTAATTGTTAACTAATTACACACCATTTTTTTTATTCGGAAAAGGTTAGGAGTTTTGGTAATTGTCCGTGGATTAACACCAGCATCTCGAGCAGCAGGTTAGCGCCATTCCATCTGCTACTATTCTAGGAAGGGGGAGAGAATGAGTCTTTAACCCTGGCAGGCAGTGAGTGTGTGGCTATTTACCAAAAAGGCAAGAGTGATCAGCTGGCCACGCAAAAGCTCAAGGTGTCGGCAGTCCCAGAAATTATATCGGGAGCCGGCTGCTGCATGCAAATGTGGTGCAAATGTGGTGCAAAGGGGGCACTCACCGCACGCACGACGATTATGTTTTTGCATGCTAATTTCCTTACGAAGCGATGATGATGATGATGATAATAATACCCCCCCCCTCTCTCCACCACCGCTGCCTCCGCCCCACCAAATAAATTCCATTTCTGCTTGGACGGGCTGACCATGCGAAAAAAATAATGTGGGCATGCCATAAAAACATTGAAAAAAAAATCCACCGGAACACATTTGGAACTTAACAGAATGTGTTTTTTTAAAGATGCTAATTTGATTGTTTTGCAAATGGATATATGACGCAAAAGAAATACCGAGAAAAGCAGCAACAACAACAACACGGCCCCCAAAACAATTCGACCGCCACGCTCTAGCGCCACGCACGCGTGAGCGTCGCGTGTGTGTGTGTGGACATTGCGTGCAACGGTGGAACGCTCTCCCCCCCCCCACCTCCATCCCCCCACCTCCATCCCCCCACCTCCATCCCCCCACCTCCACCCACCTCCATCCCCCCACCTCCACCCCCCCACCCCCATCCCCCCACCCACCTCCATCCCCCACCTCCACCCCCCACCCACCTCCACCCCCACCCACTTCCACCCACCCACCCCCATCCCCCCACCTCCACCCACCCACCCCCATCCCCCCACCCACCTCCATCCCCCACCTCCACGCCCCACCCACCTCCACCCACTTCCACCCACCTCCATCCCCCCACCTCCACCCACCCACCTCCATCCCCCCACCCACCTCTATTATTATTTATTTTATTATTAATTTTTACCTACGTGACTTTACCGAAAAAAACCTAAGAGTATAAACTACGTTTTATTTGACCAGGTAAGGTCCACTGAGCTATTAGCTTGTTTTTCAAATGCGACCTGGCTATCACAAATGATAGCTCCACCAAGTGGCTTATCGCGTGCAAATTCATTTCAGCCAAATACTCTAAAAACAGTGTTTTTTATGGTGCCCCCTGGCTTTTGAAATTTTGCCCCCCACGGCTAACTGCCCTTCCTCCCCCACAAAACTTAAAAATCATTCTCACGCCCCGAGAAAGTATCAAGACTAAGGTGACCCTCACCCCGTGAATCATATCAACACAAACATCATCATCATTAGTAGTAGTAGGTTTTTACCCTTTAAACTGGTACAAAACTGACACCTTTATACAAGGCATCATGTTTGCAATAACCACAACACAAGTAGTCAAAATGCAAACAAAAAGAAACAACTCTGATAATGATAATTATATGCACTGTCCTTGAAGTTGATCATCATTCTCATCATCGTGAAAAATGGAAAACAATAACACGACCGGCACTTGCTGCACCTATGGTCTGCTGGGCACTGCATGAGAGTGCGGCGATGATCGTGGTGGCGCCTTAAACGTGGCTGGCTTTGCTGGCCGTGAAACATAACGGGGTGGGGTGGCTTGAATGTGGCGGACTGCGGTCAGGAATGTTAAGTAACGGCGGCGGCGGCGGCGTTGGCGAAACGGTTAAGAAACAACCGCCGGGTTGTGGCAGCATCCGATGTGGAGCTACGAAAAATGGACAAGGAGGAGGAAGGGTCGCCTGGCAACGCACCGGTAACCTGGCAACCGGATGGCCTGGAACAAATCGTAAAGGGTCGCCCACCCCTCCTCATCCTCCTCCCTCCTCCTCCTCCGTCTCCTCCCGAAGGTGAATGCCTTCTCCAATAAGGGATCGCAGTGGGATGTGTCCCGCGATGTCACTGTAAGTGTTTAGCAGTGCGAGTGGGGAAGGTTGCTGGCAGGGGGAGGGAGGTAGTGAGGGATGGGATGGGTAGCGTGGATTAAACCCCCCATCCTCCCTTCCCAAGGGCCACCTCCAAGAGATTATAATGCCACTGGCGATGACGGCTACTTCAAGCAATTTCATCCATTTTTCCCCCCTCTTCTTCTTCGTCCCGAGTGTGCGGAAGAAAATACAAAAACCAACCCCCAAAACCCCCACCACGCCTGTACTGACTGACCAAGCCGCTCACTCCAGAGGCCATCTTCCTCTGCGGCACTGACCAGATGGAATTGACCGGCCATAATTTAGCCATCCTGGGAAAGAACACAAAAAATCCCTGGCTTCTTCTGCCAATGAGCAGGACTCGTGCGGTGGCGAAAAAAAAACCCCGCTGGGTTAGAGACGGGGAGGGGGGGATCTGACGACGACGATGAAAAATGCTACATTTGCACGAATACAGCTCCGCGCGTCGTCTAAGCAGTGCTAAGTCCCCCCCCCCACACAAGGGTCCAGGGCAGACAACTAGTACAGTCCATTCCACAAACAGATGCTGCCACTGCTGCTGCTGCAAACTGGTGAGAGAGAGGAGAGAGGCAGGGAGGTGGTGGTGGGGGGTTCAGGAGGGGGGTAGCGTGGACGGGGGGGTGCAGCCGGGGTTTATAGCACAGGAAGCGGGCAGCAGCAGCGTAAGTGGGTGTGGGGCTCAGAACAGTACAGTGCATAACAAGATGCAGCGCTTTAACCTGCCCACCACTTAGTAGCAATTGTGTAATCGGGATAATGCTCCCTTCTCTCTCTCTATCTCTTGCCTTTTCGGGTAAAAGAAAAACCCACAAAATCTCGTAACCCCCGTGTCAAGCGACGCTTCACGGCGACAATTTGAACGAAGGCACAAGAAGCC
Organism: Lampetra fluviatilis; assembly: GCF_964198595.1. Taxonomy (NCBI): domain Eukaryota; kingdom Metazoa; phylum Chordata; class Hyperoartia; order Petromyzontiformes; family Petromyzontidae; genus Lampetra; species Lampetra fluviatilis. The sequence continues at coordinate 3,057,714 of NC_136324.1, forward strand.
TGGCGCGACCCGCGCGGAGTCGCATTCGGTCACGAACAACATTTTTTGAGAAGCCACGAACGAGAGAGGTCCCCCCCTCTCCTCCTCCTCTCTCCTCGCCACTCGCTTCTAACGACGACCACCCGGCCACCCGGGCCAAACGAAGGCCCCCCTCCTCCTCCTCCCCCCCTCTTTGTTTTTACGGCCGCAGGACGAGGCCTCGTCGTGGCGAACGAGGAGAACTAAGAGGGCCGCCGGCTTGCGGGTTCACGTTTGGCCCGGTTTTTTACGAGGCGTGCTTTTCGGTGGCGGTCACAGCAGCGGGTGCCGTGGAACGCGTGGGAGCATCGGTGTCTTGCGCCTTACAATCAATGGAGTTTACATCCCATTCGTCGGCGCTATAATTAGACGGCGGGGGGGGGGGCGGCCGTAGCCTTGAGCTTTGGAGCCTGTTTGTTCGTTCACCTTCTTCTTCTTCATGTCGCTGCGCGCGCACGGCACGTAACGCGTCAGGACGACACCGTCACCCACTTAGGGCGCCCTAAATAAGGGAAGAGACAAAAATAGAGCGGACAAAATCTGGCGAGACGTCATATCCAGCACGCCGCCTAGAATAGAACGCACGATGCATTTGCAAATTGGCTTTTTTTAATCCTCAGATGGACCATTGGACCCCCCCCCCCAAAGCCGTCGCCCCATCTCCCCCCAAAATAAAGAAAAGTATAGAACGATTTTTAAAAATATATTTCGAGCGATTTTTGCAAGCGCTAAAATAACAAACCAAAAAATTGTACTCCAATAATATTAAAAATAACTTTGACCTGCTTTTCACAACAATTGTAAACCACAGCGGTGCTTCTAATAAAGCCTTGCAACGGATAAAACGCCCGACTGGCACCATTTGCTCGACCATAGAGTTGCCAAAGTCAAACTGACGCGATGCTGTCAGCACGCACGGAACATGCAATCCAGACGTGTCCCGGTTGGTTTCAATCTCCAGGCGTGGCAGTGTGAATTACAGTACTACAACGGCACGAGATGCCCAAAACGCACCCAACCCCTTCGCATTGTAAATGAGTATGCCACGTTTATTCAATGGGGTCGGTCGTGCGTGGTGGGGTCATGCGTCGGTATGAACTACCACTTCTGAGAAGTCTGGCCAGCGTTGGGAAGACTAGTCCAAGAATACCCTCTTCTGCCAGTAGTGGCGTGGTGAGCAATAGAACGGGCACCTCTGCCTTTTTTACCTTGGTAATGAAAAGAAAACTAAACTATTTATTTTTATTTTGCCAGGTAAGGCCCACTGAGCTACGTAGCCTTTTTTTTCAGAAGCGACCTGGCTAACACAAATGAGAGCCAAACGAAGTGGCTCGTCACGTGGGGATTTAAAGCAGTAGCCAAATCCTCTAAAAGCACGTTTCTAAATGGGGAGGGAAAAACCGGAGGAACCAGAGAAAAATCCACGTGATCACGTGGAGAGAGACAAGCAAACTTCAAATATACAGCAGATGTCAGGGTTGGGATCGAACCCACGACCTCCTGCATACCAGGCGAGGTAGTTAACATCTCACCACCATGCAAACTTCAAATATACAGCAGACGTCAGGGTTGGGATCGAACCCACGACCTCCTGCATACCAGGCGAGGTAGTTAACATCTCGCCACTATGCAAACTTCAAATATACAGCAGACGTCAGGGTTGGGATCGAACCCACGACCTCCTGCATACCAGGCGAGGTAGTTAACATCTCGTCACCGCGTTCAATAAACTTAATTGAATGTTTTCCATGATAGGAGAGCGTGTATTTACATCCACTCAAGTTTGAGGAGGGAGTGACACTGCGCCCCACGTGTTGTCTGTGTCCGCTAGTGCTCGTAAAGAACCCGCGCTCGAAATGTCAGAATGCTATCGCTTCTTACAGACGGATAAAAAAAACATCGGGGTTAATCTTTGCATCACACTCAAAAGCGCCATGCATTTCAATAGTTTTTGTTTTTTCCATTATGCAGGAAGCTAGCAGTGAGGATACAAAATGGTGTACAGTGTGGGTGACCTCACAACTTCCAGAGAGCTGAATGGATTAAAGGCATGACACAATCGCATCAAATCCCCGAAAAAATGTAACGCTCATGTTTTACTGGAAACCAAACGGGCACTTTCCTAAACGCCCTCCAGTGACACGCGCATGCACGCACGCAAAGCGGGCCTGTCAATCCACTGCTGGATGAGCACTACGAGCCTGTCAATCCACTGCAGGCCGCGAGGGGTGACGTGAAATTACTTCAACATGCTGGTCGGTGCAGGCTGGTGAACGCTGGGGGAGGGGGGTTACGAACAATAATAATCACCGGTGCTGAGCCTCTCCTAGGTCGACTCAGCCTGAAATGAGTAACTAGCGTGGTGCGCAAACATCAGCATTAGGGAGACAAAGGCGGGACGGGGCCTGGTGCTGGCCAGCCACTACCTCGTGCCCCGTGCCTGCCTTGACAGGCGCTCACTAACAGCACTTTCCCCAACACTTTGTTGAAGGCTACGTGGGGGGATGATCGTTGTCTCTGCGGTTACAGAACAATGGATTTCGCTGCACTGCCCTCTATCGGCCTGGTGACCCGTCAACGCCCAGCACCATCCAGGCGCAGCGCAGCCCCCTTGCTCGACCTCCGAAGGGTGCGACGTGGATCGCCGCGCGCCGTGGGCGATGCCTGGCGCCGCGGCGAAATGGCGCTCTTCACGAAGGCTGCGGCCGCCGGTCCCGTGTTGGGGTCTTGGCACAGCGGCGGGCGATTGCGTCGCCGTATGTTACGCACCGGGTCAATTTGGCGCTTCGGGAAGCCGCCGAGCCCGGCAATCGTGCGCTGCGTTACATGTTGATGCTGACAATTCTCCGCGCTGGATACGGCTGCTCTAAAATCAAATACATATTATTGGTTTAACACGTAGGCTTTCGCGACCAATATGATTCACAATAAAGGTTTTTTTGGGTTAGATCGCGTTATTTATAAATGTGTCGTAACCCTCCACCACCCGACACGGCCAAACAGTAAAACATGTGTCACGTTTACAAAAGACAATACGGCTAAAGTAGTGAACTATTTGTCTTTTGTGAACGTGACACATTTTTTTATTGATTGGCCGTGTCGGGTGGTGGAGGGTTACGACACATTTATAAATAACGCGATCTAACCCAAAAACCTTTATGATGAAAATATTTTGTGTGCATAATACTGCGTGTGACATTTCAGGCCAAGTCTGTCTCTTCGGCTGTGCGCTGTGCAGAAGGGCCTCTGCCCGTAACGTTGCCTCATAGATATTTCCTTTCAGGGCCGTGTTATTTGTGATTCGTGAACGCGTTGAGTTTTTACTGTTCTTGCGCACGAGACATTGTCGACTTTTGGCTACGGCAGCGTTGCAAGTTGATTTTGTTGAACCAGTCTGCCAGTAGGGGGGATTGACGATTGTTGTCTGTATCATCCCAATTGACCAAATTTGTGGCGGAATTATTTTTCGAATTGGGAAAATTTGGGTACAAAACGGAACTACCTCTTCACGGACAGTGTCCGGGGCGTGCGCAAATATCAACGCACTGATCCCATGTTTATTCACACCCGCCGCAGTATTAATCAGGGCGGCCGCTGGGTTCGAGACCGTGAACCTCTGTAAGAAGTGGCAAACGCAGCACTACCACCGGGCCGTGCCCACCGACCGCCGTAAGGGCGCCGTGTAACGCAAAACACCGTGGCTCTTAGAGCCAAGTATTGAGGATACCACGGTGGTGAACGTTAACTCCCTCGCCTGGTGTGCAGGAGGCCGTGGGTCTCGCGATCCCTACTCGGACGCCTGCTGCTGTATATTTGAAGTTGTCGCTCCCTGTTGTAGTGTGGATTTCTTTCTGGGTCCTCCGGGTTTTCCCTCCACATTAAGAATCAGCGTGCGTTCAGAGTATTTGGCTGCTATACATTTCCACGTGATGATTAGCCACTTCGTTGAGTTATCATTCGTAGCCACATCGCTTCTGAAAAAGAGGCGTATAGCTCAGTTGGCCTTACCTAGTAAAAATAAAATAAAAGTAGTTTAAGTCGTTTCAGTATTGCAGTATTGCAATGCAGCGGCCGATTCGAAGGTAGGGAGCCTCTTCAACGCAAACAAACACAAGTAGCAACGCTCGTTTCAGACAGCTGTGTTTGCAAATAATCACTTTGGCCTCACACCTTTTATTGCCAATTACGCTTCACTGGTGTCGTTGTCTGGTGCGTTTGCAGCTCCTAGCACGGCGTCCTTTACGGAGGGCGACGTTTTGCGTCACAACAAGACGGCAGTTGGCCAGCATCGGGGTGGCTGAAGGATCGAGGGGGGCTGAGACCGTCAAACCCTGGAACTTGAAGGCTCTCAAGCTAACCGCCTTTTAAAAAATTCTCACGGCCGAGTCAAATGACGTTGGTGCAATGTCCAACGCCAGTGGCGGGTTTTCATCGATTTATTTTGCCTTCGTGGTTCGCGAGCGACCGCACTGGATCTGCTGAGGAATGCTTCCTTTTAAGTTCGCAAAGTTTTCACGCGACGAGTTGTAAAGCTTGACTGCTGCAGGTTGGGACCGGGTGGAATTGAGCGACGGAGCGTGGCAGCAGCAGCCCCCTCGTGCACAGCGGCGGGCGTGCGCCAGGGCAGAAATCAAGATAGACGGGAAAATGCAGAGTCGTGTCGTTAAGTCATTCTGTTTAGCATCGAGCATTTTGTGGAGATAGTTTAATGTAGCATTGAGTCGTGTCTCCCAGCCATTCTGTTTAGCATCGAGCATTTTGTGGAGATAGTTTAATGTAGCATTGAGTCGTGTCTCCCAGCCCGAGTGTGTCTATGCCGTGCACCCCCCCCCCCCCACTTCTCCCCGTTTAAACAACGAGGTATATGCTTGCAGGGCTGTGGGAGGGGAGAATGAACGAGTGTGTCGGATTTCGATTTAAAGCTTTCGTGACTGCAGGGATTCATTTTCTTGGTTCTTTCGATAAAGTCACGTAGAAGGGAAGTAATAAAATAATAAAAATAAAACATAATAAAATAATTCTCACGACGTTTCGGCCACAACGCAAGCGTCAGACGCTGTCTCACCGACAGACCTGGTCTTCACCTGAAGACAGCTGCTTGCGTTGTGGCCGAAACGTCGTGAGAATTATTTTATTATGTTTTATTTTTATTATTTTATTACTTCCCTTCTACGTGACTTTACCGAAAGAACCAAGAAGATGAGTGTGTCGGATGGCCGATGGACGATTCTGATGCGTGTCGTGGAGGTAACGAACCCACAGCTTCTGAATTCCCACGAGTGGGTGAATAAAACGCGGAGGAGAGTCAGGCCCGACGAAAAGATAAACCTACACAAGAGCACTCACGCAGCCGAGTGCGAGCGTTCACTGATGAGCTCACCGCTTACTAAAAATAAGCAAAGATAAATTGCAGGCATTCTCAAGTCCACCACTGGATAAATGCCGCCTCCCCACGCAATGTCAGTCAAGGGATTAAAAGACAATAATTTATTGCTGCTCCCTGTCGTGGTGGGGGTAGCGAGCCCAGACGCCCAAGATCAATCCGTAATTTTCCGTCGAGTTTGTGACACGTTAACTGCCGTTTCCCCCCCCCCCCTCTTTTTGAAATCTACTTTTGTAATTCTGGGTCCTTGAATGACAAAAATGAATTATAAAAATATGAAAAAAAATGTATCATAAAAAAAACAAACGAGCAATCGTCTTCGATGTCAATACCACTACAACAGCACAGACCTCACCATGCTGGTCAGGACCGGTGGACATGTTCAGGTATCACTGGCCGATTACGCGGACTGTGCTCAGAATTCTGGGGCGCCGGGTTCATGGCACAGCGCACGAACCGCTGTGCCGCACCGCTCAACCCTCCACCCATTAAAACTTATTAACGGCACTTAATGCGACGCTTGGCATTCAGGTTCTATTTAATTACAGCGAATCCACACGTGTGCGTGCACGTAGCTCGGTTATAATTAGTAGTCGGCTCGGGCTGACGGGAGAGGTGTGTTACTTCTCTGACTACGAGTTGGGGGATTGCTCAGCGATTCCCACTGGTCTGGGAAAAGAAAAAAACGGAGCGCGCGCCGTAAAACGCCGATTTTATGACGATACCATCACATGCCGATGCGCCCCGCTTGAGTAACGAGTCTGCGTTTAATACCGGACTCACGCCCCCGACCACGCCAAAAGTGACGGCACTGGCGGCAGCGTACAGGCAAGAGTGACGGGTTTAACTTGAAACTACACTAACATGTTTTATTTTATTTTACCAGGTAAGGTATGGCCTACTGAGCAACGTAGCTCTTTTTTCAGAAGCGACGTGGCCACAAATTATAGCTCAACGAAGTGGCTTATCACGTGGAAATTTATAGCAGCCAAATATTTTTTCTTCTTGGTTCTTTCGGTAAAGTCACGTAGAATGGAAATAATAAAATAAAACATAATTAAATAATTCTCACGACGTTTCGGCCACAACGCAAGCAGCCGTCCTCAGGTGAAGACCAGGTCTGTCAGGGAGACAGCCAAATATTGTAAACGCGTGATGTCGATTCTAAATGTGGAGGAAAAAACCGGAGGACCCGGAGAAAAATCCACGCGACCACGGGGAAAGAGAGACACACAAACTCCAAATATGCAAGCGTCAGTGTCGGGAGCGAACCCACGAACCTCCTGTACACCAGGCGAGGTAGTTAACATCTCGGCACCGTGGTGCCCTTACACAAACCGCAGCAATCATCACCCCCCACTGGCAGTCTAATGCCTCAGGTCACCCTTGCAAACAAAACTCTCCTTGCCACCGATGTTGTCTGTGGCCGCAATTAAAAACCTAGGTCGCAGGCTTCAAAGCGCGGCATGCTAACTGCCGTGCCACCGTTTCTCCTCTGCGGCGTATGTGTGGGGTGCGCTTTGGCTAAAATCATACGCGTCAGCCACAAACTATAAACGATCCTCTGCCGGGCGAAGGCCTCCTCGTGCCTTCGCCATCCCTCGTAGTCTCGCGATGCCACAATCCATTTTCAGGTCCACATATGGGCCGATCTCGTTGCTTTCGTCTCCCCTTTTGGACGCCATTCCATGCCACCTTCGCCCCATCGGCCACTCAAGCGAACTGTCGCGCGCACAAGTCCCGCTTCAGAATCAGAATCCGAACAACATACTGCAGGAGGAATCCGATGAGCTGCAAAGCTCTTTTTCACAGATGTCCAGTCGGGGTGGGTAAGAACGTTGCAATAACAAACAATACAAAAACACGATAGGCGCGCAAAGTACAATAAAGGTAAACAAATCCCACAGCACACATACAACTAAACCATCCCTATCCTACCAGACCAGGCTCACTGAGGCATTAACTTACTTTTCAAAAGTGACCTGGCCACAAATGATAGCTCAACAAAATGGCTTATCATTTGGACGTTTATAGCAGCCAAATAATCTAAAACAACAATCGAAATAATCCCGTAACAATGTGGAGCCCCGAATCGGCGTTTGCTCCCCGATTTCCCCTTGTCCTTCGCTCGATCTCTCGGCGTAAAATTCCTAAGCGCGCACCTTTCCACGCGTCTTTTTGTTGTGCGCATTCCAGCCTTCCTTCCATTTTCATTTGTCCGTGTCCATGCTTCTGATGCGTGCGTCGCGGACGAAGGGGAGCGAAGTTCTATGACGTCACACTTTGGAGAAGTCAACTTTGCCCCTTCGACAGGATGATGAAGAAAGCTCTTGGACCAGATGTTTAACCTGTGGACGTCACCAAAGAAGCAGGACCAGCTCCTGGAACAAAACTATCGGACACGTTTATGAAATGTTTTCAGAGGCAATATTACCGTAAATTTCCGCCTTCATACAGCAGTGGAATGACCATGGCTCACGGCGATTATAATGATTATGATGATTAGAACGATGACTTGCTACATACCAACCCGTGAAATTATACTTGGGCAGCATCGCATGCACGTGGCCGCGTGCAAAATTAGAAAGTGACTCCGTGAACGCTGTCACTTTCTGAAAGCAAAGCACACCCAGAGTTGCACCCCGAAGGTGGTTGCACGTGACGAGGGCGTGCACGCGTGCGCGCTCACCCGAAGCGCGGGGGGGGGGGGTAACTGGCAGGCGGAGGGAGATCTCTGTTGTGGGCAAGTGTAGAAATCTTGGGTGTGAAAGGGTCGAGCGATGACGACGACGATGCGGCGGCGGCGGCGGCGCTGGCGGCGCTGGCGGCAACAGACAGGGTGGTGCCAGAAAATTTAATTGCCTGAGCTCATGGAGCTGTGGCAATGTGGAAAACACAACGCCTAAGGAATGCGGAGTGAGAGTCACCCTCGCCAGCGAATGAGCATTGTTGTTCGTCGTTTTTTTTCTCTCTCTCTCTGCCCGCCACGTTCGCTACGCGAGCGAAGCGATGCCAGCGTAGGACGTGGCGTGTTTGTCCGTCGGCGACGCGCGCTAAAATCTGCGGCGCGCGCGTCTTCTCCATCTCCTCCGTGCGACATCCACCGGACCCCCTCGCCTCGAATCCACCGCATCCCACCGTGTTACTCCCAAGTGCACAAGCAACGAGCACTCGCGTCAAGCCACTGCTGGGTGACGGTATTCCTCGTCATCCAGGTGATTTGACAGCGCTATACCACGCTGGTTGACGCGGGCTGACGAGAGGGCGGGGAGCGGTGATATGGCGGCGGCGGTGGCACAGAAGTACAGTACAGCGATGGACTTTGCTGCATTGAACTCTGCTCCCCACGACGCATCGCAGGTGCAGGCGCAGCCGCCGGTGTGACAACAGTTTGTTTAGACTCAACGACAGCCAGGGGCTTAAGGCTGCGTAGGCTACCGAAATCGGAACATTCCCGGTGACTTCGGTGAGAGGCGCCGCCAAAAGAGCGCGATCGCATTAATATTTGCGCCGCAAAGCCGCGGCGAGCAGGCGAGGGGACAACAGTGGGGGGTTGCAGTTTGTGTTTCCAGGTTCCAAAGTTCAGGCCCCACGTTTCAATTTGCCTCGAAACTCTTCAGCAGCAGCTGCAGCAGTGGCACTGTCATCGCCCGTCGATTGATAGTGAGGTAGTTAACATCTCGGTGGCTAGGAGATGTTAACTACCTCACCTGGTATGCAGGAGATCGTGGGTTTGATCCCGACCCTGACACCTGCTGTATATTTGGAGTCTGCGTGTCTCTCTCTCTCTCGCCGTGGTCGCATGCAGGTCATCCGGTATTTTCCTTCCAAGTTTCGAATCGACATGCATTTCGAGTATTTGGCTGCGTTTCGAGTATTTGGCTGCGTTTCGAGTATTTGGCTCGGGCTGGCTTCGTCTTCGTTGAGAGTCGGCAGCGATGTTTGCTGCTATAAATTCCCACGTGATGATAGGTCACTTCGTTGAGCTATAATTTGTGGCCAGGTCGCTTTTGAAAAAGAGCTACGCAGTTTAATTTGAGATGACGACTCGGCGAGGAAGGGAATCCAGACCAAGTGGTGGTGCTGGTGGCCTATTGAGGACCCTAAGCAAAACATATGTTACCCCCCCCCGCCTCTGCACTTACTAAAATCCGAGTGAGATGAGAGTAGAAATAATCATGCGAGATAGAGACGCAGCGAGATGACAGAAGAGAGATGCAGACACGCTCGGAATGAGTGATAGTATGAATTGTATTTGTGGCGTTAATTGGCCTTGTTATGCTTACAAGGATTTAAATTATTTGAGCCGGTGTCTGGTTTTCATGAATCCGCGGCTCGTGAGCTGCTTGGGGCTGCCTCTCAGCTGTCGCTCCGTATGGTTTCATGTACTCATGCCGCCACTGAAAACTCATTTTTGTTGCGTTTTAGTTTGTCGTCCTTCCCCCGCACCTCCGATTGGCACGGTTGGCTACGTACGGTGCCAAAGAAGTTCAACACATGTACATCCTGAACATCCTAATAAGCTCATCGTATTCCACCAGGATAAGCAAAAATTCTCATTCCGACAGACTGGCTGCGCCACGATTGTGGCGACAGACCGCGGCGCTGTCTTCTGCGTGTGTCGGGTCACGGACAACGGCGTCACGTGACACGCACCACTTCAGGCACGCTCCCCTCCGACCCCCCCCCCCCACACGCCCGTCTACGTGTAACCACAAAGCTGCCCAGCGAACAGCCGTCGCGCTGTCGAGGGCTGCCCCTGATGGCGGCGGCCAGAAAGGAGAGCACGACAAGGGCTGATTGGACGCGACGACGTGGCATATGGAGCGGCCGAGCGATTTGGATATCGACCGGCGAAGCGAACGCAAGAAGGGGGCACTTGACAGTGGCGGGGGCGGTGTGTTAGGAGGAGCAGAGGAATCGGGTTACCACCTCCGGGGTATAATAAAACCGGCACAGATCATAGCAATGGGAAGGAAATCTCAAGATACGGAAAAGAGGGGAGAGCTACGTGTAAATGCTTCGTCTCGAGTGGCGTATGACAATATTATCGTTACCCGACTGCACAAATATAAAGAGACTTTTAATACCACCGTGAAGACTTGGAGATTTCCCCGGGAGAGCCACCTGAAAGAGAGGACGATCCTGGGAAAAACAGAACAGGTGGCAACCCCAGTTGGCAAAAAGGATGGAGAGGGCGGTGGGGGGGGGGCGCTATGGGCAGCACGTACGTGTGACACGCGTAGTAGTATTTGTCGTCCGTGATGCCGTCCTGCAGCGGGACGTTGAGGGCAAAATATCTCCCCTTGCCCATGCCCACCTCGTCGATTCCTCCCGTACCTGCGGGCACAGACAGAGACCAAAGACAAAGACCATCCCGTATGGCCATCAACAGGCTACGGGCGCAAGTGCTGTTAGCGAGCGCCTATTAAGGCCGGCACGGCACACGAGGGGGGCGGTGGCCTGCGCTCTGCCCGGCAGCCTTCGTCTCCCCAGTGGCGATGTTCACGACACACCGCACTGGGAACTAATTTGAAGGCCGAGTCGACCTAGGGGAGACCCGGGACCGATTCAGATATTCGTGGTGTTAAAATCGATCCTGACGACGGCGGTCACAATAACCGCACTGAACAGTGCGTGCGAGAATTGATTTGACTTTCGATCTGTATACGTTGTCATTGTTTCTCGTATGCCCTGCAAGCCACTGTAGATTCTGCATGCACTACTGCACTGGATCAAGGCCTTCCCCTGCCATGCCACTGGTGGAGGTTTGTTTGTTTCCCGCACCTCCGATTTAGTACCGGTGGTCGGCTGCGTACGGCGCGAAAGAAGTTCAACATACGTACACACACTGAACATACTTCGCCCTGCTGGTCAGTGCGGGTTAGTGAAGGAGTGTGTGTTGGGGGAGGTGGGGTGGTTGGACAGGACCGGTTCAGATATCACTGGGTTACAGCTCAGTTCGCTAAGCACTGCACAACGTACATGCTTTTCAAATGTTATATATGAATAATGAGGTTTGCGTAATATCCAAAGAGAAATCAGCTTGAGCAAAACTATCCTTCTGAATTTAATTCCTAAACTAACCACTCCGTAACCAATCAGCGTATATCAACAGGAATAAAATAACAATCATCATCTTGACCCATGATTAATCCACTTTTGGATGAAGGCACCCCCCCACCCCTGCCCCCCCAAAGCTGTTGCCATCTCTCACGATCCCCCGAATGAACAATGCACCGAGCACCTACACACCAGCTGACTACATCGCTCACACGGTTACCCACAATCCTCCACGACGCCACAGTACACGTGGTGCAGCATTTTCTGGAACTGATCCGAGCAGGCTTCCATGGCGCTTGTGTACGGCTATGACCGACAACAAAAGGCAACCGAGGCACCATTTGTTCCTCACGGACACACCGCTGATGAGACTTCAAAACGTTGAAACGTGTCCACGGTTTGCCGGATTAAACTGGGGCCGTTGCTCCATGCGTCCCGTGGGCCGGGGGACGTTATTTGACTTTTAACGTGAACAAAAATTTACTACTATGAGACCTCCTTTACCAGTGGCAAAATATAGTAATAGGTTTTTACCCTTTCAACTGGTACAAAAAACTGACACCTTTATACAAGGCATCATGTTTGCAATAACGACAACACAAGCAGTCAATGCTTACCCCGAGCTCTCAATACTTTGATAGTGCGCTGTGTTTGAGTTGTACGCCTTTTGGCGTCATCTGGTCCAACACCAATGGAGACTAGGCTCTAAGGAAAGCTGTCTTGGGTGTGGACCAATCAACTTCAGGGACAGTGCATATCATTATCAGAGTTGTTTCTTTTTGTTTGCATTTTGACTGCTTGTGTTGTGGTTATTGCAAACATGATGCCTTGTATAAAGGTGTCAGTTTTTTGTACCAGTTGAAAGGGTAAAAACCTATTACAAAAATGTACTACATGTTTATTATTTTAATTCCCGCAATGAACCATGACACAGCATGGTTATATTTTTGTAAATGTTCTATTGTTTTTTGCGAAGCTTATCAGCGTTGTTTTGTTTGTGTTGTTATTGTTGCCATGGTGCCTATGCGGGGACCTTACTCATAGCATGGGGTTGGTCACCCAGCAGCATTGGTTTGAGAGGCCAAACAGAATCAGATTATATATTTATACCGGAGGAATCCCATGAGCTATGAAGCTCTTTTCATAGATGTCCTGTCGGGGAAGTTCAGAATGTTACAACAACAACCACAATACAAAAACATGACAGGAGTCAAAGTATAGGGCCGAAAGAACCAGAGAGTATGGAGTCCTGCAGTCACGAAAGCTTCAAATCAAGATAGTACAGGAAAGGTAAACAAATCGCTTAAATTTCGATTTAAAGCTTTCGTGACTGCAGGGATTTATCTTCTTGGTTCTTTCGGTAAAGTCACGTAGAATGGAAATAATAAAACATAATAAAGAATAATTATGTTTTCTTTTTATTATTTTATTATTTCCATTCTATGTGACTTTACCGAAAGAACCAAGAAAACCGCTTAAAGTATATAAAAATAAACATACAAATAAACCTAAACTATTTGTTAACTTAACAGTTAAAGCCCGCTGAGCTATTGGCTTCTTTTGCAGATGCGACCTGGCCACAAATAACATCTCAACGAAGTGGCCTATCATGCATCGCGTGGGAATTTATGGCAGCAAACCTCGCTGACGACTCCCAACGAAAACGAAGCCAGCCCGAGCCTGCCTTGTTTGAACAAAACGTTACCGGGAAATGTTAATCGGTGAGGCTCGTGGCCCGATGGATTAAATGTTATTTCCTTTCAAAGACCGAACAAACATCCTGACCGGGACCTTATTTATTGCGTTACTCCGCCGGCTGGCCGGTGTCGAAACAGCAGAAGCTTTGTTTTCTGCGTGTGTGTGTTTACGTATGCTAGTTGATACCGCTTAATGTTGTAGCCCAGTTCACGCGACGGGCGGGCAAGAGTGGAAGAGGGCATTCGAGAGAGCCTCAATCAACGGTCACGCCTCTCGGATTGGGCCGCTGTGTTCACGCGACGGTCAGTTGGCAGAGTGGACTCGCAGCAAATCCCGAGTTCGCGTGGGCTTCTTCCCGAAAGCCTGCAGATTTAAAAAAATTAATAACTCGAGCTGAATTCTATTCCTGCAAGCGCTGGCGGAAATAACGTTCAGGGGCTGAATGCCAATGTCGAGGTTGTGCTGGCCGTGACATGTAAGCGAATGACTCATGCGTTCTGAATAACAAAAAAAAGTTTGAAGATAAATGCGATATATTGATATGGCAATACGTGTGTTTATTTTTAATCAAGGGATGTTTGGTTTGAATTAAATAATCGCCGCTTCAATTTGTGCTCCCTGTGTGTGTGTGTGCAATGCACAGCGGCAGGCTTCGCGTGCATTTCACGAGCAAAATAATGAGTGCTTCAACGTGTACAATGTATTGTACAGAATTACCAGTGTTTGTTTTGCGAGGAGTATGTTACAATAAGTAATTACTGCTCCAATTTGCAGTGCGTTGGGTACTGCACGGTTTGGACATGCAGGCCTCTATTGATTACACGGTAGATTAGTATTATTGGATATATGGTAGATTAGTATTATTGGCTACACGGTAGATTAGTATTATTGGTTACATGGTAGATTAGTATTATTGGTTGAACGGTAGATTAGTCACGGTTAGCCATGATCAATCCACTGCTGGACGAAGGCCCTCAACCCCAAGTTGCCGCTATCTTTTCGGTCTGCTGCCACCGAGAACCACTGTCCCCCAAAACTGGAAATGCCGACCGAATCAATTCGTTTCCGCGCTTGTTTGTTGAACGGATGACCAATCAGGAGGAGCAAGGCGCAACAATGTCAAAAGGGAAAATTAGTGCAAGTTTTCAATCTTAATAAGTCTCAGTAAAAACATTTGGACGGCAATCGTTGCAAATTAACTATTAAAGTAATAATCTCATTACGTCGTAATGTTGCCTCCGCTCCCGTCTCCACGCGGTCACTCATTAGCGCGTGTGTTGCGTAGATTATTTTTCAGTGTTATTTTGTCTCGTGGCCTTCACAGGCCGTTTCCAAACGCTCTGGCGGTCGCCGCTGACGGTTCGTGGAGCGACAGGGGGGGGCGGCGGTGGGCGACGGAGGGAGGCGGCGGTGGTGTCGCCGTGCCGGGTCGCGCGGAGACAGAGGGTGACGTGACCCGCGCCTCTCAAACAAACAGCGCACGCGGAGGGAACGAACGCGTGCGTCTCTCTGCCGCGCCAGCGCACGTCACCGGCGCTGACGGGCGGCGCGTGGCTGCGAGCACGTCGTGTTGGAGGCGAGCCCTCCTCCCTCTCGCCACCGCGGCGTTAACTACCTCGCCTGGTATGCGGGAGGTCGTGGGTTCGATCTCGACCCTGACGCCTGCTGCTGATGTATATTTGGAGTTTGCGTGTCTCTCTCTCTCTCTCCCCCCGTGGTCGCGTGGATTTTTTTCTCCGGGTCCTCCCGGTTTTTCCTCTCCACATTTAGAATCAACATCACCACGCGTTTAGAGTATTTGGCTGCTATAAAAAAAAACTTACACGTGATAAGCCACTACGTTGGGATAGTATTTGTGACCGGGTCGCTTCTGAGAAACATAGCTACATAGCTCAGTGGGCCTTACTTCACCTGGTAAAATAAAAATAGTTTATAGTTTTTCCTCCCTCCCACAACCGTCTTAAACTCACGCGTCTGCTGTCCATGCCACCACCGCGGAAGGGAACAAATGACGCAAAGTCAAAAGCCCAGAATCCGTACGCAGCCAAGTCAACAGCACTGAGGCTCAGCGGTACGGAGCGGGCGGATTGCAATCAGCCGGAAGGTTGCGAGGTTCAAGTCTTGTTTGCGGCGTTTTTACCAAACCCATCATCTACCCTGGGGTGAGATAAAACGAGCGCCGCTTTGTAAGGAAGTCAACCGTGGTTTGTGCAATGGAGAGACTCGCCCTTGCCATGGGAATGTGGAATTCATTCCCAACACTGGCTCAGGGCTGCAAACGAGAGACGGACACTGCCTCAATGCTCTTTTGAGCAGGGAATCATTTTCATTTTGTAGCACAGTGCGCTTTTACCAAGCCACTGCCGGATGAAGGTCACACTGCGCCTGTTGGATATAGGCACTGTGTGACCAGACTGAAACAGCATCTCCATTATTCAGCCGAATAGACAGTTGAGGCAAGCGCTGTTAGCGAGCGCCTATTGAGGCCAGTGAAGCGCGTCAGGAATTTGTTTGGCGTGGACTACACCTGACCGCCTTTGTCTCGCCGGTGCTGATGTGTAAACCTAGAGGAGGCCTAGGACAAGTCTTGTTACCAGTCGACACTGACGTCGGCCGTGCCTGGGAATCGAATTCAGGGTTGTCAGGCTCATAGTACAGTGCACTAACCATTGATGCGAACACACACACGCGCACGCGCGCACACGCGTGTGCGCGCGTGCAGCAAGCCCATCAAGATAACTGCGCCAGATATAATTTTACTCTTGTACGGATATGAAAATCTATAGGGAGGGCACACGGGTCCATCGATAGGACTATAAGAGGAATGCTCTCAATTGGCCAAAAAATAGCATTCAGACAAGCGCAAATGACATTGCGGGTGGGAGTGGAGGTGGGGGAGGGAGGGAGGGAGAGAGGAGTGAGGGAGGGAGGGAGGCTGTGTGGCTCTTTGTGTGTCAACATTACATGGATGGCTTCCTTTGTTTCATGCCGGCCGCGACTGAATGAGTGTGTCGCCACAAGCGCTGCTCTGCCCCGCCGCAAATGTGTGCATGTGGTGTACGGCTGTGGTTTTAGCTCGGGCTAATGCGCACAGAGGAGAGAAAGAGTGTATAAGCAGAACGCCCTTGTGCGTCTCCACATATCATAATACAAATGCTTTCCCAAACCGACGTTATCAAGCGGCATTTAAGCAAGCAAACTCTGGACCGATTTACAGACTTTTTTTTTGGTCTCGCCGGCAAAAGCAGGTTTGTTAAACAAATGCTCGCCGGGCTTACGAGATGACATTGGCAAGAGCACGGTGTATAAACGATGGGACTTCGTTCAATGGCAACAGCAGTATTGCTTGTAAACCTCATTGTGTGTTGCTCTGATGCATTCTGGGTAAGACTATACCCAGTACTGTATAAGCAGAACTCCGTTTTGTATTTCCACATTTCAAATAAACATACGGTGGGTGCAGCGGCGAAAGTGGTTAGCGCACTGCGCTATTAACCTGTAGGCCTGAGTTTGACTCCCGGCCACGTTCATCATGAGTGGTGAGTGATATCCGAGTTGTGACTGGATTGTAGTCCCCTTCCCCGTTTCATGAATCGAGGAGACAACAGAGGGATAAGGGTGCCGATTGCTCTCCGTGCCCCCTTCATTGAGACCACAAAGAATGGTATTTTATTGACATTTACCAAAGAAATTGCTTTGAATGTTTGTTGTTGTTGTAATTATGATGAATGTAGGGCCCTTTTTAAAAAAATCTTCTTCCGGACCGTGGCAAGTTTCTAGATCCGGCCTGCACTTTGACGAACCCACTTGGCCAGCGTGGTGAAGTATGGTTAAAAAAAACAACAGCCATTAATTTACAGAGTGTAAGGAGCCCTTCATCCGGCATTGGATTATTACTTTATTATTTCCATTCTACGTGACTTTACCGAAAGAACAAAGAAGATGAATCCCTGCAGTCACGAAAGCTTTAAATTGAAAAGTGCTGTAAGTTATTATTATTTTCACGTTCTTTGAGTAAACTTGACTTATTCACTAGGTTCCCCAAAGGTATGATTTAAAATGCCACTGTCCTTCCATCACTGTTGTATGTAAGGATGTTTAATTTCTTTCACACTGTACGTAGCCAAGGGCGCTAATCGTAGACGCGATTAGCACGGTTGGCTAACATCAACGTTAACATCAATGTGAGAATAACTAAACATTAATGATGATGATAATACACCGACAGGGAGTGCTCTCCACCTTATTAAATCATCATCATTATTGTAGTATTATTATATGATAGAATATGATTAAATAATTATAATATTATTATTGGTGTATTACTATATTACTATTGTATTATATTATAGTATTATTATAGTATTATTGTATTATATTATTGTATTATCTTAACACCACTTTGCTGCCTCCCAGTGAACAAAACCCAGCACCTCAGGCAAAAGAAAAGAAATCTGCGTAAGCCCCCGGCCCGTCTCCGCAGATTTTCGTTTCCGTTTGGTGCTCGAAAAAACGGTTTCTCGGCGAAAAGACCAAAAAAACCCCGCGGTGAGCCCTGAACCTGCAACGGGCCCTCGATATCAAATCGGCCCTCTTAAATGACACGCACAGAGCCTGCTGATTGGAGTAGTGGCAGAGCGGTTAGCACACCACGCTATGAATCCGGTGACTCAAAAGTTTGAGTTGCCGGCTACGGCTAACACCGGTGGTGAGTAACATTGGAACTGGCTCTGCCCCCAGACCCCTCCCCTTCACCACCGCACACTCAGCGGTCTGGTGAAGTATGGTCAAATAACCCCCCACGATCAGCAGAGCAAGGGGAGACCGTCTAGCAGTGAGTGGACAGAGAGGTGCATTCTGGGTGTTTTGGCCATAGGGTCATGGTTATAGTCTAGGCAGGGCTGTAGGCTGGTCACATGTTTAGGGTAAGTTAGGGTGTAATCTAGGCAGGGCTGTAGGCTGGTCACGTGTTTAGGGTAAGTTAGGGTGTAGTGTAGGTAGGGCTGTAGGCTGGTCACGTGTTTAGGGTAAGTTATGGGTGTAGTCTAGGCAGGGCTGTAGGATGGTCACGTGTTTATGGTAAGTTATGGGTGTAGTCTAGGCAGGGCTGTAGGATGGTCACGTGTTTAGGGTAAGTTATGGGTGTAGTCTAGGCAGGGCTGTAGGATGGTCACGTGTTTATGGTAAGTTATGGGTGTAGTCTAGGCAGGGCTGTAGGATGGTCACGTGTTTAGGGTAAGTTATGGGTGTAGTCTAGGCAGGGCTGTAGGATGGTCACGTGTTTAGGGTAAGTTATGGGGGTAGTGTAGGCAGGGCTGTAGGCTGGTCACAGGGTGAGAGTGACGCGGTGCCTCGTGGGGTGCCTGGGTGTTTCAACTCTTACCTGGGAAGAAACCTGGCGAGAACTTGTGCACGGACACTGTCATCACCTTCGGGGTGAATGAGAAGGCATCCTCCACACCTGCGGGTATGGGGGTGGCATGGTGCGGTGAAACGTGGTGGTGTGGTGCGGTGTGGTGTGGTGCGGTGCGGCGTGGCATGGTGCGGAGTGGTGTGGCGTGGTGTGGCGTGGTGTAGCATGGTGGTGTGGTGTGGCGTGGTGTGGCGTGGTGTGGTGCGGTGTGAGGGTTGGGGGTTGACAAAGCGAGGCCCACACAGTTACAAAGGGTGCAGGCCGTCATCGCACACCCCACCTGCTTGCGCACAGTTTCACAAACTCATCTTCTCGGTTTTGACAGTTCGATTCGAAACTTCGCACGCGGGAACACGTTCTACAGTCCCACAGTCTGCACGGCCTGGGGAGGCCCTCATCCACCAGTGGGCTCATAAAAAAGCCGTTAACTTGTTCGATGTTTTCTTGCACTCCTTTCTCTCCGACGCGGTTTATTGACCTCGTGTGCGTGCGTGTGTGTGTGCATGTGTGCGTGCCACCCTGTGTGTGTGTGTGCCACCCTGTGTGTGTTTGTGCGTGTGTGCATGTGTGCGCGTGTGCGCGCCACCCTGTGTGTGTGTGTGTGCCACCCTGTGCCGCTTTGGCGACTTGCGTCTCAACGGGCTCTGGCCTGGCCTGGCCTAAATAAATAATGACAACAACAACAATGCCCTTTGTTTATCCAGGAATACTTCACTCAAGTCTCAAGACTGTCCTTCAGGAGGCTCCTGTATCGTTGTGTTTGGCCAATGCCATGAACAATGAGTGGCGCGTGACAACAAACTGGTGTTCGCGGAGAAAACCTACAAACGTTATCATTATTACTACTACGCTTGTTTAACCAGGAAAGCCTCACTCAGTCGAATGCACGTTGAACTTCTTTCGCAGCGTACGTGGCCAATCGCGCTAATCGGAAGTGCGGGGGAAGGACAACAAACTAAAAACAAAAAGCAGTTCTAAATAAATTAATTTTCAACTTCGATTTAAAAGTGCACAACCACCAGTGGCTTCCTAATATCGGAAGGAAGAGCATTCCAGACGGCCGCAGAATCGCATCTGAAAGCGCGCGACGGGGTGACCGTGTTTGTTTAATGGCTTAGCCAAAAGCCGCTGCTGCGAGGATGACCGGAGTTTGCGTGATGATGGTTTATGACTCCTTTTCAGGAGGGTTCTGCCGAATTATTTACAGTCGGGGCAAGATGACTGTTATGTGCATTGCAAATTGAGAACCTTATGGGTAATTTTAAAATTTGGTCACCTGACACAGGGCACATAATGGCCCCTGGCTCTTTTGAATGATGTCAGGGGATCTTTAATAACCGCGGTAATAACTGGCGCGGCCGCTTGATTCGAACCGTGAACTTCTTAAACAGGTGGGCCGTGCTCCCCGCCCCAATTGTCACGCGTTAGAGGATAAAACCGTGTGCACCCCCCCCCCCCCCAGTGGTTCTTAGCACCCCCAGTTCCTTCATCATCTCAGCCAATGGCATGGCTGGTTGATCCAGGCAAGTGGCAGACCCAAGCAGGGGGAGGGCGGGGAGGTGGAGTGATGGGGGGGCCTGGTATATTTGGAGTTTTCATGTCTGTCTCTCCCCATGGTCGCGTGGATTTCTCTCCGGGTCCTCCGGTGTTTCACCTAACATTTAAAATCAACATCACCCGTTTAAGAGTATTTGGTTTGTTCGAAATGCCCACGTGATAAGCCGCTTCGTTGAGCTACGATTTGTGGCCAGGTCGCTTCTGAAAAAGAGGTATGTAGCTCAGTTTCTTACCTGGTAAAATAAAAAAAATAGTTTAGTTTTATAGTTTAAATCGCTCCCCTACCCACATGCTCTCCCTCCGCCCGCCCCCTGGAGACCCCTATATATTGATGCAGTATTTATTAACGATAATATATTGAAGGTTTCATTTATTATTCATGTAGGGCCCGATTTAACAATCTTGCAATATTCGAGACTGACCCCCTCCCGTTTGCCGCTGGCAGGTTTATCGATGGGCACTGAGGGGCCATGGTGCGTCAGTCATGGGGGGGGGGGGGTGGGGGACAACAGCCTTCGACACTTCACGTGTGGTCGCAAGGTGCACCTAGCATGGCACAAGCGCTGCGGTGACGTCACCGCCACTTGGTGGCAAACGGAGGCTGTTTTCGTGGTTGTTGCTGATTCAATGTCAGAAACACCGCCCCCCAACACAAAGTTGCCCAAAACCACCGAAGAATCTCAAGAGCATTGTGCCGTAGGCTTACCCATCATCACCCCAAAGACAAAGACCCCCCGTATAGCCCGAACAGACTGCTGGGGCAAGTGCTGTTAGCGAGCACCTACGAAGGCCGGCTCGGCACATGCGGGAGTGGGTGGCCAACACACCCGGCCGCCTTTGTCTCCCTCGTGGCGATGTTTACGCCCCGCACAGGGTACTCATTTGAGGCTGAGTAAACCTAGGGGAGGACCAGGACCGGTTCAGTTAATTGTCACTGGCATTTGCCGTGAGCAGGAATCGAACTCAGTTTGACGGGTTCGTAGCGCAGCGTGCTAACCGCTGCGCCACCGCTCCTCTCTCACACTGCCACACTCTCCCGCCCCCGCCGCTCACCCACTCGGCCAGCCCCTGCTGCCTGTGCGGTTTCAATGGGATTGAATCCACATGCAAATGCACTGATCCAACTCGTGCCACGAAGCCAGACACAGTTACGCGTTACTCGAAAGCCTTGTTGCGCGCGTGCCCTTGGATGCCACAACCTCTGGCGACAAACCCTGCTCGTGTTTATTTTGCAACGTTGCGTGCTTTTTATTCCGTGCTCAAAAAAAGCCACCTTGGAAAAGAATGCCCTCCCCAACCTACCCAACCAAAAATCGACTTAAAAATAAATAAACGGGGAAAAAAAAAATCTGCCGTAAAAATACATAATCGGTGGTGGACTGCATATTATTGCTTCAAAAGTTAAAGGCAGATGTCCCGGAGCATTTCTGAGTGAAGGCGCAGCCCTGCAACAGCCTGCTCACAGCACCGCTGGCTTCAGGGCCTCCACTAGAGGGAGCTCTTGAAATGGGGTATTTGGCCCGACTATTCCACGCGGGCCCCACAAGACGCTGGACGACTGGGTGAGAGTGCCCACACTTTACCCCACCTGCCCATCGACTTATCTGCGTTGTACAGTACAGAGCTGCTACCAATGTTGAAATAGCCAGTGGGGGGTGTGGACAGGGGGGGGAGGACGGGGGGTTGGGTTGAGGGTGGTCATAATAAACTCGCACCGTTGCTTAAACCGGCGCGCCGGGAGATCGAAATCAAAGCTGCGACCTTGTCGTTTTGCGAGTCCAGCGCGTTTGCGCCGCGAGCCACCTAAAATGAAATACACGGAAGGATCGTCGAGATGACAAAAGAAAAACCCCGTCGCCGGTGGCGGCACGTGTGGACGCCTTGCGTCGTCTCAGCGGTGGAAGCGCGCCGGCTGGGAGCGTTGCTAATGAAGCCCTGCAGTGTATCACAGCGCCGCCGTGAGCCAAAGGGCCCATAGATCATCGGCGCCAATGCACGGCGCTTCGCTTTTTCATTTTCAGACAGGCACCCGGCCCGGGCTGATGCAAGGGCGCTCGTCCCCTACAGAATACCGGATGGGCTCCTCAAGGGCAAAAGCACATACCTTGCATAAGCACACCGCCTTGCTGTTTTCCCACGGGTTGTTTGTTAGTCCGATTGTCAGCCGATTTGATCTTTCCCCGACCGATATTATCCAGAAGCATTTGTTAAAAGCTAGAAAAAATGATATCTGGTTTCAACATTCTGGATCTCATCACGGAAGCGAGGTCGGATGCTCTAAGAGCATTTCCCTATCAACTATGGGACTTGTCATTCAATGCACGAAGCGGTTATGGGTAAAAGACCGACTCCGTTCTGTCTCCACACCATCATCATTGGCCTTGGTCAATCCACTGCTGGATGAAGGCCTGTCCAAGCTGCCGCCGTCTCTCCACAAATGAATACACGTCTCCACATATGAATGCAAAAAAATTGAAATCTATATTTTTTACTTCATCAGCCTATTCACTAAACTTGTTATTTGACCAGGTAAGGCTCTCTCTCAGAAGCAACCTGGCTATCACAAATGACAGCCCAAATAAGTGGCTGATCACGTGGAAATTTCTAACGCGTTTCTAAACGTGTAGGGATAAACCGGAGAGAAATCTGTGCCACCACGGGGAGAACATGCAAACTCCAAATATACAGCAGGCGTCGGGATCGAACCCACGACCTCCTGTATACCAGGCGAAGTAGTTAACATCTCACCACCGCGGCAACCATTGCACACCAATATTATCAGCATTTGTTTATGCAACCAAGGTCACGTCGCTCACAAAACTCCCGGAGGAATGCAAGCAAGGGGTTGGGGCAGGGCCGGATTAAGATTGTGTAGGCCCCTGGGCTACACAGGTACTGTGAGGCCCCCAGTAATATATCTTCAACAAGAAAACAAAGTTAAAGAGAAATAAAATGTATTTGTACAAGGCGAACAACAAATACAATTCAGCATTCTCAAATGAAATAATTTTTCACTTCATCTCTGGAGGCCCTCCAGCTGGTGGAGGCCTCTGGGCTGCAGCCCTCTAAAGCCCTCGTGCCTTGATCCGGCCCTGGATTTGGGGGGGGTCCCCCCCGGCCCCCCCCCCGCGAGACGAGCAAGCAACAACAATAATAAACCACGTGCACCCTGGTCGCGAAAGTTGGAATTGTCAAAATTAGAATTTGCCTTGAAACGACCTTGGCTGAATCCTCGAATAGGAGGAGGGGGGGGCAGCCGAGGTCACGGCACTGGCCTTGGGTGGCCGAGAATGCACGACGACGACGAGGAGGAGGAGGAAGGCCACGATGGCGATCTGCAACGTCGCCACCCAAGTGGCAGGGGGTGGTCGGGTGGGTGGGTTTGGGGGTTCGCTGCCGACCAACTTTTTTTTTGGTTGTTTGGAGCGAAACGCGACCCAATATGGATTCGGGAGAGGGCTTCAAAAAAAAAATGTCACGCCGCTCAGGAATGCGCACGCGCGATGGTAGAGAGCGCGGCGCGGGGGGCTAAATTTACGTCGCTGGTTTTAGTTTTTAGTTTTTTTGGGGGTGGGGGGGGTGGGGGGCTCGTTTGCGACGCCGCCGCCGCGATCGGTTAACAAAGCGCCGACAATTCATCGCCGGTCACCCGCTGCGTTACGACTTCAAATGCTGCGCGTCCCTTGAAACGTTCGGAGAAAAATGGACAATGAAGGTCACCCGACCGCATTGACGCGGCGCTACAGTACGCATTTATCGTCTGAGATTAAGTCACCTTATCCAGCCTGCTGGCTTTGTTGTTACAGAGCCCTGCACTCTGGAATTTAGTTACGGGGTAGCAGCCGGTTCCGGGGGGGGTTACAACACTGACAT
Organism: Lampetra fluviatilis; assembly: GCF_964198595.1. Lineage (NCBI taxonomy): Eukaryota > Metazoa > Chordata > Hyperoartia > Petromyzontiformes > Petromyzontidae > Lampetra > Lampetra fluviatilis. The sequence goes on from NC_136324.1 coordinate 3,081,719, forward strand.
TTACCACTCTCAAAGCGTGACCCCTCCCGTTCCACACTCACAACAGAAGCGCGCCACGGCACTGCCTCAAAAGTCATCCTCGTGAACCCCACCTGACTTCACCCCCTCCCCCCTCCCCTCACATTCCTGTCCTCAACCTCAGAAGTTAAAACCCTGGGACTCCAGCCAGAAACTACTAATAACTAACTTATTACAAGGGGTGGCGAGGGGTGGGGGGCAAGGTGCAAACCATACGGCAAATACAATCAGTCTGCTCGTGTGGTAGTGCTGGTGGTGGGGGGGCGGTAGTGAAGAGGTGAGCGCTACGCTGCGGAACCAACCTGGCGACCCGAGTTCAATTCTCGCTCAAGGCCAACACCAGTGACGATTGTCTGAACCGGTCCTGGGCATCCGACCTCGGTCGATTCAGCTTCAAAATGAGTACCGCCAAGAGGGAGACAAAGGCGGCCGGGCACGGTGCCTGACAACCCACCCCCTCGTGTGCCATACCGGCCTTCATAGGTGCTACTCGCTAACAGCACTTGCCCCAAGAGCCTGATCAAGGCTGAACGGGGGATATTCGTCGCTGCTGCTGCTGCTGCTCCTGGTCATGGTGTAACATTGTGGGGAGTGAGCACAGCGGACGAGAATTCGGCTCCCACTCACAGTTCAAATATTCGGCGACAGATGCTTGAACCGGGCCTCGGCCTCCCTAGGGTCAGCCTGAGCCTTGACTGAGTACCTGGTTGCACTGGCTTGTCAACCAAAGTTGATCGAAACCACTGTGCAGTTGACTGCGACGAGGTTCAACACAATGGCATCTGCCACCCGACACACAGACGGAAATTCCCGGAATGTGCGTGTCAAGCAGGGGCAAGTGGCAACCCGAATGGTGCGGTGTGTAAACATCAACACTGCGGAGACAAAGGTGGCCAGGCGTGGTGCGATCCACACGACCCCATTGGTTGGCTTGCCGGCCTTCAAAAGTGATCGCTAACAGCACTTGCCAACAGCCTATGTCGGCTACACTGAACTAAACAATGTATTTTTTATTTTACCAGGTAAGGCCCACTGAGCGACCTGGCCACAGATGATAGCTCAACGAAGTGGCTTGTCACGTGGAAATGTATAGCAGGCAAATACCCTAAACGCGTGCCGATTCTAAAAGTGTAGGGAAAAGAACGGATGACCCTGAGAAAAATCAACACGACAACTCCAAATATACAGCAAGCGTCAGGGTCGTGATCGAACCCACGACCTCGTGTATACCAGGCGAGGTGGTGGGGTGGGGTGGGAGATCTTTGTCTTTTGTGCAACAGCTCTAACCGAGCGCTACGCACGAAACACAAAGAGCAAGGGGGGGGGGGACGATGGGGTTTTTGTCGTGGAGGCAACGTTGGCACCGCGACAGCGGCTGTGACAGCAGCCAACACGGCCTCTCCGGTCCAAAGTTCAAACCTCAACAAAACCCAATTCCTGGTACGGTGCGGCCACGCCGCCAAGTGGAGTTCTCGAGAGAGAGCGCCGTCCCGTGAGCGCGGGGGGGGCATTAAGGGTGGCGAGCGACCACGCGAGCGAGATCAGGTGGGCTGGCTCGCGCGATCGCTCGCCGCACGATCGCTCGCCGCCCTCACGTCCCGTGGACGCGGGAAGTTATGGTGGCGAGCGATCTCGCGGGCTGGTTCGCTCGCGCCATTCCGAACGTGCGACGCGTAAGTGGAGCGCTCCGGGACACTCTCCCACGCCACGCGGCGGAGAAAAGATTGTGTGCAGCGGCTAAAATTCTCACCTCCCTCCCCCCCACCAAGTTGCGGTCACCCATTCCCGTCGTTAAAGCCACGGCTCTTCTTGGCGGCCACAGAGCGAATCTGAGCGAACGAACGCGATGAAGTGGAGTCGTCGTGGTGCTGCTTGTGAGAAGATGACACCACCGGTCGGGATCTCCAAAAACAACTTCTCAGAGAGGGCATTGCAAAGTTGTCGTCATCACATGTAAACCATTTGCATCGATTGCTTTGTCAAGCTTCCCAACTCAGGTTGAGGGTGCTTTGTGCATGCCTTAGCTCTGTCCGTCCGTCCAAAACGAGGCGAGGGGCCTGGGAGCTCGAGAACTCGCGTGCGGACGACCGAAAAGAAACAAAACCCGTAGCGAGTACAAAGCTGCGTTTGCTCTTCAGGGCGATGCCCGACTGAAAAACGGCCTCGCCGTTCAAAGAGTTTCCCCAAAACTACTCGGGAGACTCAAACCGGGCCAAGAAAAGGACAATCAGCAAACACGCAAAACGCCTTCTGCCCTGACAGCTGCCTGCCAGGTTCCATCTCGCTAATGAAATACTTCCAAAGACAAAAAACGAGCGTCGCAAAGCGTTACATATTCCACACGCAAGGCAGCGATTTTTCACAACTTGCTCCCGTCGTGGTTTTACCCTCGTCGTTCGAGAGCGCCAGTTGGTCGTGCCCGTACTTTGACGGGTTGTCTTTTTTTGATCGAATTCAAATTCCACGCGTTTACGCGTACAGTGCACACCGCACGCAGAGGGTGTTAAAACATCACAGTACGTTAATCCGGCCGCGTGGCTCAGCGGCAGAGCGGAACGGTTGCCAGTTGGAATCCTGGCTGGGGGTTAACTCAGCCCATCATCTCTCTGCGGTCGATAAAATGAGCACCGCTTTGTGGTGAAGATCCGGATAGCACTCAGAAGGCTGCGAATTCGAATCCTGGCTGGGGGCTAACTCAGCCCATCATCTCCCTGCGGTCTATAAAATAGGCACCATTTTGTGGTGAAGAGCCGGTTAGCCCTCGGAAGGTTGCGAGTTCGAATCCTGGCTGGGGGTTAACTCAGCCCATCATCTCCCTGCGGTCGATAAAATGGGCACTGCCTTGCGGAGAAGTCACCAACGGATGTTCTGTGGATGCAATTTCCACCACCGGCTCAGGATTGTAAACAGGAGATGAACACCGCCTCGATGCTCATATTGAGCAGGACATCGCTTTGTCTATTTCTGAAACGAAGTAACATGTACGCAGTTTAAATACATTGTTAACCAAAACGTCCGCGAACGCCGAGAACAAGCTGTCTGTTATGCGATCACGAAAATAAAACTACCTAAGCCTCATGCCCAGTTGGCGAGGCTATTTTTGGCTACCAGTTCTCAAAGAGCGCTATCAGTCGGCCGAGCGCTCGTTGTCACTTTGCGGGGCGCCCCGCGTGCGTGAATTAACATAACCATGGACGTGGCCACCTGCTATCAACGGCGTTATCTCAATGCCGAGTCGCGTGCCTAACACGACTCGTGTCGTGGAAGAACAGAAAAACAACGACGATTCAACGCAGCGAGACACCGAATTATCCTAGACTCTCGCCTCTTCCAAGACGTGTGGAGGAGTAGGCCAACGCACCCTCGCTAGAAGAGGGCCTCTCTCTCTCTCTCGAGCGCCATCTAGTCTTGCGGAGGGGTCCCTCCGCTAGCAGTGGCATGAGAAAGCGATTGCAGGGCTGCACCTTTGCCTGTACTATTATCGGAGCCTGGAGTCGATCTGCTGAAAATAATTATGTTTAACACGTAGTAGGCTCTCGCGACCACTATCATCTACAAGAGGTATGTTTTTGGGGTTAGATCGCATAAGTATAAATGTGTAATTAAACCCGCTACCACTTTACTAATTGGCTGTGCCGGGTGGTGGCGGGTTTAACGATACATTTCTATTTACGCGATCTAACCCCCCCAAAAAAACCCTCGATGAAAAAAAAAATTCTGTTATCCGCTGATAAGATTCTTCCTATAGGAGTTACCCATAGGAGGCGGATAATACTGGTAGGAACCTCCTGGTTACACCAGCCCACAGGGGATTATTGTGTCCGTCCGTCCGTCGTGCAGGGAGGGGCTGGGTGGGGAGGGAGGGGCTGGGTGGGGAGGGGAGGGTGGGGCTGGGTGGGGGGTGGGGCTGGGTGGGGGTGGGGGCTGGTCACCCCGTGGTGCCCTTATAAAACTCAATGTTTAACCTACTCACGCCGGCTTGTGCCCGCCCTCACAGTCGGCCATATTTGCGGAATACACCACTCCGCCGTTGACCCTGGCCATTGACCGAGCAACCCAACGTTCCTACCAGCTCCCTCCGCAGGAATGTGTTTTAGTCCAATTATCGGATAATTTAGTCCAATTATCGGATAATTTAGTCCTATTATCGGATAATTTGATCCTATTATCGGATAATTTGATCCTATTATCCGCGGCTAAGAGTCACCCGTAAGCGATCTCCGGGTAGCGCTCGGTCCATCTCATCACAATCGCCATCGTGCGGATAAGAGGAGCGGGGCCTTCATCCGAGCGGTGGACAGACAATGCCCGATGACGATGTTGACGACGATGATGACAACGAAGAACAAATGGCAATGGCACCGGGGGGGGCAGGTTCCGGGAGGGAAAGAAATAAACGAGGTATTTAAAGAATAAAAATTAAACCCCGCCGCATTTATTGCGAGAAACACAATATTTCCCGGGTGATTACGGACACCTTGCGAAGTGGGCTCCTGCTGCGTGCGTGTGTCTTTCACACACACGGCGCTGCATCATATTTACATTTCCATTGGCGCCACGCGTGTGTGTGTGCACGCGTGTGTGTGCGAGTGGGGAGCGGTGGTGTAGCGGTTAGTGCGCTGCGCTACGAACCCGGCGACCCGGGTTCCATTCCCGCTCACGGCCAACACCAGTGACGATTATCTGAACCGGTCCCGGGCCTCCCCTAGGTCGACTCAGCCTCAAATGAGTACCTGATGCGGTGTGTAAGCATCGCCACTGGGGAGACAAAGGCGGTCGGGCGTGGTGCTGGCCACCCACCTTACTCGTTTACCGTTCCGGCCTTCATAGGTGCTCGCTAACAGCACTTGCTCGTACAGTCTAAGGCTATATGGGGGATCTTTGTCCTTGTCTTTTGTGCGAGTGTGTGTGTGCGTGCTCGGCTTGTTGAGCTTCTTATGCAACGAACGTCGCGAACAATGCGCCACGGCCGGCCCAGCAGCACCGTAATTGTGGCCAATACCGACGGTGCGCGGGCGACGCGATGGACCAGGCTGCCATTCGGGACGCAAAGCCAAGAGGCACGTGTTGTGGTGCACTCTGGGTACAAGCACAGGAAGCCACTCGAGCTGTATACACTTTAAATCTCGATTGAAAACTCATTTCTTTAGAACTGCTGATTGTGTTTAGTTTGTTGCCTTTCCCCCGCACCTCCGATTAGCACGATTGGCTACGTACGGTGCGAAAGAAGTTCACGTGTACATAAGCGGAACTCCGTGCCACACCTGCACGTACGAATCAATGGAAACAACATCTGTTGGACCATCGGCCTATTGGCTTTGCAGACCAACATTAGCAGGCAGCAATCTGTTGAAGCAAGCAGACTCTGGACCGGTTTCGACCTTTGGACCAAAACACGTTTGTATTCGTGTGTGTGGTGACGCAGAAGAGAATTCTGCTTGCATATACTCTTACCCACAATGCCCGACAGCGAGCAAACGAGTTTACGCACGGTATTGCTTATTTCCTACTTTACTGTTGAATGGGGGCCCCATGATTTTACACGGAGCGCTCTTGTCAACAGCGTCCGGTGAATCCAGGCAGCATTTGCTTAGCAAAGCCGCCACCGCCTATGAGACCTAGACAGTTGAAACCGGTGCAGAGTTTTGCTTGCTTCGACAAACGCTGCTTGGTAATGTTGAGTGCGGAAAGCCAATAGGCTGCTGTTGGGCCAATGAACACCGTATCTATTTGTAGAGTGGAGACACGGAAGGCGGTTTTTGCGTCTGTACGATACTGCAGGGCCGGGCCACGTAAACAATCCTTGCGAGGCAAGGGCGACTTTCTTTGCTCTTTTTTTCTTACTGTTGTTTTGACATTACCAAAGAGTGTCTCTGCTCCGGCAGCTGGCTTCGCCCGGCTCACTGCGCATGCTCCCCCCCTCCTCTTGGCTTCCCCTTTTTCTTGCCTCCTCGCTTAACTGCCCACCCCCCCACCCCGCCAATGCCCGGCGCGACCGCAAAGTTGTCCCCAAGAAAGGTTCAGCAGAATCGTGTGTCAACCGTTCCAGTGTGGCGCCTGCGCGCGTTACGATAGTGCGCGCCTGCTGCACTTGAATGTCCACCCTTTTTGCATAGGTGTGGCCCGAAAACGAGGCTGAGTGTTGTCATCGACATTTTTTCTCCCGTCTTGCATTCCGAGCGCTGCAACAAAAATAATAAATCCCTCCCACGAAATGTTTCAAACTGTTAAAATAAAAATAAAGGCGCGGCCCTGCAATTGCTTTGCTCACGCCACTGCGGGCGGAAGCGGCCCCCCCCCACCGCCCCCCCCACCGCCCCCCCCCCCCCACTACATGGAGAATCCCGGCTGCAGGATTTCTACGGCTTTACTCTTTCACGGCCGGCCAGATGTCTTGGAAGAGATGCGAGTACCCACACTTTACCCTACCACGCGCAACCTGCGATGATCGGCTGTCATGTACCCATTGGATTACTGCTGCTGGGTGGGTAGAGGCGGGGGGAGGGGACGGCGGTGATTCAACAAGAAACTTGCGGTGATATTTTCACTGCCGTTGCCGGAGTATGGAATCGAACTGGCGACCTCTGGATTACAAGCGATAACCATTACACCGCCGTATTTTGTTTTGCGAAAGAAAGTCACTTCCGCAGATTTCCATCGCTGCTGCTGCTGCTGTGGTCAAAGAGGGCCCACCGCTTGGTGGATTTGAGACACCCCCCCCACCAACATCCCTGGCGGCTCGGGTGCTCGTTTCGTCACACGTGCGCTCGCCACTTTGAAGCGAAATCCGGAGCCCAAGACTCAAAGATTCGGAGCAGAAACCTCGCGTGCGGTGGCCGGGCGTGCCCAGCGCACACGCGCCACGGTCGGGTCGTCTCCTTGAGTCGTAAACGCACGTACGCACACATCCACTTACACAGGTGCGCGCGCGTTTACACTTGCTGACGCGCGCGCACATACCACCTTCACCTGCCACCTGACGCTTGTTTATCCAGGAGAGCCTCGGTGAGTCTCAAAGCTTCTCTCCCAGGCGCTCCGGTTTCCTCCCACGTGTAAGCACCCATTCATTGGCCGGGAACACCTTAACGCACAGAGGACCGCAGAGCTTGGAGAGAGATAGTAAGCGAATACAAACTGACATTGTTGTTATTTTAAATTATTTTCTGTAAAAAAAAAGGACCTTTTCGCCAGTATCAAAGAATGCACACATACTTTGATACTGGCAAAAAGGTCAAATTTTGCAGCTGCTTACCCCGAGCTCTCAATGCTCTGATAGTGGTAGTGTCCTTGTACTGGTCGCCTTTTGGTGTTCAATGGTCTCTGGTGTAGGCCAATCAGGTTCAAGTACAATGCCATCTATTATCAGAGCATGTTTGTTTTGCATGTTCACCACAAGTACGTGTGGTTAATGCAGACTTAATTCCTTGCAAAAGGTCTCTTAGTTGGTGTTTGAACATCTTAACACCTGTTTTATTGCCAGAAAGGGTAAAATTTTTTAAATTATTTTTGCAAAAACTCTTTTCTGTGTTCAAAAAATACCACGTTGCCCCTTACGTGAGAAGCAGGGCAGTGAGCCCAGCCAACGACCCTTCCCACGTGGGTACCTGGCCTTGGACTTGTGATCCGAGGAAGATCTGTACCCCCCCCCCGGCTCCCCCCGCCTCTCCCCTTCCCATCGCTCATGCTTCATACCAGGCTCTTGTTAAATAAACACAAATAATTTTCTGTGGCTCCTGCCAATGCTTCTCAGTAAGGGGGTGGATTATGCTCCGTGTGCAATCACAACCCGATAATTTGCAGGTTATTATTTTGCACCAATGGTGATGTTTTGGCCAAAAGCATTAACATTGGATGTGGGTTTAAAAAAAAATATATTTTAGGTATGAGAGGAAACCACAAAACCTGGAGGAAATCCGTGCAGAACAGAGAGGCGTGCAAGTAGAAAATACAAAACTTCTTCTCAGATGCATGTATGTACGTTGAACTTTTTCGCACCGTACGTAGCCAAACCGTGCCAAACGGAGGATGCGGGTGATTATAAATGAATACGATTTTTTTTTTAAATCGCCGCAACGATGGTTAGCCTGTCCGCTGCCAAGCCCGGTCATGGGCGGTGACAGCACGGCCCCCACTGTTGCTCCGTCACGTGCTGTGTCTGAGCGCGCTGCGGAGACTGCCGCTCGCCCACCGGGGCTGTCCTTTCATGGCTCTCGTCTCCACCGTTAAGGACGCACGGCGCACTTTGTTCGCGAGTAAAGCTACCCGTCAATAACACGAGCTGAGTCAACAACAACAACAACAGCAGCCAATGTGTATACAGGGTGGCCCAGAAATCAGGACGTATCGTGTCATTTCATTTATTAGAGAATGCTGATGTAAAAACGTCTATTCGTCGAGTTATTATTTTATCTATTATAATTCTAAAAGTATATATATTTTTTCTAAATCCTGTGGGGGTCAACGCAAATCCGTCGCTTACAAAACTCGACGAAGAACCCGGAATGAATTGAAAAACGACAATTTTACGAATGGTCAAAGATTACACTTTGTAATCCTAAAAGTCTCACATTCATAAAGTCAGTTTGAACAATCGTTTAAAATAATAAAAATCCCGTAACTCGACGTGATTTGTGACGATAAAATCCGCGTGACGTGTCCTGGCTTTTGGGTCACCCTGGGTATGACACCGGTCGGTGCAAAGGCGCAGGACTGCAACAGCTCGCCCGCGCCACTGCTGCCGGGTAAGTGCCTCCAACAGAGGGGGATCTGGAGGCCCTCTCTCGAGGCTGAATCGGCCTACTCTTCCACGCTGGTCACAGATCTCGGAAGAGGTGGGGGTACCCACACTTTCACCCAACACAAAGCTGTGCGCGACAACCTATGAAGTCCGGAACGGTACACGACGGAGTGGGTGGCCAGCACCACGCCTGGCCGTCTTTGTCTCTCCAGTAGCGATGCTTCCACACCACTCCAGGTACTCAATTGAGCCCGAGTTGACCTAGGGGGAGGCCAAGCAACTTTTGAAACAATCGTCACTGGTGTCGACCGTGAGCGTGAATCGAACTCGGGTCGCCGGGTTCGTAGCGCAGCGGCGCTGACCACAATGCCACCGCTCCCCGCACGCACTCCCCTCCCACACACACACACGTGACCTGTGGGGGACTCATCTCGACTGCCGGGTAGCTGGAGGCGGTGGTGGGAGGTGGGGGGAGGGGTGTGGATTTCAGAAACTTGCTCAATTGTTTCAACTGTTAGAAGATTGAACGAAACCAGTGACCTCTGGACTACAAACCCAGTGTGCTTTTGACACCACCGTGACAGAATCCACACACACACAATACGGATATGTGTATATATAGCTAAGGTGTGCTTATAGCCAGCTTCGAACTGTATTTTCTATAATTGTTGTTGTGGTTAGGAATCCTGACCTGCTGACGACGGGGCAGAGGGCGGGGGGTAGTGGCTGAGCCAGGAGGCACCGCTCTGGCTGCGGCCTGAATCTTTGACACAAAGGTGCCGTGGTCTCGGCAAACAAAGGAAGGAATGCGCGACTGAAGTGGCACTAAGCCTCTGCCACCACCACCGCCGTCACCACCGCCACCGCGGCCGCCACCACCACTACCACAACCACCACCACCGCTGTCACCACCACTACCACAGCCGCCACCACCATTACCACAACCACCACCACCACCGCCGCCGCCGCGGCCACCACTACTGCTACCACCACCACTGCCGCCACCACCACCACCGCCGCCACCACTACCACTACCAGCACCATCCACCGCCACCACCACCGCCACCACCACCACCACCGCCGCCACCACCGCCACCACCGCCGCCACCACCATCTCCACCACCACCATCACCACCGCCGCCACTGCCACCGCCACCGCAATCACCACCACCACCACCGCCACCGCCATCACTGCCGCCACCGCCGCCGCCACCACCGCCACCACCGCCACCACCGCCACCACCGCCACCACCGCCACCACCGCCACCACCGCCTACTGGGCTCATGGACTACGTGAAACATTTGTGACGTCATGCACACGTGACATCATGGAAGTGAATGAGGCCTCTGGAACGTTTGTCAATGTTTGGTATCGTTGCCCTATCGCCGCATAGTTGTGGCGAGCGTTCATTCGGCTGAATTCATCACGTACGCCCCCCCCCTGCCCATGACAGTCTTTGTTTGAGGTCCCAACCACGCGTGAATGAAAAACTTACGAGTTGAGGTTCATTTAAAACATTTATATGAATTTATATTTGTCAAGTTTTCAGGTTGCAAAGAAGAAGGAATCGGTATCTTGATGTTGTCACGTAAATATTGTACAAATGTTATGATATTATACAAATAAATACGATGCAAATGAATATACAAATAAGCCTTGAAGTTGTCGAGTTTATCAAGGAACACAAGACGGCTATATATACTGAATGCATTATATCGGAGAATGTTTTTGTTTGCATGTTCACAACAGGTACTCTGTGTGGTTATTGCAGACTTGATTCCTTGCAAAAGTTTTCGATTTGCTGTTTGAACGTCTTAACACCTCCTATTTTATTTCCAGAAAGGTGTAAGACCCCTTCTTATTTTTTCATATACTGAATGTACCTTTACCTATTAAAGAATCAGAATACCTAATTGTATTTATCCTGGAGGAATCCGATGAGCTATGAAGCTCTTCACAGATGTCCGGCAGGGGCGCGTTACAACAACAAACGATACGAAAACACGATAGCAGTGCAAAGTACAGGAAATGTCAACAAACCACTTAAAAATATACAAATACAACTAAACTTTTCTTTATCTTACCAGGTAAGGCCCACTGAGCTATTAACTTATTTTTTAGAAGTGACCTGGCAACAAATGAAAGCTCAACAAAGTGGCTTATCGCGTGGAAATTTATCGCAGCAAAATCATCTAAACAATAATTACAGTGTGGGTACCTCCACCCCTTCCAAGACGTCCAACCAGCGTAGAAGAGTAGGCCAAATACACCTGTTAGGGGATTTCACGAGCTCCCTCTAGCAGTGCCGTGAGTATGCAATTGCAGGGCTGCACATTTGTCTCTTATATACCTTTAAGCGAATTTATGGGAGAAATCAAAGACATATCGCTCGCCACTGATTTTAACCGTGGCTGGGAATCGAACTCAGGTCACTGGGCTGATAGCGCAGTGTGCCAACAACTTCTCCACCCCTCCCCTCCACCACAGTGTATGTGAATACGTGAACATTCAGGTCGAGTTGGCACAGTCGGGGGTACAGCTGGTGCATCTACTAGTCATCTCAGTCAGCCAACACATGGCACCCTGGGTCTGTCCCGAGGCCTCCTGTCAGTGAGCCTTCGACACTTCACGTGGCCTCCAAGTGCACATAGCCTGGCACAGGCGCCACGGTGACTTCACCGTCACTTAGTGGCGAATGGCGGTTGCATTGGTATCAGTTAAGGTCTTTAAACCCTGCAAAGGGCCATCTCGTTCATCGCGACAGAACAAATTCACACCCATTCGTAATCCCGCCCCTCCATACAAAAACACCGCAAACACACGGACACGCACAGCACGCGTGCGCTTTACACAACGCTCACACACGCCGGAGGCAGAGGCCCCCTGTATAACCATGCAGACTTTTTGGGGAGGAGTATTGTTCGCGAGCGCCTATGAAGGCCGGCACTGTGCACGAAAGGGTGATGTGTCAAGAACCACAGGCCGGCAGCCATCGTCTCGCCCCCCCAACGCCGATGTTCACACACCACAGCAAGGTGCTCATTTAAGGCTGAGTTGACCTAGGGGAGGGCCCACGATATCCGTCACTGATGTCGGGCCGTGAGCGGGAATCAATCTCGGGTTCGAAGTGCGGCGCGCAAAACGTCTAAACGACCCCAATCGGCAACACTCGCACGCGAATAGTCGCGCAAACGCTCACGCGCGCGCACGCACCGAAGCACACTCACCCGGGAAGGTGTTAATCGCATTGCATTAAAACTCGCTCGGGCCAAAGAGGTGGACCACATGGTCAAAGAGCCCCCGCGGAGGTTGCAGGGATGCATTGGGGGCAGTGGGGCAGCGCATGAAGCTGTTAACGTGACCGCACAAGACTGCATCCGCATTTAAATGTACTTGAAGATGAGAGACCATTGTTTAAAGACCCAGACAGACCTGCATGTCTTGTCTATTGTCTAAAGACCTAGACAGACCTGGTTGTCTTGTCTATTGTCTAAAGACTCAGACAGACCTAGTTGTCTTGTCTATTGTTTGAAGACCCAGACAGACCTGGTTGTCTTATCTATTGTCTGAAGACCCAGACAGATCTGGTTGTCTTGTCTATTGTCTGAAGACCCATACAAACCTGTCTATTGTCTGTCTGAAGACCCAGACAGACCTGTCTATTGTCTATTGTCTAAGGGCCCAGACAGATCTGGTTGTCTTGTCCTGTGTGTCAGAGGCTATTCATTTGGCCAACTCTTCCGCGTTGGGCAGACGTCCTGGCAATGACGCGAGTACCCACCCTTGGCCCCACCGCGATGTACACGCTGGGTAGTAGGTGGTGGAGGGGACTGAATAAAAGTGTCCCGTCGGAATCAGAATATGTATAGATATTGGAGGAATCCGGTGAGTGACGCGGTCCTATTGCACGGAGGTCCGGCAGCGTCCCATTCTTTTCAACCTCCACGCCAGGAGATCAAGTCGAAAAAACTGTCGACCCGCGAGATTTGACGGCGGAGAGGGGGAGGGGAGAAGTGGAGAGAAAGAGAACTCCAGCTGGTGACTGCATCACGAGAATGCGCCGCTCGTGCCGGGAGGGGCTTCCGCAAGCGAGCGAATTCCGCGGGTTGAGAAGTGAGAGTCGGGAAGGAGTCTTAGGCGTGACGGGCAGTTTGCTCGCCAGCCTGAGCTCCGGTTGCCACCGCCGCCGCGGCGTGCAAAACAAAAAGAAACCGGGGGAGACTTATCCTGGGCAGAAGAAGAAAAAATGATAATCTCACAAGACCAGAAGTGGGAAGGAAGTGCATTGTGGGCACAACGGTGTGGCAGGGTGGCAGCCCAGCGGTTAACAACACTCGCGGCAAGAAGGGCCCTGGGTTTACATTCTTTTTTTTTAAACGGGTGCCTTTTTCTGCGCGGACTTTTGTGCGTTCTCCCCCTCTGCTCCGCGTGTGGTTTCCTCCGTGATCTACGGTTTCCTCCCATAGCGGGGGGGAAAAAAAACACATTCGATGTCATTGGCGTTGTGGCCGGACATCCCAACGTAGCAGGGGGCACCTGGAGTCTTAGGACTAGGTCTTAGGACTCTGTGTGGTTATCTCTGTTATAAATGCATCGTCCCGATTGGGTCAATTGTCATGCAAATGAACAACAACACGGGACTTTCTGTGTGTATATATATGAAATGCCTCGGTAACATTTAGAGATTTCCCAGGAGAGCCACGATGTGAAAGACGATAATCCTGGAAGAAACCAAGGGGCGGTTGGGGCAGCCGGGGTTTGTGGGATTCCGAATCCTTGCGGAGAGGGACAGGACCAGCCGATCCCTCCCCACCCACGTCTGTTGTCTAAACAACCAAAGCAGCCCATCCTGATCGTAGCAAGTTACGCAAATTATTGCGTCGAGCAATACGAGCGAGGTGCTGGAGAGCGATCGCGGTGCGTTTCCGGGCCGAGGATCGCCCCGTTGTTGTTTACAGAGCGGCGCTGCGATATCGCATTGCTGCCCTGCCGGGTTATTAATCGTCGCTCGACATCAAACGCGGCGTGAACAGCCACCAACCACCCCCCACCAAACTCCCCCAACCAACCTCCCCCCACCCACCAACCACCCCCCACCAGCCCCCCCCCCATCAACCACCCCCACCAAACTCCCCCCACCAGCCCCCCCCCACCAACCTCCTCCCACCAACCACCCCCCACCAACCACCCCCCCACCAACCTCCCCCCACCAACCTGCCCCCACCGACCACCCCCCCACCGACCACCCCCCCACCAACCTTCCCCCACCAACCTCCCCCTCACCAACCGCCCCCCACCAAACTCCCCCAACCAACCTCCCCCCACCAACCTCCCCCCACCAACCTCCCCCCACCAACCTCCCCCCACCAACCTCCCCCCACCAACCTCCCCCAACCAACCTCCCCCAACCAACCTCCACCCACCAACCTCCCCCAACCAACCTCCCCCCACCAACCTCCCCCAACCAACCTCCCCCCACCAACCACCCCCCACCAAACTCCCCCCACAAACCTCCCTGCACCAACCTCCCTGCACCAACCTCCCCCCACCAACCACCCCCCACCAACCTCCCCCCACCAACCTCCCCCCACCAACCTCCCCCCACCAACCTCCCCCCACCAACCACCCCCCACCAACCTCCCCCCACCCCTTCCCTAGATCCCGCCCTACGCGCTCGAGAGAGAAGCCACCGCCGCAGGGAACACGTGAATGAATGAATAATCGTGTGCACAATGTCCGCGCGCACATTCGCACACGCACAATCACGCACGCATACACGCACGTGCGCACACACAAACACGCACGTATACATAAAAGATCCCCCGTATAGCCGTAACAGACTGTAGGGGCATGTGCTGTTAGCGAGCACCTATGAAGGCCAGAACGGCACACGATGGGGTGGGTGGCCAGCACCACGCCCGACCGCCTTTGTCTCCCCAGTGGCGATGTTTACACACTGCACCATGTACTCATTTGAGGCTGAGTCGACCTAGGGGAGGCCCAGGACCGGTTCAGATAATCGTCACTGGTGTTGGCCGTGAGCAAGAATCGAACTCGTGTCGCAGGGTTCATAGCGCAGCGCACTAACACTACCGCTCCCCACCATATACATGCACGCATGCACACATACACGCACGCGCAAACACGCACGTAAACGCGCACGTACTTATGCATGCGTATACACAAGTACATACACGCACGTACGCATGTACGCGCACGCAGTGTTGCAGACTCATTGCGATGATCTGAATCAGAATCCTCTGTATTCGTACCGGAGGAGGAATCCGATGGGCTAAGAAGCTCTTCATCACGAGCGTCCAGTCAGGGGTTGCCACGTCGGCAGGTTGCACCATCAAAACAATCGGCGTGAGGACCCAGGAGTTAGTTTTGTCCAGGTCAAGCTCGTCAATAGCGAATTAAATAGAGATACAGCATTGACGTACGAACCGCACTCGTTACACATATATACTGGGTTCTCAAATGTCGCGGGGAGCTGATGGTCCTCAGCCTGGGCACCAGCGACCCACAGACACACAATGCTGGCCTAGTTATTTTTTGTCATTATGAATTTGGCACATTTAAGCTCTGTGGTTACAGATGTTTTTTTTTATAATAAATATTGAATAGTTTCCCACCACTCACGCCCCAACCCTAATTTATCCTGCTTTCAAACAACGCCATTCGGGAAATTGTCACTTAATGTTATTTATGCAACTGGCCTCTGGGGACGAATCTTTCGTTCCCATGATCAGTTAAAACTGAACCAGTAAGTTCGGCTGCAGCCGGCGTTTCTCCAGTAGGTTAGCGTTAACCGGGACTAGCCGGCATCAACCGAGTCATGCGAAGGAGTTCCATCGCGACAAGGAGTTTTCTCTTTGTCTTGCCGCACGACGGCACATTTGAAAGATAGCAAGTGTTATTGTGAGTATCTATCCGTGAGTAGCATTCATTTACGCTGCTGTAAATGTTTACCTGCACATCACTCACTCGGAATAAAATATGAAATAACATCGCCCTCCGACTACTACGAGAACTTGGCAGGACCCTCCTGAACGGAAGTCCTGAGCCTCGGCGAAGCCTTCCTGGGTTAAACGAGCGGAACAACAAAATAACCGCGACCCAAGACGCCCCGTCAGAATGGTCCTGGCTACACTGCGATGTTTAGGAAGTCCAGTGACAGTGTCATGTGTTTTTTTTTAGGCTATTGGAGGAAATCTGAGAACCCGGAGGAAACCCATCCAAAGAACGGGGAGACAACACACAAACCGAGTCGGGGATTGAACCCAGGTGTTTTTTTTGGTTTGTCGCTCTACGGCGCAAGTATCGCAGCTGCACGAGCAGGATGAAGGCTATACGTCGTCATGTGTATATATCTACACAGGGCCTAAATACCGGCAAGCATATCATACAACTGTACGCGGCAAAGCTTATAAATACCCACGGAACATTCAGATAAAATAAACAATCGGAGACAAATCAAAACAAAAGCACACGAGAGAGCTGGGCCGACCGAGCGGTGCACGGGCCACACTGCACGTAAGCCCGTTCTCAAGCCATCGCCAACGCACGCAGACGGTGGACTGAATGACGATAACCACGATAACGACGACGACAATGATGACGACAATGATGACGACAATGATGACGACGACAATGATGACGTAGACAATGACGACGACAATGACGACGACAACAATGACGACGACGACAATGATGACGACGACAATGATGACGACGACAATGATGACGACAATGACGACGAATTGGGGGGAGGTCTGCGCAATCTCCAGTTTACACGGCCAGAAGGGGGGGGGGGGAAGAGAGCGGCAAGGGTGACAATTTGGATGCTAATTGGAGGAAGGAAAAGGGATGTGTGGGGGGGGGGGTACGAGGCAGTGTCGTTATGAGGATGTCACCGGTCAACGGCTGAGCAGAGGAGCTTTGCCGAATGTGGACTTTTAAAAGCCGTGAGAGTCAAGTGATTTCTGCTCAAGCGAGCGCTGAGAGGGTGGCTCACCCGACGTTAACGGCCCTGAACCGGTGTTGGAAATTCCACATTCCTTACGGGAGGCATATCCATAGGACAGCCACTCTTGACTTGATGATGGGTTGTTTCAATCCCCAGCCAGGATTAGAACTCGTGTGCCTCGCTGAGCTTCCTGCCTCGGCTTAACAGACGGAGGGAGAACCAGCAATGCGAACGAGCAGAGGGACGCGATTTCCAAACACCGGGAATCAACAGAGCTGTCTTCTTTCTCACCGAAGTGGACATCACAGAACTACCTCTGAGATCCAATTAAGTGCCCTCTGGTCCACACAGTCGAGGGCAGCACTTTCCTACCCACGCTACCATAGACGGGGGGGGGGGAATGTTTGTCACGTGACAATCAAACCAATGTGTTTTGTTTTATTCTCAGAGTTGTAATCCAGTAAAATTAAAGAGTCAATTTCAGTGTGGATGGATTGCTTCCGTGCAGTCATTGGTGACCAGGCTGAGACGAACTCACTGCACTTGAGAACCCAGTTTAACCACAGGCTGCTGATACTTGGGATTGAGACGCAGGATCTCAGCGGTCGTGGCTTGGCACACTCACCTCTGAACCAAAGGAGCATAAACCATCATCACGCAAACTCCGGTCATCCTCGCAGTAGCCATTGAACAAAGACGGTCGCCGCATCGTGCGCTTTTAGATGCGCTTCTGCGGCCGTCTGGAACGCTCTTCCTTCCGATATTAGGAAGCCACCGGAGCTATGCACTTTTAAATCTAGATTGAAAACGAATTTCTTTAGAACTGCTTTTCGTTATATTTCGCTTGCCGTCCTTCCCCCGCATCTGCGATTAGCATGTTTGGCTACGTACGGCGCAAAAGAAGTTCAACACACGTACACTCGTGAAACAAAAATATCAATATAATGAGGTACCGTCTCCATGGTGAAGATCCAGATCGATGTACAGCACCCTCTCGAACTTCTCCCTCAGCTTGAGAATGCCCAGGACGATGTCGTTCACGTAGCAGAACCCGGACGCCTCGTCCCTGTGCGGGGCGACAGAAAGGAAACGAGAGGTCACGTTTGTACTCTCACGTAGGTAAGAAAGAAAATAAATTAAATCACGACGTTTCGGAGGCAACACAAGCTTCCGTCTTCAGGTGGCACCGTCACAGCAAAATTACTGAAGACGGAAGCTTGTGTTTCCTCCGAAACGTCGTGATTTAATTTATTTTTATTTTATTTTTTACCTACGTGACTTTACCGAAAAAAACAAAGAGTATGGACCCTTGCAGTTACGAAAATTTCAAATCTAGGTCACGTTTGGTTTATTAAACTATATGTGTTTTACCAGGTAAGGCCCACTGAGCTAAAGTGTAGCTCTTTTTCAGAAGGGACTCGGCTATCATAATTGATAGCTTAACGAAGTGGCTTGTTACGTGAAAATGTATAGCAGGCAAATCATCTCAATGCACCTTTATTTTTAAATGTGGAGGGAAAAACCGGAGGCCCCGGAGAAAAAAACCACACGACCACGGGGAGAACATGCAAACTCCAAATATACAGGCGTCAGGAATGGGATTGAACCCACGACCTCCTGCGTACCGGGCGAGGTAGTCAACAGCCCCTTGTTGAATTTGGTGTCGGATCGCGCGCGAGTAAAATGTGTGTCGTAAACCCTTCTCCACCCGACACGGCCAATTCATGAAGTGGTCAGGTGCACAAGTGTGCCTGGATATTATTGCTTCGGTGAGAAAAAAGTGTGGCATTGGAAAGCGGTCCAGAATATCTAACAAATGAGAGGGTCACCTTTTGCTACGGCTTAAAGGAAGAACGCAAATCAAAACTGGCCGGGTGGCTCGGAGGTCGGAGCCGGCGCTGTTCACAATCCAGGGTTCGAATCCAGGTTGAGGCCACATTGTGATTAAACTTGATTCTCAAAAAAAAAACAATGCTATCAAATGTCCATGTATCGCTTAACTTTCCAAAATCGCAGATGCGACGATTAAAATATTGCCTCAAAATCGAAATAACCGTGCACTGTCCAAGCACTGTCCAAGATGAGGCGGGACAGTGCTCGGACAGGGCATCGCTACGCAACAACAACAAAAAACAGGTGCTTCAGGCGGCTGCTGCGGGGTCTCCCAGCACGAAACGTGGGACGCCGTGCCCAACAACGCGCGGCACGACCGGCAACACGCACGGGGAAAGCCACTTTTTAAAATCCTTTATATTAAGTTCACTTGCGCGCTTGCTTGCGTGCTTGCTTGCGTGCTTGCTTGCGTGCTTGCTTGCTTACGACCGTGCAAATCTTTCGGTCGTTTTTTAACCCACTTCCCGTGATCCAATCGAGCTGACATTTTCCACACAGACTCGTTGTGCGTGACAATAACTTTTCGTGAAATTGTTTTTCCAAAATTTTACACTTTTTAGGACAAAAATATTATATTTAATTACCAATTGCTTAATGGTTGCATGCAATCATCTGACCCATAGGTGGCAGCCATCTCAAGCCAGAGGACGAGAGGACTCTAGCCGCCACGCATATAAAGGATTTATAGTGAAAAACTTTGTTTTTACGGGTTAATTTTTATCGGTCGAATCCCGCCGAGGCAGCGTCATGCTTCCACGTACGGCCGCGTGCACTTTAATGACGTACGGACGGACGGATGCCACCGATTCAAATCCTCGCAAACCGTGGCCATTGCCCCAAGCCTCGGGTGCGAGGTTGGCACCTCACCAATACTGCCCTGGAGCCCGCGGGGAGGTCCCTCTCCTTAATCATCACCAAAGACAAAGTTAAACTAAACTATTTAAACACATTTTTTTACTTACATTTTTTTTTACCAAGTTAAGGCTCACCGGGCTACATAGCTCTTTTTCAGGAAGCAACCTGGCCACAAATGACAGTTCAAAAAAGTAGCTTGTCATGCGGAAATTCATAGCAGCCAAATACTCTATATGCGTGTTTATAAATGTGGAGGGAAAAACCGGAGGACCCGGAGAAAAACCCACGCGACCACGGGGATAGAGACATGCGAACTACAAATATAGAGGTGCCAGGGTCGAGATCCAATCCACGACCTCCTGTATACCCAACGAGGTAGTTAACATCTCGCCACCGTGGCGCCCCTGAATAGCCTTCACGGAATGTTGGGGCGAGTGCTGTTAGCGAGTAGCACTGCAAACGGTTGGGGTGGGTGGCCAGCACCACGCCCTGCCGCCTTTGTCTCCTGAGTGGCGATGTTGACACAAAGCAGCAGCAGGTATTCACTTGAGGCCCAGTCGACTCAGGAGCTAGTCAGATAATAGTCACCGGTGTTGGCCGTGAGCGTGAATCGAACTCGGGTCGCCCGTTTCGTAGTCCAGCACACTTACAGTTATATCTATGTGACCCTTTTTTGACAGTGCCATAAAGGGTCCCCTGTAGATATTGTACTGCTCTCTCAGCTGCCACGCCGGGACATCGATTGAGACCCGGCGTCCAGTTTTTTTGCCAATCGCCCCACCGGAGTCGCTCAACAACCTCCAACCAGAGGTCGCAACCGGGTACCCGATACCCGTACCCTACCCGATACCCGGCTACCCGTACCCGGCCGGGTACGGGTACAGGTACCCATTTGCGACCCTGGTGCGGCCGGGTACGGGTACATGTAGGCCGTGAGTCACTGGTGAGTAACCGTTTGTCACTCATTTCCCAACGTCTTGACTCTTCTCACAATTCAAGTTCCTAGAATCAACCCACCCGCGCCTACAACATGGCTTCATCCCAGAGGTCGCAATCGGGTACCCGTACCCTACCCGATACCCGGCCGGGTACGGGTAGCCGGGTAATCGGGTAGGGTACGGGTACCCGTTTGCGACCCTGGTGCGGCCGGGTACAAAAACGGGTAAGGAATCAAAACCCGCTTGCGACCTCTGCCTCCAACTCTCGGCACTCGCCGGAGCATTCAACGGCTCCTAAAATAAGATCTCCCCCCCTCCGGTCACATGAGCCGTGCGCCGCTGCCTCACGGTGCAAAACAATCGTGCCCCCTTGTGACCCGCGATCGACCGACGAAGGCAGAGTCGCGTTTGTGCTCAAAACCCAGCACTGTTGTTTTTGTTTACATGTTTGCATGCAACAGCGGCGGGGCAAAACAATCGGCTCTTTACACTGGTCGATGACGCGTCGAGTTGAAACTATCCCTGGAAAACCCACGAGCATGTGATGCCTTTATAAGGGGCCCGTTTGTACGGGGGCATAAGAGTGTGTATTCTTCTTCCCTTTATGAATCGGTGCGAATGTTTTAAGAGGCACAGATGTCCCCTTGTGCCCCCCCCACCCCCCAACTCGACAAGCCCCCAACTGCCGGGCGACACAATGAGGAGCATGTGACGGTACGGCGAACGGAGGGGACGGTGCCTGTCGGGGCTTTGCGGGAACAAAAGCTCCCAGCCTTGTCCAGACCACCACCTCAAAGTAACTGAACGAGTGTCCACGCTTTCCCGTAGACCACAAAATAACAAAGCTCTTTTTCACAGAGGGGAGTCTACGAGCGGGCGATCCCGGGTGGAAACCCAATTTCTCGAAGCGTGCACACGCGCCCTCATCCAGATTGCCCTCCGACTGGAAAAAAAAAGACGTTATTTAAAAACGGGCAATTTTTTTCTTCTTCTCCACCAATAAAAAAAACCGTTCCATTTCCTGGTAGCAATTACATTTGTCGTGAGCGAGATAAGCGATAAGCTGATACTGCAAAAAAGTACACGGCCGTTACTCTTTGGCAGTGTACAGCGCGCTTCTGACCGACTCCAGGGCTGAACGGCCCTATCTTCCGCGTAAAGTAAAAAAAACTGCGTTTACAAAGCGGTTTCCAAAAACACCAAACTGCGTAGGTTTTCGCGGTTGCGAGTTACTGAGCCGGATTCTGCGGTGGTGCCGTATGGCTTCTCCCACGGCCGTGCCACAGAGGTCGCAACCGGGTACCCGATACCCGTACCCTACCTGATACCCGGCTACCCGTATCCGGCCGGGTACGGGTACGGGTACCCGTTTGCAACCCTGGTGCGGCCGGGTACGGGTAGGCCGTTAGTCACTGGTGAGTAACCGTTTGTCACGCATTTCGGGTAGGGTACGGGTAGGGAACGGGTACCCGTACCCAGCTGGTACCCGTACCCAGCTGGTACCCGTACCCAGCTGGGTACGGGTACCAGCTGGGTACGGGTACCAATTTGCGACCCTGGTGCGGCCGGGTACGGGTGCGGGTAAGGAATCAAAACCCGTTTGCGACCTCTGCCGTGCCACGACGCCGTTCCGGAACGACGGCCCGGCGTTTTGTTGCTCGGCGGTGCCCGGCGCACATGTGGTAACTGTCAGCAGCGGCGGCGGCGGCGTGCCACGTGCGAGCCGGTCCCCTCTCACCGACGCACGCTGACCAGCGTGGCGAAGTATGGACAAACAAATCCCCACGGCCGACGTGGCGTGGAGGAGGTCTTCGTTCATCCAGCAGTAGATTGACAAACGGCTGTCAATTGTGATAATTATTACGGAATCTTATAATATACATTTTACTATTTGCAACTGTTGTTATTATACCGCTTTGTTTTTCCAGAAAAGTCTCAAGGGTCTTTTTCAAGAGGCTCCTGCTACATTGGGACAGTTGTCCGATTCGATTAATACCGCACCCTCTAGATTATAAGACACACTTAATTTTTCCAATTATTTAAAAGTACAAATTGGGAGTCCACGGAATGCCTGTACCACCCTCTCCCCGTCGCTCGCGCTTTGCGCCGGGCTCTTGTTTGACAAACAAAAACGATTACATGTATATAAAAAAAGAAATAGGAAAAAGCTCCCAGCACCACGTGGAGGGAAACGTCAAGACATCGTGCCCGAACAACCCGGCGGGAAAGCCACCAAAGCCACCGAAACGCGAGAGCCACGGAGTTTGTGAGACGGCGAATAAGGGCGCGGCGAGGGCCGCGCTGTGATGTCGCATCGCGCGCACGCGTCCTGATCTCCCGGGCTACGACGGGGTTTTGTTTGAAAATCAATTAAGGCTTCAATAAGAGCCATTACCCCCTATCGTTGTCGTTTAAGCCGAGCCGTATTTGCGCACGCAGCTGCGCAGCGGCGTCTGCACCAGTTCCCTGGGCCATCCCACCCACCCACCCACCCCCTCATCGTCAACCATCACTGGCCAGCGTGGCCACGATGGACGAGAAACCCACGTGGCATGGCGGGGCGGGGGAGAGGGAAGGGAGTCGGGGAGGGGGGGGGAAGGACTCCATCCATTTGCCGAAATTTATTTTATTTTTGTTCTAGAAGGGCTAACCACGTACAAAAAAAATCACGAACTGCGCGGCCTGTGTGTGTGTAAAGGTGCAGCCCTGAAAGTTCCTGCTCATGCCGCTGCTCGCGAGAGCGGCCTCCAATCAGAGGGCCGATCCAGAGAGCCCCTCTTTGAACCCGCAATCTTGGCCTACTCTTCCACGTTGCCCACACGTCGTGAAAGAGGTGGGTCCACCCCACGTTTTACCCCACCACCACAAGCGACCCGCCCATGAACTGTTTTGTACAAATTTCTCCCGCTATTTGGACAGATGTTGGCGGGTGGGGTGGAGGGGGGAAAAGTTTGCCCCATCGTTCCAACTGCCGTGCCGGGAGATGGAATCAAACTCGCAACCTCTGGAATGCAAATCCTGTAGCGTGCTGACCGTTACTCCGACCGGGGGCATCCTCGTCTGTGGCCTTGCCTTTTAAAGGAGAGCACTTTGGGCTACTTGTGAACGCGGCACAAAACGTTACGACACAAAAGCACTCCACACGCAGGGGGATGAACTGCAATCACGGGGGGCTCCAGTACATCAATGGATTGGCTCGCTCAGCTTGGTGCTTGGCATGCACGCGCTCGACTTCTCAAGGGGTTGTCTGTGGCGAAATATCTACCGATGTGTGCAACTTGTTCGTCTGCCAGATGACAAAAGACTTTGTTATCTAGAAAGAGCCTTAAGTTGAGAGTTCTCATCAGGGCCCCATGGTGGCTAACAGCACATTCTCCCAACTGTTGTTCACTCAAGGCTCAGTGGCCTCCCCATCTCTCTGCCACGAGAGATGGGCCGTTGCCCGAAACGTTGTCCGTGACCGTATTATCATTAGGATTACGACGGACTTTATTCTCACTGTCAATTTAATGGCAATGTTGGGGGTTCATCTTCTTGGTTCTTTCGGTAAAGTCACGTAGAAGGGAAGTAATAAAATAATCCAAATAAAACATAATAAAATAATTCTCACGACGTTTCGGCCACAACGCAAGCAGCCGTCCTCAGGTGGAGAACAGGTCTGTCGGGGAGACAGCGTCTGTCTACTTGACGGACCTGTTCTCCACCTTGACGGACCTGTTCTTCACCTGAGGACGGCTGCTTGCGTTGTGGCCGAAACGTCGTGATAATGATTTTATTATGTTTTATTTTTATTATTTTATTACTTCCCTTCTACGTGACTTTACCGAAAGAACCAAGAAGATGAATCCCTGCAGTCACGAAAGCTTTAAATCGAAATTTAATGTTGGGGGTCTTATAATCCTGGTGACGCCTCTCAATCGAGAGGACGCTTGTCCACAGCGATAGACGCGAGGACACGTCGCCGTCCCTCCGTTCAACACAACCTTCTGGAAGACATCTCTCCGCCATTCTCAGGCGGCGCGTTGGTAATCGCCTCCCGGAAGGCGGCTGTCCGTAGCAATTGGCGTGTTTCCCCCCAGATTAATAAAATACGTTGAAATTGCGAGCAGCAAAAAAAAGAAAGAATTCTGAGAACGCGTCCGACTTTTCCACATCGTCTAACAATCCGGAGAATGCGCCACTGCATGTGGAACATTTTCTCATCTTAAGGGGCAGCGTGACGGACAAACGTGTATTCGGCGTTTTGTTATCCACGCTTGCGCGCGCCCGCTGCCAACGCGGCGTCGCAAACGAACGGCGACTCGGAGTCGGGGGGGGGGGGCATGAGATTGGAGCGAGGCTCTCCCAGCTGGGCCCCCCCCTCCCTCCCCCGGCCCCCCACCGACCGCCCACCCCCCCCCGGCGCTGACGGTGACCTCGAAGAGGCGGCGTTTTGACGACCCTCCTAGCGGCGGGCCACCGGCAGCGGGCCCCCCGAGACGCGGGAGAAATTCCGTTGAGCACGTGGATTCTATCTAGAAGTGCGCGTATCGACGGGCGACCCATCCGTGGAGATCATTTACTAACACCCAGTAGCGGGCGACTGTCCTGATGGAATCGCACGATAAAAAATAACAACCCCTACCACACGCGCACACACGCGAGCGAGGAGTTGACCGGGTTTAAGAGAGGATTTTTAGCGTGTAGCCGATGTTCGGCGAGGAATGTCCGTGATGGCACAAAAGGAGCCGAACGGCATTTCCTCCTTGCATCACTTTCTGTTTCTGTGTTGCTATATAGGGATATGAGAAGAGCCGAGCGAAGAGAGAGAGAGGGGGTGAAAGAAAAAAACACACGGGCTCCTTAAGATTCCTGAGATTCGGAGGAAATGCCTCGGGCTTAAAGAGCGTTGCACAAAGGCAGCGGTGAGACGCGGCGATTGTTATGCTGACGTTTGGCACAAACCGCGCACGAGGAGTGACTTGCCAATGCATTATGGGTGTGTCGGCCGGCAGGGGAGTCAAGACGCATTGATGACTATCGATTAGCGTCGATCGTTGAGCTTCAGCGATGCCGCCGTGGTTGTAATGGTCAGCACGCCGCACTTGCAACCACACAGGTCACCGGTTCAGCGGTTGAAACAATTGGACACGTTTCTTAAACCCACCAATCTCCCTTCAACCACCCCCCCCCAACTTGTCCACCCAGGGCTAGTTTGTTGATCACCATCTTCCTCTTTCGTACGGCTGCTCTTGTAGATGCAGAGCAATGATTACAATTTCAAGAATGTATCGCTGACCGACAGGTCGTGTGTGGTTGAGCAAAGTGTGGGTAAGTACAACCTCTTCCAAGATGTGTGGCCAGCGTGGAAGAGTAGGCCAAAACATCCTCTAGAGGAGGTCAATAGAGCTCCTACTAGTGGAGGCCTTTCTGCCAGCAGTGGCACGAGCAGGCGGTTGTCGGTTCCGCGCGTTTTCCTTCCAGCACGCGTCGATCGGTACGCGAGAGTAAACTGTCGTTCAGATGTTTGTAAACGCTGCACGTGTAAGGCGTCGCAAAATCCGCAGCCACTGAAGATGCCAACATTCGCCGGAATGTAAAAATAAGAAAAAAAACCACCCCACATCTTATTCGTTCATCGAATTGCGATTTGACAATCCGTTGCGTCTTTGGCGGTGAGCATTAGTCGTTGAAATCTCGATCTCCCCGCGTTGATTCCCTTCCGGTTATTTTTCCGGCAGCGACTCAGGGGCCCAGCGGGGGCAGCGCCGGGAGCGCAGAGGTACCGCGGTTCGAATACAGCGGCCGAACCTCGTGCCCGACGTTTCGCTCCACGCGCTGGAGCCTTTTCCCTGCGGACCGAATTCAGTTCGCGCCCAAGGAGCGCACAGCACGTCGAGCAAAACATCGGACACTGTGCCGGTAGCTAGGCAGTTGCTGTTATTATATCGGCATGTGAATCTCAGAAAAGTCAAAGTAGCTTCCCCTGAAACTAATGTGGGGTAGGGCCCTCCTTCTTCTGCCTACAGCTCTGAGCCAGTGGTGGAAATTCCACTATCCCATGGCGGGGCTGGGTCTATCCAGGGAGCAACCGCTGCTGACTTCCAGAACCAATAAGTGACGCTCATTTCATCGATCCTGGATAAAGAAAGTCAGGGCAATTTAACTCGCGACTTTCAAATTTGTTAACCAAGCGGGTTACGTATCAAAGCGATCTAATTTTAGAACACCTCAGATTAAAAAAAGGGTCTAAAAATGACGCCGCTCATGACTCAGCACGATGCGGGCTTTCACACGTGGCCGTGCCCGCATCTTGTCTTTTGGTGATGACATTGCCGGAGCTTTGGTGGTCCTGCGCTGCCGAATGGCGGCGTAGTGGCCTGCGTGAGCGTTCCAAAGCCTCCCTCCCGCCTAAGAAGTTAATTCGGCGCAAAAAAAACCCAAAGGGGATTTGCCCACTTTACAAAATTGTGCTCACCGCAGCTGTCCTACTTTCGCGTGCCCTGCTGGTGGACCGCTCGCCTGAAAGCCAGGTGTTTAATGGGCGTGAAGACGTGAGGACACGCAGACAATTATGTTACTTCACAGGTTTGATATTTAGGTCGTCAGGGTGTTGCAAACCGTTTCATTCTCCACATCGAAGCAATCTCACGCCTCCGTGTGCGTACATGTCTTCAATAGGTGCTCGCGAACAGCACTTGCCCCAAAATTTATGATAAGGCTACACGGGAGACCTCTGTTTTGTGTGCAAGTATGTTTGTTTCCCAGGGAAGCGGTAATTTAGTGGTTAGCCGCACTGCACCATGAACCCGGCGTCCCGAGTTCGATTCCCGCTCACGGCCAACATCGGTGACGAATATATGAACAGGTCCCGGGCCTCCCCTAGGTCGACTCAGCCTTAAATGGGTACCTGGTGCAGTGTGGTAATACAACGGCACTGGCCACACCACCCCCTCGTGTGCCGTTCTATTCTTCACAGCTGCTCGCTCACAGCACTTGCCCCAGAAGTCTGGTAATGCTATGGGGGCGGGGGGGGGTATTATGTGTACATATGCCAAGTAAAGTATGTGTGCATAGGGTGCGCGGTGGCGGAGTGGTTTACGCTCCCCATTACATTTTTAGATATCAGTGACTCAGGTTTAGGTTATGTGGTTGTGAAAATATCAGTGGCATTAGAAGCTGTCCTGGAATTCCCTTGGTTAAACCCAGCCCTGAATGAGTGTGCAAACATCAGCACGGGGGAGACAAAGGTGGGTGGGTAACATCATCTTCTTGTGTGCCATAACCAGCGTTAATACACGCTGGCAGCACTTGTCCCAACGTTCGTGGAGGCTGACTGGGCAAACCTTTCGTATGAAGTTATGTTTGTTTATACAGAGCAATTGCTAACATGGGGAGAGGAAGAGATACTTTCAGCAGCACCTGTTGTAACACTGCTCCTACACACAAAACATAACGGCACATTATTTACAATCCCTTGTCAATTTACTGCTGGATGAAAGCCTTTCCCGTGCTGTTTTGGCTTATATAGCGGTTGTTTGAACATACTTCACCACGCTGGTCAGTGCGCATTGGTGAAAAGGGGGGTGGGGAGGGGGCAGGAACGATTGAAATGTCACTCGCCACTGACGTTACAGCCGTGGCCGGGAATCATTCTCAGGTGGTCGAACTCGCAGCTCGGCGTGCTAAGCGCTGCGCCACCGCTCCAGCTCACTCGCCAAGTGGCACATTCAATGGCAGCAACGGTAGACTCAAAGGTAGATAAAACGTATAGGGCAAAAGCGAAGAAGAAAATGCGGAGAGGTGATAAATAGATCGGCGGAGGTTAGCAATTAAATCACGTTCGGTGAGAGAGGTGAGCCCTGGCCAAGTGGGGCACTGCGCAAAACCGCCCGCCCACCCACGCACCTCCGGACCCGCTCGGTCTACGCGGGAAATGAATGGAAATTCCGCGCACGTTGTCGGCGCGTTACTTTTTCGCGTGGTGCCACCCTCCGGGCCAGTTGAGGGCCACGTCGCAGGAGCCGTCCATCAGAGAGCCGGCGGCTGCCAGCGTCCCTCCCGCCACGGATGCCGCGCACTCGAACACGCCCTCCGTGGTGGGGCAGTCGTAGCCTGCGGTACCGCACACACGCACCGCACAATGTATCCACCGCACACACGCACCGCACACAGACACAACATACCCACCACACACTTGCAACTTACCGCACACACGCACCGCACAATGTATCCACCGCTCACACGCACCGCACACAGACACAACATACCCACCACACACTTGCACCGTACCGCACACACGCACCGCACCATATATCCACCGCACACACGAACCGCACATGCGCACCGCATGTTTCCAATGCACACACACACTGCGCATAGACAGAACGTATCCACCGCACACACGCACCGCACACGCACACACATCTTGCACCTTACCGCACACACGCACCGTTACGCACCGCACACACGCACAATGTATCCACCGCAGACATGTATCACACAAGCGCGCCGCACTCATGCACGGGGCCGCGTTTAGAGATGACCCCTTCAGAGACTTCTGACTGATCAGCGTTGAAGAGGAGGCCAAAATACCTTCCTCCGTAAAGGCTCTCTCGTGATTCCTCGAGTGGAGGGCCCTTCCACCAACAGTGGCACGAGCAGGAAATTGCAGGGCTGCACCTTAATAATATATTCTTTGCATGCAGATGGCAGCAATTCGTCCACCGCCGCCAGAGGAGTGAACACCGCTCGTAGTGGTGGATCAAGGGCAGGGCGACGGGGGCAATGTCCCCCCGCTCCCCCCCTCTCCCTGCCCTTGAGACCCAGAATTTTGTTATTTTATTGATATGTTCGTGGCCTCTGTTTAAAACGCTGGAAATCTCAGCACTACGCATCCCCCCACCGCTCTGGCCCCTCCCCCCCGTCCAACTCGATCTGCTGTCGAGTATTAATTCGTGAATAATGGACGACGACAACACTTGCCGTGGACACCCTGTGCCACGGCTAATACGGTACATTGCGGCTTCTGGGTCAAGCTGCCACCTCTGAGAAACAAACCCGAGACGTGTGATGGGATAAGATGATCTCACAGTAGCGAGGGAGGGGAGAACCGCACGGAAGTGCATCGTCTTGGGTGGCGTACGATTATTATAATAACACTGGTCAACACACTTTTTCTGGCATAAGGTATTCCAACGGTCTTAAGGTAATTTTGGGGTGCTGATTCAAAATCTGGCATCAGTTTTTTTTCTATCACATCAGGTTTATGAGAAATCAAATATTGCATTTTCAATAAAAACTGCAGAAGAAAAATATTAAATAAATGTGGATATCTACATAAAATGATATTATAAACACACTATCCTAAAAATACAGCACCATATTTTAACACTAAAGCAGTCACTGACTCGCAACAACTTGCAATCATAAGTGAAAGAGTTAATTTCGGGTAAAATCAATGAAAATGGGGTATGCCGATAGCATAAAAATGAGATGTGATAGAGCAAATATGAGATCAGATTTGGAATCAGCACCCTGAAATTAGTCTAAAACAGCTGCAAAAGTCCAGGCCAGAATTTTTTTTTTTGTTGACCAGTGTTATTATTACAATTATTATTGATATTACTATTCTGCAACTGACAAGTAAACCAGGAGTGTTCACGCCCCGGAAAGACGAGGCAGATTTTCCCCAGGCAGCAGGCTGCTTCCTGCTGATCCAAGAGGATGATCCTGGGAAAACCGGGACGGGTGGCAACCTCGCTGCTGAGAGTCGGCACCGGTGTACGTATGCATGCAAGACGTGCCTGACTCGTCGCTCCCTCGGTCACACACTGACAAACAATCCGAACGAGACAAACTGCTCAACAACGCAAGGGTGGCACCAGAACCCCCACCCCCCCCCACTTGTGCCCCCTCCACCCCCAACCCCCCATCGCCCCCCCCCTCTTGTGCCCCCCACTCCTTCCTGTGAGCAACCACCCCCCCCGCCCCCTCCGTGCCTCCGCCAAACAACAGCAAAACACGGAAGCCCTCTCGACTTCAAACGTCCATGGAAACACTCGCTCGCGCGTCATTAATTAATTTTTGTTGCTGAATTATTGATTTTGTTTTCAGGGCCACGCAGCGCACGCCAACCCATCGGCGCCGTGCGGGTGCTGTTCAATCCAACGAGCCGGCGACGAATCTGAACTCGACCCTCCGTTTGGGTAGCTCGCACGAAGCGCGCGCGCGCGCACGCTCGCTCGCTCGCCTTCGGCGGAAAGGGGGAGATCGTTGGCCCGGCTGCGTGGGGAATTGCTCGAAGCGAAAAAAAACAGAACGTGTCGGTTATTTAATCAGATGTGATTTTAGCCAAGGGAACCCTCCCTCCTCAAATGCGGTGAAACATTTGTGCTGCATTTTACACGCGAAATTTCGTGTCGGCAGCCTCCTACCTATAAATGTCTATCCCTGCTCTGGCCCAGTGCGCCTGGCCAAGCAGTGATTTTGCACCACGAGGTTGCCACACTGTGTGGTGGGCTGTAGGCCCAAAGTAGCCAAGCAAGGGCTTAGGGTCCCCAAACAGCTCAAGGGGGCCTGGGACTCATGCAAGAAATAGGGGCGTGTCAAATATCTGCTCCAATTCAAATCTGAATAAAACATAACCCAATTCGCATAAATAACGTCATTAACATATCTCTATAATAGAGTTTTTTTTGGGTTAGATCACGTAAATATATAAATGTGTCGTTAAAACCCGCCACCACCCGACACAGCCAACTAGTAAGGGTTGTCACGTAAACAGAAAATGCCAGTTCGTCACTCGTACAGCGCACACTATCTCGTCTGCATCTCGTCTCTATTTTTGTCCACATTTTGTCTCATCTCGCGAGGTACACCTCCATCGCTTCCCTATACTTCTGCTGCCATCTCGCTGTGCATTTAGTGAGATGGAATGAGAGAAGGGGAGTCTTCAAAAACAACTCTTGCTGTGGGCCCTGAATAGACCACAAGCACCACCACAACCACCACTGGCCACCGTGAACGGACGACGTCCTACTACGGACAACACCGTGCGTGTTGAGGCCTGCCGCAATGCCAACAACTTAACGCCGTCTACAGGCCAGGATTAACCCACAGGCTAATAAAGGCTCAGGCCCTCATTTCGCAAGGCCCACCTTGAGGCCCTCCGTTACACGTTGTTGGTAACAGCTGAGCGACGGTAGCGCGGCCATCGGGAACATTTTTCGTGTTTGGATTACGATGAAATCATTCGTGACTATGCCACAGCGGCTAAAGCTAGGAGAAAAAAAACCGAATGTTTGTTTGAAGAAATTAGTGTAGTGAGTGATTTACGTTTGATGACTTTGCCTTGAGTCAAATACACATGTTAATGTTACATAAGTAAATAAACACGTTTGATGACTTCATCATTTTACTGTTGTTGCAATTATATGTAAGAAGGCATGCTTAAGCCCATCCCTCCTATTACCATGAAGCACCTCATAACCGCAATCCAGCCCTGGCCATCCACCACGGTGGTGGACACGAAGCAGCCACTCCATCTTCATGGCACAAACCAAACCAAACTTTTAAAAAACAAGCAAAAAAATCTATGTTTTATTTTACCAGGAAAGGCCCACTAAGCTATACAGCTCTATTTCAGAAGTGATTTGGCCACAAACGATAGCTCAACGAAGTGGTTTCTCGCGTGGAAATTTATAGCCGCCAAATACTCTAAATGCATGTTTATAAATGTGCAGAGAAAAAAACGGAGGAGCCGGAGAAAAACCCGCGCCACATGGCGCCACCATACGGCGCCACCACACTCACTGTGCGCACCTCATCCAGCAGTAGATTGATCATGGCTGCTGCTGATGGTGATGCGTGGGTTTGCGTGCGCACAAGTGGCACGCCGCTACGGACGGAATTGGTGCCGCCATGGAAATGCCGGTGTCCATCTGCTGTGTTCATTTCAACGTCTGTGCATATCCGTCTCCGCGAACTATCTGTTGATCTATATCAATCTATACAAGATGAGATGATTTTCTTTCAACCTCTGCGTTTCTCCTGCCGATCGGCGCTTCCAAAACAAAACAAAAAACATCGCGGCGGCGGCGGCGGCTCACCTGGGACATTTGTTTCTGCGCGTCACGCCGGCTGGGAAGCACGGGCACTGGAGGGTTAATTTTCTTAGCGCGCGACCACCCCCCCCCCCGCCGTGTTGATTCTGGGAACATTACTTATTCATCGCCAGTGGTTAATGTGTCAATGGCATTGGCACAGAGTGCTCCCTGCTACTCTCCTGTGAGCAGTGTCCCCGGATCGCTATCGGCCCGCAGACGACGAACAAACCACCCACTCTCTGGTAATTGGGCTCAAGGCGAGAGGGGGAGTGCTGGGGGAGAGCTGGGCGGGAGAGCTGGGGTGGGGGGGGGAGCTGGGGGGGGGTGCTGGGGGGGAGAGCTGGGAGGGAGAGCTGGGGTGGGGGGAAGAGCTGGGGGGGGGAGCTGGGGGGAGAGCTGGGCGGGAGAGCTGGGGTGGGGGGGGGGAGCTGGGGGGGGTGCTGGGGGGGAGAGCTGGGCGGGAGAGCTGGGGTGGGGGGAAGAGCTGGGGGGGGGGAGCTGGGGGGGAGAGCTGGGGGGGAGAGCTGGGGTGGGGGGAAGAGCTGGGGGGGGGGAGCTGCGGGGGAGAGCTGGGCGGGAGAGCTGGGTTGGGGGGAAGAGCTGTGGGGGGGGAGCTGGGGGAGAGCTGGGGGGGAGAGCTGGGAGGGGGGGGGGAGCTGGGGGGGGCTGGGGGGGAGAGCTGGGCAGGAGAGCTGGGGTGGGGGGAAGAGCTGGGGGGGGGGAGCTGGGAGGGGGGAGGAGCTGGGGGAGAGAGCTGGGGGGGGGAGCTGGGAGGGGGGGGGCTGGGGGGAGAGGAGCTGGGGGGGAGAGCTGGGCGGGAGAGCTGGGGTGGGGGAGCTGGGAGGGGGGGGAGCTGGGGGGGGGGGCTGGGGGGGAGAGCTGGGAGGGGGGGGGGCTGGGGGGGGGGGGATCTGGGCGGGAGAGCTGGGGTGGGGGGGGGGAGCTGGGGGGGGGGGGAGTTGGGGGGGAAAGAGCTGGGGTGGGGGGGGAGAGCTGGGGGGGCAGTGCTGGGGGGGAGCTGGAGGGGAGAGCTGGGGGGAGAGCTGGGGGGAGAGCTGGGGGGGGAGTGCTGGGGGAAGAGCTGGGGGGGGAGTGCTGGGGGGGAGAGCTGGGGGGGAGTGCTGGGGGAAGAGCTGGGGGGGAGAGCTGGGAGGGGGGGGGGAGCTGGGGGGGGGGGAGCTGGGGGAGGGGGGAGCTGGGGGGGAGAGCTGGGGGGGAGAGCTGGGGGGGGGGAGCTGGGGGGGGGGAGCTGGGGGGGAGAGCCGAGAGGGAGAGCCGGTGGGGGGGGGGGGAGAGCTGTGCGGCCTTAAAATAAAAATATAACAGGCGACGTTTCTGGCAATAGCCCTTCTTCATGGCACGTAAATGGAGACACCAGAGAGAACAATTTTAGCCGCGTTGCTACGGACATTCCTGCGTTCAACATTGTGCGGTAGAAAAAAAAACCTCCTTAAAAATGTGGTGACACAAGTCAATAGCTATGCGGTCTGTGCCCGCAGCGGAGTGCAAGCGCGACCCCTGGTGGCTCATGGACCTCTCCGTTGAACGCGAACCCAGGCCCTGCTGGGACGAAAAAAAATGTGAGGTATTGGAGTGGGTCCTCATCATCACAAAGGGACAAGAGGCATATTTTGGGCGAATAGCAAACAGGAGAGAGGTGATTTAAAAAATGGTGGGGGTGGGGGGAGTGTGGTTAAAAGGAGAATACGACTGGCTGACACAAGCAGTAGTTTCAAGTGAAAGTCAAGATCTACGACCGGCTGACATGAGCCAGTGGTTTTCAATTGAAAGCCAACAGATCAAGAGATCGAGACGTCATCGTTGCCAGAGCAGCTAATGCCACCGCTCCCCGGCAACGCTTTGTGCCAAGCACTCGCGACATCTCAAGTTACGCCGTCGCGCTGGGCTATCGGTGAAGTGATCCCGTTTGTCACCCTACACGACCATCGGTTCGAGAACGCACAAATAATAAAAAAAGCCTCGACCCTGCTCACATGCGTGCCGCTGGCCGGGAGATGATGGGGCTGGGCTTGGTGATGTCATCGGTGCGATTTGGGGTCACGGGTCATTTTTAAAGGGAACCACACACAAAAACGAAAGGAGTCGATTACAATATTTCATCTTCTTGGTTCTTTCGGTAAAGTCACGTAGAAGGGAAATAATAAAATAATAAAAATAAACCTAATAAAATAATATTAATTTATATATTATAAAATAATATTATATTTCGATTTAAAGCTTTCGTGACTGCAGGGATTCATCTTCTTGGTTCTTTCGGTAAAGTCACGTAGAAGGGAAGTAATAAAATAATAAAAATAAAACATAATAAAACAATTCTCACGACGTTTCGGCCACAACGCAAGCAGCCGTCCTCAGGCGAAGAATGAGAACATTATCAAGCTAGGAGCTTATGTAGGTGTAGCGAGGAGGAGCGCCTTAACAAAAGAATGTGCATATGAAGAGGAATTTAGCATACCAATGGGCAATGAGTAGGAGGTGGGCGGAGGGGTTTCAAAGTCCCATTATGCCCATGCATTATGCAGGATCAACAGCACCACGGGGGGGCGCAAGGAACAGCGTTAATAAAGGAAAGGAATGTTAATGATATGTAGCTGCATTTACCCAACAACCACGTAGAAAACCAAAGTAAAAACTACATAAAAAACTAAAATATAAACTGATACTTACTATACTCTACAATAAGCTGAGTTACTAACAACAAATAATAACTTACAATTCTACGTCGTAAGAAGTATATAATATACTTCCATCTAAACTTTATTCTCTTAGCATATACAGTACTATATACTGCCATAGATAAACCCAACATTAAATTATATACTGTATTGCTGTAAACCACCCTATACGTTATACATTTTAATATAACACTATGTATTATTCAACTCACCCTAATGTGTATCGAAATGGTTTATTACGTCCTTCCAATGATTGCTAAGCCTGAATCCATCTTCTCGGTTAAAATTGTCTCTGTGTTTGTATATGTGGATCGCCTCATGAACGAATCTCTCATGATAGCCAGATGGCTTGCAGAGAACCTCCGTCCTGGAGAAGTCAATGTCATGTGAGCCCACTGAGTTGTAACAGTGGTCTGCCACGGCTGAGGTGTTTGTCCTACCGTGTTTTAGATCAGCTTTATGTTCACGAATGCGGTCTGAGACGTGTCGTTTGGTTTCCCCAACCAAACGACACGTCTCAGACCGCATTCGTGAACATAAAGCTGATCTAAAACACGGTAGGACAAACACCTCAGCCGTGGCAGACCACTGTTACAACTCAGTGGGCTCACATGACATTGACTTCTCCAGGACGGAGGTTCTCTGCAAGCCATCTGGCTATCATGAGAGATTCGTTCATGAGGCGATCCACATATACAAACACAGAGACAATTTTAACCGAGAAGATGGATTCAGGCTTAGCAATCATTGGAAGGACGTAATAAACCATTTCGATACACATTAGGGTGAGTTGAATAATACATAGTGTTATATTAAAATGTATAACGTATAGGGTGGTTTACAGCAATACAGTATATAATTTAATGTTGGGTTTATCTATGGCAGTATATAGTACTGTATATGCTAAGAGAATAAAGTTTAGATGGAAGTATATTATATACTTCTTACGACGTAGAATTGTAAGTTATTATTTGTTGTTAGTAACTCAGCTTATTGTAGAGTATAGTAAGTATCAGTTTATATTTTAGTTTTTTATGTAGTTTTTACTTTGGTTTTCTACGTGGTTGTTGGGTAAATGCAGCTACATATCATTAACATTCCTTTCCTTTATTAACGCTGTTCCTTGCGCCCCCCCGTGGTGCTGTTGATCCTGCATAATGCATGGGCATAATGGGACTTTGAAACCCCTCCGCCCACCTCCTACTCATTGCCCATTGGTATGCTAAATTCCTCTTCATATGCACATTCTTTTGTTAAGGCGCTCCTCCTCGCTACACCTACATAAGCTCCTAGCTTGATAATGTTCTCATTCTTCGCCTGAGGACGGCTGCTTGCGTTGTGGCCGAAACGTCGTGAGAATTGTTTTATTATGTTTTATTTTTATTATTTTATTACTTCCCTTCTACGTGACTTTACCGAAAGAACCAAGAAGATAATATTATATTATAATATTATTTAATGGTTTATTTTTATTATTTTATTATTTCCCTTCTACGTGACTTTAATTATTATTATATTATTTTATATATTATAAAATAATATAATATTATAATAATATTATTTTATTATTTTATTATGTTTTATTTTTATTCTTTTATTATTTCCCTTCTACGTGACTTTACCGAAAGAACCATGAAGATGAATCCCTGCAGTCACGAAAGCTTTAAATCGAAATACAATATCTCAGTCGACTAATCAACTGAATGGGATACTCGTCCTGCCTTTGGCTGCAACGCAAGGAGGATTGCTGGTACGCAGACGCAGTTGCCTTCTCGCTAACAATCTCAACGCTCCTCATGCCCAAAGCTGCTGCGGTTGGCAAGCTGCCCGGCCTGCGCAAACTAAACACGTGGGTTAGCCAGGTTCCAGGGAATGTTTAGCATGCAGGCTTTCGCGACCAATATCATCCGTAAGAGGTAAAAAAAACTAAAACTCTATCCAGGGACTGTTTCAGAATCTTTAACCAGTCTCACTCTCACTCGGCGGCGTGTCTCCCCTACTTGGGATCTTTGGCCATTCGAATCTCAATCTCTTGACCGGCTGATGTATGAAGATCGAGGGAGCGACCAAGAAAAGTCATCAGCCGTGGTTAATCAGCTGCTGGATGAAGGTCTCGCCAAGCCGTTACGGTCCTTCGTATTTCCGCAATCTAACGATCCACCCGGCAAGCTGCGCAGAAGGAGCTCGTTTCGTCGCTCCATCTCCTCTGTGGACAGCCTCTCAATGGACACGTCCCATCGCTTGGCTGCCACTCCTTCCTTAGCCTCGACCACGTAAATGATGTCCGTAAGCAAGTAACGTCGGCCACAACGCGCAGACCAGGTCTGTCGGGGAGACAGACGCTGTCTCCCCAAGAGACCTGGTCTTTACCTGAGGACGGCTGCTTGCGTTGTGACCGAAACGTCGTGAGAATTATTTTATTATGTTTTATTTTTATTGTTTTATTGTTTCCCTTCTGCGTGACTTTACCGAAAGTCACGAAAGCTTTAAATCGAAAAAAGTTACGTCAATCAAATTTGCAGCTTCCCGTGTCCTGTTTTTGGTTCGGATGAATTTGCATCTAATTTTTTCCCCTCGCAGAAAATTCATTTTCCGCACGCCGTATATTTTTTCGACCCAAGGTATCTCCCTGGGAAAGGAGACTTCTGCTCTCAGCGAGCTGTAAGCCGGTTTTAAACGCGGGCTATCTCCCTCTGACCCTGCGTGTGCCGAGCGTGGCCGCTGCAGCGTGCGATTTTATCTTGGCAACAACGAAAATGGTGCAGTGAGCCAGGGAGCCAAGTAATCGCACCTAACAGCCGGTTACAGTCGCCCGCACTGCGAGGAATTATCCTCTAATTACGACGAAAGTCAAGGACGAAGCGTCTCCGTGCTTGCGCGAGCGTGGCGCACTGCGCACCTCGGGATTGCCACAACGCGCAAGGAAAATGTGCCACTGGCTCACAAACAGCAGGAAGGGCATGGACTCCCATCGTCCCTCGCGTGCATGTCATGTGACCGCCTTGCCTAAGCCACCAGCTCCGAAAAGGGCTGAACCTGCGGCCGGATTGTCGTCTGTTGGCGGCCGTGTTACGGGCGTCGACTCAAAGCGTTGAAAATGCGGCCATCCCAACAGGCAGCGGCGCACGTACGAAGAGACACACACACACACAAGCAGAGTCTCCAGAGTAGAGTCTTGACAGAGATGAACTACGTGTAGGGAGTTGGGCCAAGGCAAGCTCAGGGGCTATGTTTGGCTGCGTCTTGTACACTAAAGCTTGAACGTCGTCACACAACCGTTCTCCCCGCCAAAGACCACACGCATTTTTCAATATCGGAAGCACCACACTTCTACGTGCCGTTTCCGCTCGACCGATCGGAGCCTTCCTCGCTCACCGCGCTGCCAACCGTCCGACTTGCCGAACATCTTTTGGCGGTTCCGGCAGCGCCCGACAGGAGGGTGGTACATTTTGCCCGTCGCTTGGGCATGAGGCACGCAGAGCGGCTCGACTCTCCGCGGGAATGGCAAAGGCCGCCACCAAGCGCCTCGTCGGCCCGACGCCATTGGCAGCACCTTCAGTGCCTCCAATTCCGTCCAATCCGAGGCCCCGGCACGCAGCTCCGAACCTTCGGAAGGCCTCCCAATCGCCTCCCACCGCCGAGTACAGCTGTGAAAAAGAGCTTCGTGGCTCGTCGGATTTCTGCAGGATAAATATTCTGATTCCGCATCACACGACGTCCCCCGTTTCCCGTCACTCTTCAATTGGGACGAGTTGGGGGGGGGGGGGTCGTCGGTTTGCGCTCTCATTGCAGCCGTGCCGCTAGCTCGTTGTTGTCGTTCCGGCACGGGCCCCCCCCTTAAATTTGGGCGGCAGGAAGGAGGGCTGCGTCGGTAGGCCCCACCTCGCTTCGGGACGAGTGCCGGGTCCGCGACGACAACTGCCGCCGACGCTCTGTGGTTGACGTCCGGACAAAGGCGGCAAGGGGGGGGGGGGGGGGGGGGGTGGCTGCGCGGCACCGTCTCGGCAAACCACCTGCAGCGATCCGGTGAGCGGTCGTCACCGCCGCTTGCTTGCACACGCTGCTTTGTACGTACTGTACGTTGAACTTCTTTTGCGTCGTACGTAGCGAACGATGCTAATCGGAGGTGTGGGGAGGGGGGGGAAGGACAACAAACTAAATACAAAATCAGTTTTAAATAAATGAGTTTTCAACCGAATATATATCGGAAGGAAGAGCGTTCCAGACGGCCGCAGAAGCACATCTAAAAGCGTGCGACGCGGTTTGATGGCCAGCGAGTCTTGTCTCTGGCCGGGACGAACTCTTGCGGCTTGCTGAAGAGGACTGCGTTCTCGGCTCCTGCTGGTCCGTCCCGATGAACTGCGGTTCTTCTGTTGATGCGGCATGACAGTGATGATGACGACGACGACGAAGACGATGACGACGACGACGACGATGAACCGCACCGCTGCCACCAAATGAAGAGAAGTTCCAGCACAAGCGATTGGAATCTTCGGAGATCTTTATTGAGTCGTTCGTCAACGTGCTCACGCATGCAATGATGTCGTGAAATGGAATGCGTGCTACGGCGTGTGGATGGGAGTCGTGCCTTCCCTGCTGTTTGTGATCAGCGCACTGTTGTGTGCTGTGAAATCTATTTGCTTCCCACCTGCATGCATTCTCAAAGGCGTCTCTCATAATTTATACAAAGCATTGGATTTTCATTCCTACGCGTGTCCGTGATGAACGGCTCTAAGCCTGCAGTGGAGATTCAATATTTCTATGGAAGTGGCGAGTGCATTTATGTTTCGACCACTGGAGAAATTCCACAAAATGGTACCAATTAAAATTTGACTGACCACAGAGATAACATGGGCCGCGGAGTTGATTCCCGACTGGAACTTGAACTTGCAACCTTGCGAGTCAAGCCCTCTCCCACAGCACCACCGTACCGCATCCGATTTTAATTCCTCATCATCATCATCGTGTGCCACGGTCATTCCTCTGCTTGAAAGCCACTCTCCCACGGTCCTGCTGC
The DNA here is from genome assembly GCF_964198595.1 of Lampetra fluviatilis. Lineage (NCBI taxonomy): Eukaryota > Metazoa > Chordata > Hyperoartia > Petromyzontiformes > Petromyzontidae > Lampetra > Lampetra fluviatilis. Next base: position 3,121,929 of record NC_136324.1, read on the forward strand.
GTCACATAATCGTGAATATTTCCTCCTTGAACGTGGCCCTAGGAAACCCAAACTCCTATTATATTATTTGCAGAGCAAATCGATCGGGTGAAGAAGAATCCACCATCGGAACGTGGAATTTGCCACCACCGGCTCAGGGCTGTTAAACCGATACGAGCACCGACCCTCAGCGCTCATTCTGAGCGAGAAATCACTTTGACGACACGTGCTGGCGGTTGTTTGTTTTGTTTCTCGCATCTCATCAGTGGCGACGGCTCGCGTCAAGCGGCACTTCTGACCCGCGACCTCGGCCCGTTGCCTCTCCGCCAATTTTGCGTTCGCGCCCTCGTCGTCACGGAATTACGGCCGTCGGTCGGTCGGCGGGTCGGTGCGGAGCGCTAAATCACGTTTTGTTGCTGTGAGAAATTAAATAAAAAGGTCGGAGGCACGAGTCGGCGTCGGAGCTGGGCCGAGCGAGGCCGAGCGAGGCCGCGACGCCCTTCGAGGGTCACGCGCGCTGCCGTGGTCCCCCCCCCCCCCCCCACGTACCCCCCCCCCCCACCTACCCACCCACCCCCCCCTATGCGTCAACTTTTACGGCCTCCACCTCGGGCTCTGGGCGAACGCGCGAGACTTTGAGGATACGTGCGAGGAATTTGCGATGGGATGCAGACGCAGGAATTTGTTTTAACAATTACGTGCAATTTATGCGCACCGAGACGGGGGCTTGGGTGGGGGGGAAGAGGGACGGGGGGGCAACGGGCGGGCGGGCGCTTGTTGGAACGGTGGCGAGCGTGGATCTGGATCCAATAAAGGCGTGTACGTATTTGTGCACGTTGAACTTCTTTCGCACCGTACATAGCCAACCGTGCTCATCGGAGACGAGATGAGTTTTCAATCTGCAAGCGAGTCAAGAAGAAGAAGACGACTTCGCTCCCCTCCCCGTCGCGTTCTAAAATTTGTCGCAACGACCCGTAAAAATCACGATCACGGCGGCCGTGTCGTGACCACTCGTGCCGGGGGACGCGGCCTCCGCTGTTGAAGGGGGCAGGGGGGGGAGGTAGGGGCACTGCCACGTCCCTTGAGGTTTTTTACGGCTAGGCATAAAGCAACGCGATAAACAATCGTTTCATCGTATTTTGATAATAAAAAAAAACGCCTTTCGTGAGCGGGGCAATCTCAGGGAGTACTCTTGGTACAGCCGTAAATAAAAAAAGGGAAATGAAAAACAAGGCAAAGAGTGCTGAATCACTCATGAATGCGGCTATATTTTGGCTGTTGGAGCCTCTATGCTTGTCGGCACTAAATGCTTAGAATCCTAAAATATATTCTGTTCTGAATTAAGCCACGTGCAGCGACCGCACTTCTCTTAAATACAAAAGTGAATGTTTTTATTTCCATTGTTTTCTTAACAAACTTATTATTCTGATAATTACTATTATTAGTAAGTCGGAGTAGGCTAAACAGGATAAGAAAACAGGACAATTGAGACAGAACAAAACAGAAATAGCAGAAAACGAGACGGTAAATCTTTCGACAAAATATATATTCTTGAGTCTGACTCGCCAACTTGCATCGTTGGAATTCATCAAAAATCTCTGCTCGGGTCAATCAACGCGTACCCAGCATCTGCACGCAATGCCCTAATTCTGTGCGTGTGTATGCGCGTGTACGGGTAGTGCTATTGTAAGGGTTAGCGCACTGCGCTACGAACTCGGCAATCCAAGTTCATTTCCCACTCACGGCCAACACGAGTGATGAAATCCTGAAAACCGGTCCGAGGCCTCCCCTACGCCGACTCAGCCTTAAATGGGCACCTGGCGCGGTGTGTAAACGTCAGCATTGGGCAGGTGCTGGCCGTGCCAACCCCCGTCGTGTGCCTTGCTGGACACCACCACACCCTCAGGCGCAGTGCCAGCCTTCACAGGCGCTGCTCGCTAACCTCAGATTATCACGGTTGGCTACGTACGGTGCAAAAGAAGTTCAACATACACGCATCTTTGTCTTTGCTGTACACGTGTGGACTATAAAATAAACTCTTTTTTTGTACCAGCGAAGGCCCACTGAGCTACGTAGCTTTCTTTCAGATGGGACTTACTCACAAATGAATCCCCAAAGAAGTGGTTTATCATGTTGAAATTGATAGCAGCCAAATACTCTAAACATACGTTGATTCTAAATGTGGAGGGTAAAACCGGAGGACCCGGAGAAAAATCCACGCGACCACGGGGAGAGAGAGACACGCAAACTCCAAATATGCAGGTGTCATGGTCAAAATCCTGTATACCAGGTGAGGTAGTTGACATCTCACCACCGTGGCGTGTTTCAGTCAACCCATGGCACCTCATTTTAACACGTAGGCTTTCGCGACCAATAGTATTCATAATCAACGTTTTTGGTTTAGATCGCGTTATCTATAAATGTGTCGTAACCCTCCACCACCCGACACGGCCAATCAGTAAAAAAGTGTCACGTTGACAAAAGACAAAGAGTTCACTACTTTAGCCCACCGGTGCGTTGAAGAGTGAATCCACAACAATTACAATTTTTGAGTATGACGTTTCGCTGGTAATTACATCCAGCATCATCGGGCGATTTGCCCTCACTTGCTCCCGGTCTTAAATAGAGCAGCAGGGTGACGTCATCATTTTACTCATTCAGGTGCAGTGATTTGAGGCGGTTGGGGGGGTATTGTAATTATATAATAGATTAGTAATCAGTCAATTTTTATGATTAGTAATGAGTTGTAGATTAGTAATTAGTTGCAAGGTGTATTACTTAACTGAACCCAATTACTATAACCATGGCACCTGTTCCGTGACCTCCTGCCAGCGGGCGTTGGACACTTCACGTGGCCTTAAAAGTGCACACAGCCTGGCACAAGCGCCGCGGTGACGTCACCGCCACTCGGTGGCGAATGGCGGCTCGTCGTTGTTGTTGTTTATTGTTGTGTGCACGCGCGCGGACGCACCGAGGCCGTAGAGCTGCGACTCGGGGTGGTCGTCGTCCCCGTCCCGGCTCACTTGCTCCAGGTGCTCCAGGTAGTCGTCCGAGTGGAACGCGGCGAGCTCCTGCCGGCTCGGGGCGCTGGGTTCCACCACGCTGGGGACGCGACGGGGGGCGCAGCAAGTGGTGACGCGCGCGGTCCGCTCGCCCGCAGCGCGCGTTGTTTGCATCGCGCGAATCGGATGTACGACGCGACGGACGCGATTAGGGGAGGGCATTTTTCGTTTTTTTTTTCACGTAACGCGAGTGCGCGAATGGGATGTGCAACGCAATCGACTACCGTCGCGCGAGCAGGAACGAGCGGTTGTACGGCCGCCGCGGTGTAGCGTCGTCGCACAAGGCATTGGGGATGCTGCTGAATGCTTCTCGATGCTACGCCACGCGCCTCGGTCTTCACGCGTTCTCGCGGACTGTGCTTTTCACCCGATATTATAACGCGATTCTTCCCATAACGCGGTCCTCTTCGGGAACGCAACTACTACAGGAGAACAGACTGCAGTTAGTATTATTACTACGGCCACTGCTACGCTTGTTCACGCTAGCAAAGCCTGGGAATCACGGAGAGTCGCCCATCTTCAAGTGGACATCGTCTGCCTCCTTGCAGCAGTATTTGCTTTTCTTTGCAAAGAGGCCCTGAACTTCCGCTGCTGTTCCAGCAATTAAGAAGATCAAACGAACGGTCAGACACAGGGAGTCAGAGGTCAGCGACGCTTTTGTCAGTTTGTAAAATTAGTTTGCGCAGGGTCAAGCACTCGGCGCTTCGGGAACCTTTGATAAATGAGGATTGACTTCTTCTGGTCTAGGCAAAATCTGCCTCTCCCCTTTCGTGCCCTGCCCTGCCCACCAGACATTAAATCATTTTAGAGCCGGGAGAACAGACACAGATTGTGTTCAGCGCGTGCGTTCGAACTCGAGCCAGGCGGCAGCTTCGCGGTTATACACAGGACGCAATGTGCTCAGACCGCCGAAAAGATTGAAAGCAATCGATTATCGCACGCGTACAACAATTTCACGCGTATATCATTGTTCGCGTACAAACTGTGCTCGCTTGGAAGCGCATGCCAGCTCAACGTTTTTTTTCTTCCCCCAAAGCATAACTTGGCTTGAAGGTGATTATAGCCATGGAATGCATTACGTGTTCTCTAAGCCGGGCCCCCATTGCCACACACTTGACTGTAACACGGCAAGAGAGAAGCGTAAACAAAGCGAGACTTGAGTCAAGCTTTGCGACGACGAGGGGGGATGTGAAAATTGTTAGGGGCTGCAGAAGACGAAAGTAAACTAAACTATTTTCTTGGTTCTTTCGGTAAAGTCACGTAGAAGGGAAATAATAAAATAATAAAAATAAAACATAATAAAATAATTCTCACGACGTTTCGGCCACAACGCAAGCAGCCGTCCCCAGGTCTGTCTCCCCGACAGACCTGGTCTTCACCTGAGGACGGCTGCTTGCGTTGTGGCCGAAACGTCGTGAGAATTATTTTAGAATGTTTTATTTTTATTATTTTATTATTTCCCTTCTACGTGACTTTACCGAAAGAACCAAGAAGATGAATCCCTGCAGTCACGAAAGCTTTAAATCGAAAATTAAACTAAACTATTCTTATTCTATCAGGCTAAGGCCCACTGAGCTATGTAGCTCTTTTATCAGAAGTGACCTGGCAAACAAATGATAGCTCAACGGAAGTGGCTTATCATCATGTGGAAATGTAGAGCCGCCAAATACTCTAAATGTGTGATGTTGATTCTAAATGTGGTGGGGAAAACCGGAGGACCCGATGAAAAATCCACGTGACCACGGGGAGAGAGACACTGCGAACTCCAAATATACAGGCGTCAGGGTCGGGATCGAACCCACGACATCCTGTATACCAGGCGAGGTAGTTAACATCTCAGAATCAGAATCTCAATAATGATTTATACTCGAGGAATCTCACCACCGTGGTGCCCTGACTAGCGAACCAAAACCTAGCCCTGACTCTAACCCCTCACAAAAGCCCCCCACACCCATGGCACCCAACCTGGCAACACATTTAAGTTGCTTCTTCTTCACATTTCAACTTTGGAGGGGAGCCACGGATTGGCACGGATACCTCCACACGACCCCAAGACCACAACTGGAAGCTGCTTGCTGCTACGGCGTTTAAACAGGCAGTGACACGGCCGGGGTTTGCGGTTCGTCACAGTGGTTCACGGTTCGAATTAAGCGGTCACCCCGGTTAATACCGCACGTCTTTCGCAAGAGTGGGTCATTGTGTGCCGAGGTCATGGTGACAATTAGAAAAATGTTCCGCTGAAATTAAATGAATTGGGTTTAAAGGTCGCCTCCTCCTGCAGAACCTTGGCGGGACCCTCCTGAAAACGAGTCATGAGGCTTTCCTGGGTAAATAAGTTTAACAATAATTATAAAATCTGTTTAACTTTGTACCGACAGCTCTGCTGTAATGGTGTCTGTATTTTACTCAGATCTCAATTGAAAGACTTCTGGTCTCAATGGGCTTTGCATCATCATCATCATCATCATCCGCCATGATCAATCCACTGCTGGATAAGGGCCTCCCCTACCCTTCCGGGTAATGAAAAATAATTCGCCATACTTCACCACGCTGGTCAGTGTAGGTTAGCAAAGTTGGGAGGAGTGCAGAACAACAATGAATTATGCTGCACTGCCCTCTACTGCCCACAAGGCCTACTGCACATGTATCTAAACGATAAACCATTACAAATTTGGTTTAACACGTGGGCTTTCGCGACCAATATCATCCACAACATTACGTATTGCAATTTTTTATTCATTTTACCAGGTAAGGTCCACTGAGCTATATCGCTCTACTTCAGAAGCTACCTGGCCACAATTGATAGCTCAACGAAGCGGTTTATCTGCCAAATACTCTGAACCAGAGGTCGCAACCGGGTACCCGATACCCGTACCCTACCCGATACCCGGCTACCCGTACCCAGCCGGGTGGGTACGGGTAGCCGTTTGCGACCCTGGTGCGGCCGGGTACGGGTAGGCCGTGAGTCACTGGTGAGTAACCGTTTGTCACTCATTTCCCAACGTCTTGTCTCTTCTCACAATTCAAGTTCCTAGAATCAACCCACCCGCGCCTGCACGATAGCTGTATCAAGTAAGATAATTTTAATTTTTTACCTACGTGACTTTACCGAAAAAAACCTAAGAATATAAAATAATAAATCACGACGTTTCTGCCCACTTCAGCAATTGTTTCTTGCTGTGGTTGTCCCACCTGATGACGGACGCTTGTGTTGCGCCCGAAACGTCGTGATTTATTATAAAATTTCTATTTCTATTATTTTATTATTATTGTTATTTATTTTTACCTACGTGACTTTACCGAAAAAACCTAAGAATATGAATCCTTGCAGTAACGAAAGCTTCAAATATAGAATTAATTGCCTCTACGGGGAGGAATTCCACCTATCTGTTAGAGTTTTTAACAGACAACGAGACAAGAAGTCACAGCTTCTCGAGACGCTGGCCTTCCTCAAGAGATGCCGAGATAACAAGGAAATACCCATCGCTTTCACACTTACATCTGCTGCTGTGTCGTCACCAAACTCTAAACAGATTTTATTTAAAGCTAGCCTATCACTAATCTCAGAGAGAATAAGGTTACTCCGATCTGAACTCAATAATTTAGACAAGACTCTCTTACAAACACATTTAATGTTAACACAAAAAAATGTCCCCTTCCGATTGGAACCACGTTGACAACATGATTTCTGCGTCTGCTGACTCAATGTCAGCCAAATGCAAAGCTAACCTGATTTCTAAATTCAACCTCCTATCTAAGAAGAAACCAGAGCTACACATCACAAAGCTGGATATCAACAAGACCGTTATTAATCAGAGTAACATAATTTTTTACCTACGTGACTTTACCGAAAAAACCTAAGAATACCTATTAACGCTATTAATTCCCGCACCTCCAGTTAGCAAGGTTGGCTACGTACCGTGCAAACGAAGTTCTATATACATACATACAACGCAATGTGTATTTGTCTATGTTAATGTGTGTGTTAGTGCGTGTCTTAGTGTGTTTGTGTGTGCGTGGGACCAGATTTGTGTAACTCAATTGACACCGGGCACACATTTCGCTTGAGTCTTACTTTCCAAAGCGTCTCATACATATCGCAAATACACTTTATATCGAGTGCATCACGTGACTCCTCCTCTTACCGCATGTACTTTAGCAGGCCGTACGATTCTATGAGTGTGTGCACCATGCTCGCCTGTTGGAACACACGACACCGCACCACCCACTCCTCGTTACAGGCGGAACTAAAACAGGCTCATACAGAGAACCACAGCAGCACGCAATACATGTTTAAGGCACGCGTAATTTTGGTTTGCTATTTTGCGCCCAACGTCGAAACAAACTTGATACACCTGGCATTTCAAGCCCTCAAAGAACGTGGGTAGCGTGCTGCAATGTTCGCAGACATTTTCCCGACCCATATTCTTTTCCAGATTACGTCCAATGCCGCACCAGTTTGCAGAACTGAGCGGAATTGAGCCTCGGATGGCACTTACGATTGTTGACAATCATGTTTAAAACAGGTGCTACAGGCTGCTGCTTCGGGGATATGTTGTGGGCAGCAGAGGGCAGTGCAGTAAAATACATTGTTGTACTATACGTCTATGCTCCCCGACTGCACCAACCTGCACAGACGAGGGTTGCCACCCATCTGGGATTGGCAGCAATAATTTATTTGTATCGAGATCTGGTGGCATTGTGTTGAACTTGGGGCATCTGTGAAAAAGATCTATTTATTTTTACTTTATTGCGCTATATGGTACTGCACACTTTTCATTATAGAGATCGGCTGACTGAGAGAACGGACTGGGCATGGCAGGGGAGGGGAGGGGGGTGGAGGACTTCATCCAGCAGTGAATTGACAAACAGGGCTGTCCGTGTGCATTTTAAATTTCGATGTAAAGCTTTCGTGACTGCAGGGATTCATCTTCTTGGTTCTTTCGGTAAAGTCACGTAGAAGGGAAATAATAAAATAATAAAAATAAAACATAATAAAATAATTCTCACGACGTTTCGGCCACAACGCAAGCAGGCGTCCTCAGGTGAAGACCAGGTCAGACGCTGTCTCCCCGACAGACCTGGTCTTCACCCGAGGACGGCTGCTTGCGTTGTGGCCGAAACGTCGTGAGAATTATTTTATGTTTTATTTTTATTATTTTATTATTTCCCTTCTACGTGACTTTACCGAAAGAACCAAGAAGACGTGTGCATTTTGTTTTGCTTGTTTAAGTGCCCTCCGAGTGTCACCGGCGGGCGTCAAACTTGGGGGTTGCCACCTCCACGTGTGACAGTGGCCTCCACGCAGGGCTCGCTGCGGCCTTCAACAACAACTCGCACGTCTTTGCAGAGGGCCCATAAACGAGGTAACAACAAACGTCTCAGGTTGCAGCGTTACAGAGGAAGAGGAGGGAGGGTGGGGGGCCGAGCAAGGGGAAGGAGAAGATGGAAGGAATTAAGGAGGGGGGGGTCTTGAAGTTACAGCTGACAACATAGGCGGTGTTTGAATTCTATATTAGAAAACGTGGGTGCATATAATTTATTTATAATATTAATTGTATTCTTGGTTTTTTCGGTAAAGTCACCTAGATAGAATTTATTTTTAAATATTAATAAAATGTGTTTAAAAATAATATAAGCAAAAAAACACGATAAAAAATAGTAAAATAAAATTAAATTGTTTGCTTTTATTACATTTTTTTTATTTACTATTTTAATTTTAAATTATATTTATTGTGGTTTTTTGCTTTTATTATTTTCAATTTATCATTTATATTTTGTTTATGTTTTCTATCTATGTGACTTTACCGAAAGAACCAAGAATATTAATCCCTGCAGTCACGAAAGTTAAGTCAAAATTTTATATTAATTGTAAACTACTGAAAATAAATTAATGAAGGTGTCCAGTTTGGGAGAGAGGGGGGGGTGTCCTCCCCCCCGCCTCCCAAACTGCGCTCATGGGTGCAAATCAGCCACGGGTGACATAATCCCCGTGACGTTTGGCTGAGAAGCCGGGCTCCGTTGGATTCACGTCCCGATTGAGTGCGCGAGCGTTCCGTATTTCTCCTACTGGACACCAGGTGGCAGGCTAGGACAATGATAAGAGAGACTGCTCCAACCGGTTGCATTGTTAAATTTCGATTTAAAGCTTTCGTGACTGCAGGGATACATCTTCTTGGTTCTTTAGGTAAAGTCACGTAGAATGGAAACAATAAAAATAATAAAGTAAAACATATTTTATTATGTTAATAAAAATAATAAAATATATTTTATTATGTTTTATTTTATTATTTGTATTGTTTCCATTCTACGTGACTTTACCGAAAGAACCAAGAAGACGGTTGTATTGTTGTTAGGCCCTGGCACCGAATCCAGTTGCGCGTATTGTCATTCATTCATTAATTCAGCCGACAGAACCATCATCTCTACACGTGGTTTGTCGCTGGACAATGTGTCGCGAGTCATGAGAGGGGAGAGGTAGGAGAGTGCGTGGAGGGGAGTGGAGAGAGATGAGAGGGGAGAGGTAGGAGAGTGAGTGGAGGGGAGTGGAATGAGATGAGAGAGGAGAGTGCGTGGAGGGGAGTGGAGTGGAATGAGATGAGAGGGGAGAGGTAGGAGAGTGAGTGGAGGGGAGTGGAGAGAGATGAGAGAGGAGAGGTAGGAGAGTGCGTGGAGGGGAGGGGAGTTAGTTGAGAGGGGAGAGGTAGGAGAGTGCGTGGAGGAGAGTGGAGTGAGATGAGAGAGGAGAGTGCGTGGAGGGGAGTGGAGAGGGATGAGAGGGGAGAGGTAGGAAAGTGCGTGGAGGGGAGTGGAGTGAGATGAGAAGGGAGAGGCAGGAGAGTGCGTGGAGGGGAGGGGAGTTAGTTGAGAGGGGAGAGGTAGGAGAGTGAGTGGAGGGGAGTAGAGAGAGATGAGAGGGGAGAGGCAGGAGAGTGCGTGGAGGGGACTAGGGTGAGATGAGAGGTAGGAGAGTGCCATGTCGACAGCAGAGGAGGATAATGAGCGACCTCCCACAGAGGCGAGGATGTTAGAGCACGTGTTAAAATAAAATAAGCTGAGTTCTTTCCCACCGTACATACTCAACCGTGATAATCTGGAGGTAGGAAACCGGCAAAAGCTGGCAAGCATTGCAAGGGAGAGCAAAAAAAAAACACTTTGCAAAGCTCTGCACCACATTTCAAGATTCCCACAGGCACGCTCCAAATCTCCGCAGCAGCAGGGATGTGATGATGATCTTCAGTGCCGGAATATCCTCGTAGCTCAAGTAGCTACTACATATGCTACGGGCCCCGCGCTAAATGCTTTCAAGCTATCAATTCCGGTTCAGTGATTCTGCACTTGCTCTATTACTATAGTACTATACCGCCTTCAACTTTTATGAATGACTGAGTGTTTAAGGTTAGCGATTTGTCGTATTATCCGGCTGTATAGCAAATGAAAAAAAAATACAATGACTTTACTATGCAAGTAAAACAATTGTGTTTGGATATTTATGTCAAGGCCATAATTATAATATTCAAATATGCTCAAAATGTCCCCCCCCCCCAATATATTGCTATAAAATATATTTCTGTTTATATGATTGCTATGGTTGTACTTTATTAATCCCTAATCTCAAACAGTACATACAATGAAACAAGAAAAGGTAAAAAAGAAAAAACAGAGCAATGTAATACAATACACTATTAGACAACATTGTAAAAAAAATAAAGTCCATCCCATGTTTTAGTGATTTTTTTAAATATTTTAGGCAGGAAATTCGTTTTCAAATTTAGATATTTTTTCTGGGGGGGGACCCCCAGACCCCCTGGAAGATTTGCCCCCCCCCCCCCAAACACAATGTTGACTCCATGGCTAGGACCTTGATTGATGTCTTTTCATTTTATTGAGGGCCCCTTTGTAACATTATGCTACACGAGCTTTATCTGGCACTCACCACCACCATCATCACCATCACCAAGTCGCGTTCAGAGCGCGAGACGCGTGGGTTCGCCTCCCCGTTGGGGGGCATTGCCCAAGCTCTGGCGGCCTTCATCAACGCGGCCCCAGCTAGTCAACGTTTCCTCGCCACGTGGAGTTCAAAGCCATTCAGCGAGTCACTCTCCCGCGGCCGGTCGCACTGCACCGAGAGCCAATCCACTGCTGGATGGCGTGCGGGTTTCGCTAAGCCCGTGGTCTCCGTAGAGAGATCGTGGCGGTTACCGCGTATACAGTCCACGAGCTGAAGGCCGAGGGGGGGGGGGATCATCGAAGTCACGGCCCTCATCATCGATCCGTCTCACCCCGGCATATCACATCAAGTATATCTCTCTCTCGCCGATGGCTACTAGTCACAGGCTACCAGCGAAGAAAATACGAATATATACGCACACACGTAAACAACAGAAATAAGCCGTTGTAATAATAGCTCGTGGTTAATGGTAAATAAAGAGATAGCAGGATGTTGTTGTGGTTGTTGTTGTTGTTTTTACCCGCCGAGGAATTCTGGAGAGAGTATCGCACGCCAACACGTACTGCGCACTGTGAATGTACGTGACTCTCACGCCGCTGCCGTCCGACATAGTTACTGTTATTACTTTAACTGTTGTTGTATAAACAAAACAAATGTTTATATCGTGACGAGATTCGCCGGCAAGCCCAGCAAACACATCACTGCTGAACGCACGTGTTCAGATTGGTGGGGTAGAGCTGCGGAAGTGATAAATGCCTCCGGGGTAGATACCAGTTGTTCCGGGTGTTTCAAATGAGTAGTGGCTGTGCCCTCAGGGCATTTGTTAGATTCGTTCAGGATGATGGGCGCTTACACACGTGTGTTAGTAGGGGGGCTTGTGTCATCAGAGGGGCGTTGCCTGAAACGTCGTGTCAGTTGTGAGTTTATACAGGTAGGAACAACGTTCCACACTGCCCACCAGGGATTATACAGGTAGGAACAACGTTCCACACTGCCCACCAGGGATTATACAGGTAGGAACAACGTTCCACACTGCCCACCAGGGATTATTTGTCTGTCTGACTGTCTGACAGTCTGTCGTGCATAAATATATATATAATAACAGGACCCTGCGGGGTGGGCTGGTAGGAACGAATAACCAAAGAATATAAACATAATGTATTATTACACTTGTTAAGCCAGGAAAGCCCCACTGAGTCAAAAGGTTTTTGTAGGGTCCTGCCAAGTGTTTGCAGTAGGGGTCGATGTTGATACACGGACGGACGGACGATATAATCTATTGGTGGTCTGGTCCACTTCGTTCCTACCAGTATAAACAGCTCTTTGATTGGTGGAGACCTACTGCCGGGTACGGAGAGGGGAGGGGCCTAAGGAAGGGCGGAGTCAGGAGAGGGGCTTGAGGGGGGGAGGGGCCTAAGGGAGGGGGAGGGACCGATAGTTAAGGGGGCTGGCTACCTGGCTGGCTGCCTGGCTCCCTAAAGTCAAGTTATCTTTTATACAGGTAGGAGGAACAACAGGTTCCACACTGCCCACCAGGGATTATGTGTCTGTCTGTCGTGCACGAATGCGCTGTCCAACCAAGTTCCTACCTGCCCACTCCGAAGGAACGTGTTTGAAGTGGGATTAGAGAGCAGAGCGTGGTGTCATCACGTGGTTTTAAGGAAAGTCAACAAGTGTATTATGTACCTCAGTTCGCCTTTGCGGTATTTTGTACATCTGAAGCCTGCGCGTGTGTTCAACTTCTTTCGCACCGTACGTAGTCAACAGTGCTAATCGGAGATGCAGGGGAAAGACAACAAATTAAACACAAAAATCTACTACCCTCCACGCACTCTCCTACCTCTCATCTCACTCTACTCCCCTCCACGCACGCTCCTACCTCTCCCGTCTCATCTCACTCTACTACCCTCCACGCACTCTCCTACCTAGCCCCTCTCATCTCACTCTACTCCCCTCCACTCACTCTCCTACCTCTCCCCTCTCATCTCACTCTAATTTCTCCACTCACTCTCCTACCTTTCCCCTCTCATCTCACTCTACTCCCCTCCACACACTCTCCTACGTCTCCCGTCTCATCTCACTCTATTCTCTCCACACACTCTCCTACCTCTCCCCTCTCATCTAACTAGTAACGAATTGGCATGTTTTGTTTCCGTGACAAACCTTACTAATTGGCTGTGTCAGGTGGTGGCGGGTTTAACGACACATTTATGCGATCTAACCCCAAAAAACTATTATGGATGATATTGGGAGTGAAAGCCTACGTGTTAAACTATGAACTAAACTTGTTATTTTAGATTTTACCAGGTAAGGCCCACTGAGCTGTGTAGCTCTATTTCAGAAGTGACGCGGCCACAAATGACAGCTAAACGAAGTGGCTTATCACGTGGACATTTAGGGCATCCAAACACTCTAAACGCGTGATGTCGATTGTAATTGGTGGGGCGGGGGTGGGGGGAAATCGGAGGACCCGGAGAAAAATCCACGCGACCTGCACAGGGATAGAGAGAAACACCGCAAACTCCAAATATACAGCAGCAGGCGTCAGGGTCGGGATCGAACCCACGACCTCCTGTGTACCAGGCGAGGGAGTCAACATCTCGTCACTCTGGAATGGTTAGCAACACTGCCTTCGTCATCTGGAGATCGCCGGTTCAATGTCTCATCGCGGCAGTTCGAGTCATAGACACGTTCAGGGGGTGCCCACCGCGCTGTATAATTGGGAACATCGAAGTTTATCGGCAGGGTGCATGTGGTGGGTTGTGGGTCCTCCCATCGGTTACATGCCAGCATGGAAGCGTAGGCAGAAAGTACCCATTAAAGGGAGATTTTGAAGGCTTTACATTTTACGAAGTATCTGTGTAGTTCAGATACGTGATCATGAAGGTGTGTTGGGTGTACATTGCAAGATCGTTGTTGCATTGCAAGATCGTTGTTGCATTGCAAGATCGTTAGAAGTGGCGCTGGCTTGGGGGAAGGCTTCATCTAGCAGTGGATTGATCATGGCCGATGATTAGTTATTACCTAAAGGTTGTACACTTTGGAAATGTATTGAAATTTGGTTTAAATAACTTACACGCAGCAATATATTATTTTGAGAGTATAGTCATAGTGAATGTAAAACAAACAAATAACCCATCACCTGAGTTCGATTCCCAGCCACGGTAAATATTAATGGCAGTTCCACAAATACGAAGGAGGCATCGATCATCTCATCTGGCTCGACCCCTTCAACGTACAAATGTGTTGCTCTCAAATCTGTGAATAGATCCGCACCCACCGTCACCACCACCTTCCACCGATTTCGAAACGTTTTTTGGGTTTGGCCATGCTTGTTTGTTGTAGTACGGAGTTAGACTGATGGCCTTAATCTAAGTTGTCTTGTGGTTGTTGTTGTTGTTTGACTTGCATCCCACTGTGATTTTTGCACACAGCGTTGGTGTACGGTGCTTTTTCAGCAAATATTTTGCTGTCTTTTCCTGGATTTTCTGTTTTGCACGTAGTCACATAGTCACTTTAAGATGTTTTCTTGTTCATGTTTTTGTTTTTTGTTTGTTGCGGTTGCACCCGATTCAAGAGCCGAATGGCTCACAGGCTATACCTAATAAATTAACTTTAACTATCGCGGTGAAGTATGGCCCAACATTCCCCGATGATTGACACCAGCTATGTGGATGAAAAAACACATTCCTGCGGAGGGAGCTGGTAGGAACGTTGGGTTGCTCGGTCAATGGCCAGGGTCAACGGCGGCGTGGTGTATTCCGCAAATATGGCCGACTGTGAGGGCGGGCACAAGCCGGCGTGAGTAGGTTAAACGTTGAGTTGTATAAGGGGCACCACGGGGTGACCAGCCCCTCCCCACCCAGCCCCACCCCTCCCCACCCCTCCCATCCCCCACCCAGCCCCTCCCCACCCAGCCCCTCCCCACCCTCCCCTCTTTAGCCAGCCCCACCACTCCCATTTTTGGATGCACGACGGACAGACGGACACAATATTCCCCTGTGGGCTGGTAGAACCAGGTGGTTCCACCCAGTATAAATGTGGCAGTTTTGGAAGCAAATAACGTGAGACTGACGAGACAAGTTTGTAATGAAATGAAAACATTTACTGTATATTTAAGGGAGAGGTCAGAAAGTGACATCGTTTTAAACCGTCGCTCTTTAGATCACCCGCGAAGCAATGGGATTCGCTTGCTCCTGACACTTTTCCACATTTCCCATCTGCAATAACAACAACAGCAGCAGCAACAACAACAACGCTAACAACATGTTTTGGCCAAACATCCGTCGTCGTGCGACTATTTATTTTCGTAAATGGGCCGCGAACACCCGCCGAGAGCATTGTACTAGAGAACGTCTTTTCGCTGGCAAACAAGATCTCTCCCCCCCAGCCGACACAAAAAAAACAAAATATCTGCATTTCATTAGAGAGAGAGTTATTGTTTGGACACGGAGGGTTAGGATGGGGGGAGCATATGACCTGCCCCCCCCACGCCTCGTAACCACTCTCCTGCATCGCTATCACACAGTGTCCTCCTCTTTTCAGCACAAAAAAATGTGGGAAATGAA